>NC_092799.1:22355639-22663785 GCF_918797505.1 Bemisia tabaci | reverse complement strand
CACAGTACGGTCAACAGCGGTCGGCGCGGCATGAAACGCACAGTGCCTACAAGACTACATGAATACTTCACGCATTGCGCCAAACACAGTGTGATCAGCGCGGCACGGCGGCGGAAGTTAAAATTAGTTAACCCAACTTACGTTTATTCTTTCTTAATTTTTTAGTTCATTTCTTATAAATGAAAGGCTTTGTCCACATAGAGATAGGTTTACGGAACTGAACTTTCGCGCGAAGTTCCGTGAACTTTTGCTAGTAGTGTTGACAGGGCTTACGCAAAAAATGCGTCCAACACGAGTGAACACGTCCTATGCACCCTTCTCCCTCCGGCACGTTCACTTGATGGTTTTGATTGATGTTTCAAAATGA
The DNA here is from genome assembly GCF_918797505.1 of Bemisia tabaci. Lineage (NCBI taxonomy): Eukaryota > Metazoa > Arthropoda > Insecta > Hemiptera > Aleyrodidae > Bemisia > Bemisia tabaci. The sequence goes on along the minus strand of NC_092799.1, from coordinate 22,663,418 downwards.
ATGAGAAGAGGGCGGCAAAATACAGGCGGCCCATGGGCGGCAAGTAGGTAAATCCGGCCATGCACACATGCTAACGCGTTTCGGGAGTTCTCTCATCTTCAGAGCAATTAACAAACAGAAGATACATGTACTCAACACTCTCACATAGTAATGATATATTTTCTATATAGAAAGCGATACCTTGATTATTTTCGTGGAAAATTGTTGATAATTACGAGTAATTCTTCGAATTCCGTTACAACCCCTACTTCACGAATAATTTGTTTTCCTTTTTTAGAACTTAAAGTATACTTCGAAATTCGACCTCATCTATGCTGTGTGATGAGCAACGTGATGACCTATCAAAACCGAATTCTAGGAAAAATTAGTCTACATGGGTTTCGTGACAGAAATAATTTTGACACTTGAAATAACTGTTATGGTAATCTTTATTTATTTATTATTAATTTATCATTTCATCTTCACTGCTGTATCATGTCTGGTTGGGTGAACAATTATTAACGAACATCTGAAGCATGTGAGATCGAAACTGTTTTTAAAACATTTTTTTTCAACTTTGGTAAAACCCAATCGACTGTCATTTTAAAAAGAAACTTTGGTTGGCTGTAATTTAACTTGATTTGAGGTCTACAGGCAGAATTTTAATGTCTTAGAACTGAAAGACGGATCCGAGGACATTTAATTTTAACGCTTTTCACTAAATTCATATGTTGCTCTGATTCGAACAATTTACTATGTTGTAATTTTAGGCACATTTTTAGTGGCCTTGATAGTGTACAGAAAGCAAATTGAAAGATTTTAAAAAGAACATTACACGAATCTATTTAATGCAGTTACAACCCACACCTTCAACTTTGTGAAAATTCCGAGGACCCCTCCTGAACTTGTCACAGTCAATTTATGTCAATTAGTTGCTTCAGGTGGATACGGCTCGATAATTTTTCTTTCAACAATGTAATAGAGCATTTGCAAGAGAAATTGTTATTGATTTTTGAATTAAGTTCACAGTATTTTGTAGATGTAAAAAGTTGACCAATATATTTAAAAATGAGGAAATGTACCTCTTTTGACGTAATAAGCGGTGTTTCCCATTTCAACGAACGCATTAGATATTTTGTCCTAAACATTCCTCTAGTTAACCGATTTAGAGAGATAGTATTCTTGTTCTCAGCCCACTTAGTAGTTCCCATTAAATGTAAAATTCAGCATATGTCTGACCCCTGCAAATTCTCCATTACATTAATATTGTCCAAAATTATAGTCTCTTGCAATTTTAATCCCTTGTGTTCATTTATACGATGATTAGAAACTTCCGAAAATTTCCGCGATGCTTATTAGGAGCAAACACTGCAAGCAGTACAGCCACCAGGAGGGTAGTATCCCAAGGTCGCAGGGGCGCAAGGGTTCGGGCACAGGTCCGCGGCGCAGGGCAACTTGAACCTCCAGAGCACGAAGGGGCACTTCCTCCTCTCGGAGAACAGCGGACCTGTCCCGGGGTAGATTGAAGGGATCCCGTTGAAATGGGAGTCAATGATGTAACAATACCCGTCACCCGGGATACACACACCCTCCGACCACGCGACCCTCTTGTCGCGGATGAGGATGTTCGTCTTGGAGAACGGGCAGCAGGGGTTGAAGTACCCGACGGCGTTCGCCTCCGCGTTCCCGAACCAAACGACCCCTGTCTGACAGTCGGCTGCCAGACCGAGGGTCTTCCCGACCTCACCGTGGTTGATCAGCGTCGGCAAGATGTCCGAGTTGGCCGCTCCCGGAGTCTGAAGAGAGGACGTGCACACGGAATACAGCTTCCGGTCGCCCATGTCGATGAAGTACAGTCGTCCGCAGTCGGGAGACAGGGCGAGGGCGTAGATCCCGTAAGGGATGAAGCCCACGGTGGTGCAATCCCCGCACTTGGTCAGCCAGTACTGGGCTTGACCCCATACGTACGCTATGTTTCCGCACACGGGCGAGACCGATGGGTCACCAGCGAGGAGCCGATAAGAGGTGCCGTCGACGATGTCCAAGACGATGAGCGCCGGGCAACCCGCGTCGGCGATGTAGGCTTTCTTGTTGCAGGTGTCGATGGCGATGTCCTTGCAAAGCGAGGTGGGCAGGGCCACCGTTAGCGGGAGCTCGTAGATCCGGACGACGCTGTTGCTGCAGGTGTTGATGACGACGACTTTGGTCCCGCCGGTGGCTTCGAGGAGGACCTGGGTCGTGCAGTCCAAGGGGCGGCCGGAGTCCATGCACCATAAGTAATCGTTGAGAATCTTCAGCTAGAGAACGAGAAACGGGTTATTATCGTTATTTATTTCGGTTTTCCCCAAACAAAAGAACGTAGATACATTTCAAAGCTGGACATTTCGTTGTTTCCCTCGCGAAAGAACGTGACTTTAATATGGATCGCATTTGGCAAAAAAAGAAGCAGCGTAATTACAGTGCTGTTAAAATGTTGCTTCTCCATAATTATCTTGATGATTTCCCTAATTGTGAGTAGAAAATAGTTTTTATCCCCCCAACCAAAAATTGTTAATTTTGAAGAAAAATAATTGCGTAAATTTGAATGCTGCACATATATCAAGTATTTTTGAAGAAAATAAGGAGTTGCACGATTTTGAAAACACTGCAATCACGCTGGTTCCTTTTTGCCAAATGCGACCCATATAATAATATTATTCGTGCATAGAATAATACCTATGTGTGTTGACCTTGTTATCAAAATATGTTCAAAACATCGTCTCGTTTGGAAAGGTATATACAATCCGGTACTATTTTTTTTTTTTTTTAAAGTTTAAGTTTTCATATATATTTTTATCCAACTGAAGAAGGCCATGGTGTTTTCAGCCAAAACCTCTTGGTAAATGTATTCTTTTTTGGCCTCGTTACACGCAGTTTTATTTGTCAAACATTTATGTCTTGTCACAGAGCGGGCTGGTTGTTGGAATTTATAGACATAGCGACACGCAAACAAGACAAGGCGTAGAGGCGTAGGTTGCAATGGACAAAGAGGATAGGTAATAGACCAACTAATTGCAACCCAAGAGAGACCCTATCGATAGTCCATAATTTTCTCCCTTAGTCTATAGGAACCATTTATTTCAACCAATTGGATCGCTCCATACTCCCTATGTCTTCTTTGTCCATAGCTTTGTCTATCAATTTCAACAATCAGCTTCCAGTGGGCTGATTACTGAAATTGATGGACAAGCCGATCGACTAAGAAGTCATAGGGAGTTTGCAGCGATGCTATTGGTTAAATTGCGGGAAGTTCCTATAGACTTAGGGAGAAAATGATGGACTAAGTATAGGTTCTCTCGTGGGTTGTCATTAGTTAGTCTATTACCCCACCTCCTTTGTCCATTGCAACCACCCGCTTCCACCAATAGAATTCCTCCATAACTTTTTGTCTTCTGTGTCTATAGCTTTGTCTATAAATTTCAATAATCGGCCCGCTGCTCAGTTTTTAGGAAATCTTATGTTCTCTTGACCTTACCGATTCGACACTGATAAAGAAATCCGCGTAAGGGAAGGCCGCCGCCGGACAACAGGCGCGATTGATGACACCCCTCGGCGGGTTGTTGATGCAGTAGTTGGGGTAGGGCAGTTCTCCGTTAGGGGTTACCTCAGCGACTTGGATTTTCCCGTTGCATCCGTCGTTGGTGTTCTGAGCGTCGAACGAACACGGGAAGCACACGAACTTTCTTCCGGTGCTGCTTATAGCGACCCTGTGCGGGGCCTGACGGGTGAAGAGGTGACAGATCTCGAACCTGGCGTCATAGCCGAGGGGGTCCTCCGCGATGCATGTGCAATCGCCGGCGGGGCAATCGCAGGTACCGCGCACGGACACCGCCAACAACAAACTCACGGCAAGCAGCTCTATCCATCGCGCCATTTTTTCGATTACCTAAAGAAAATCGTAAATTTCAAAGAGTGATGATGGAACACTCTGCCGTGCTGAAGAAAAACAACGTATGAACCTTCCGACGTCACCAAATTTTCTTGAATAAAAAGCAAGCATTCAGAAACAGTTCATCGTCCCCCCTCCGAAAGAAGAAATGCATGTCTGAAAGAACACAATCACACGTTGTTGCCAAATTCCCTCTCAAAAATTGCGTTGTTACCAGGAGAATAAAATTCACTTAAAAACTTGACTAAATGTCTGAAAAATTTGACGAATTTTCATTCTGATTTCGTGCAAAATTAGGAAAATTTTGGACAAAAATTTAACGGGTACATTCTTGGGTACATTTTTTTGGGTACATTTTTTTGTTGATTATGCAACCTTGGAATGGAGTTACGTTCTTTTGCCCGAAAAATTGTGACTTTTTTTCTTCGATAATCTCAGAATTTTACTCGCAATTTGATCTGCAGCATGTAAAAATGTCAAGGTAGTTCATGAATTTTCTCTACAATTTAATTGCGAGAAATTTGGCAACATTTGACGGTTTATACGCCGTTCTTCCTTAGCACGGCAGCATTGGACAAGGTACACAGAGAAAAAAGTTTAGTAACAGACACTGAACTTCGTTACATATTAAACTTTGAACTTTTTCGGTTTGGGTAACCGAAGTTTTCAGGCAAAAAAAACCGAACCTCTGCCCGTTTCATCGACAAGTATGGTCAATCAGCAAATTCAGCTGTCCAACCATACAGCTCTATGGCAGCAATGGATTCGGTCTATCTAACAAGATCTTTCCCTATAGACCAGAGTGCCACTTTATCAGGGTTTATAGAGGTGAGACTTCGTGATCGACTTGTAGTGTTCAATATGTTCTAATGTTCAGTATCTGTTCCTGAGTTTTTCCCCCTAAAGTTAAATTTGCTGGTTATTGTACAAACTATCAAACGTTAATTCCTTTATTGGACAACATTTTGCAACTAGAAAGTACATTTTATGGCTCATCTGTAAAAACACTTAAGTGCATAAGGAATATAATAGTATATGTGCGTTGTTTCTAAACCGAGCTAGATATTACAATAATTCCAAATTGCAAAATTACTCCCTTTATGAGCCGATTTTGGAAGTTATCCATATGCTGAACGTATTACGCGTGTAACTTTACTGGGGACACTTGTATTTTCTCTGAGGTCTAACTAAATACTACCCTGCTTTGTGGTGCATTAAAATTAATTGGCCTACTTTTACATTAAATGTTTGCTAAGAGTCGTTTCCTCATTGGCATAATTCATATATTTTATGACTGCATATAAATTATCACAACTATTAGAGTATTTATAAATTTTTTCGAAATAATTGACCAAAACATGCCCTCAGCCCAACTAAAATATATACGTTCAAATTCTACTCTCTAATGTTTAGGCGATATCATGAACCGGTAACGATCCTTTCATAACGTACAAACGGTTTATTACTTCACTCCCTAGAGTAAATATTACCTTGCGGTGAGCTAACCATCACCTTGCGGCAAGGTATCGGCCTTGCCATCCTCTCCGAGCCCTATCCGAGCCCTCGCCGAGCCAGTTCAAGGAACTCGACGACCGGGAATAAAACCATATGACAACACTGTAGACCCAAATCCAGACGCAGGGCGCGAAAAAGGCGACACAGCATCGGGAAATACCCCGTGTTGGGCTTGATTTTCGTCTCCAACGTTGCCATGCATAATTATTCCCAGTCGTTAAGTTCCACGAATTGACCCGGCGAGGGCTCGGATAGGGCTCGAAGAGGGTGGCAAGGCCGACACCTTGCCGCAAGGTGATGGTTAGCTCACCGCAAGGTAATATTTTCGCTAGGGCTTACCTGGGAGTGCAGACACCGTCGAGAGGAAACCAGCTTTGGCATGTGACAAGTCGCTTCGTTCCGTTATATACTTTTCCAAAAAAATTGTGCAAATTTCCACTTTTCCCATAGTTTTTAATTCGAAGAACTTTATCATTCATTCACGTGAGCTTTGCCGAGACGACCACTAAACGGGTCCTTTCTTGGTGCATTGACACCTGTCTTAGACCGATTAGAGGGATTACAGCGCTTCGGAAAGCATCCTGTCGGCATTCTATTCGGTTGGCGGTTTCTGAGAGGCGCAAGTCTGTTTTCCTCGTTTAATCGAGAAATGGAACACTTGAAAGTTGCGAGTCTGGCAGGCCGGCATGCGGCATTGCAAAGCTATCGGTGGGAATAAGTTCAAGCTTCGATACCCGTGATAAATTGAGCTTTCGGTGCGGAGCGCTCAGGTGGATCACACCAGTTCTAGCGAAATCGCGGGGCGTTGTTCATACTTTGAACGGTGAACTTGCGCTAGTCGCCGGATTCAGCTCTGTCTTGAGATTCACATAAGTTTCCAACCTGAGCTTCGGGCAGAGAACTTTTGTTCTTACTCGCATGAAACAGAGCCACAGTTGAGTATCGCAGGACTGCTGTACTAAGGAAAAACGCCGTATGAACATTCGAGAGTTGCCAAATTTCCGCGAATAAAACATTATTTTTAGGAGAGTTATCTGCTCCTGAAATTTTCGGATAATTCAGATCTAATTACAGAGAAAATTCTCTGGAAAATTGAATGGAAAATATTCTCAAGCTTTCCTGAAAATTCGTATTTAATCGAAGTAAATTTGGCAACTGACGAAGTTTCATACGGCGTTTTTCCTTAGTACGGCAGAGTAGGCTGAGTCTCATTAGTCGGATTCTTGAAACCGTACACGAATTGAAAAAACTGAAATATTGTCCATATATCTCAATTTAAAAAAAAAAAAAAAAAAAAAAAAAAAAAAAAAAAAAAAAAAAAAAAAAAAAAAAAAAAAAATAAGTAAATTAAAACAGGCTGATCAGTAATTTGCAGATTTACAAATGGAGCTAGAAAAGCTCCGATAGGTTAAAGCTCCTATTACACATACATGGAACAGAATGCGATAAACATTGTATAAATGGACTACACTTGGCATTTCGGAATTATAAATTCTAGCCTGGCTTAAAAACAACGTTTTTGCCATTAGTTTCCCTATGCACTTAAGTGTTTTTTCAGAAGAGCCAGAATTTAGAGTTCCAAATTGCAATATTCATTCCAAATATTACTGCCTGTCTCGAAGTGAAAATTTATACACCAAATATTATACAATAAAGAAACTATTTATTGTTCATCCGCACAGAAGCAGATATATTTGCATATGGGAACTAATCGTGTTTACTTGTCGTTTCTATAATGAGCGAGGAATAGAATGTTCCTTATTGCAAAATGTAGTCCATTAACTGAAAATTTAAAAATTAAGTATATCGATGGCTGAGCTCGGAATTGCGTTTACCTCCACTGCGATGTTTCAAAATCTTCGATTTAATTGTGCTTTGTGTTGACAGGGAGCTAAGTAAAGTATTTCTTTGACACGTTTTGTGAAATTCATTTGAATTACTGGTAAAATTCACAGAAAATAAGAATAACCTTATGTGACTTTCCTTTTGGAAACAACTGGCGATTTGCAACGCTGCAAAGGAAAAATACGCCTACACCGACCTTACCCATTTATGTATTGATTTTTTGGGATTTTTCTTCTTTAATCTTATAAAATGTATTTGAATTGAATTATTACTTGTATCTCTGCCGTCTGACTGAATTAGAATGATCCATAAGGAAAAAAATGATTGAAATCTTAACTATATTTGGCAAAAAGGTGTAGCTAGAAGGGCCCAGAAATGTTTTTTTTTTTATTTTTGACAAAATAATACAAAATAATTTATTATTATATTATTCAAATTGTCATACCTGCTTTATTTTTATTTTTTCAGGAACCAGTGCTGGTAGCGGCCTCTTGGTATGTAAATTTTTTGCATTTTGCATGAAACAAATATAGGCTCACGTTATTTGTAGTGTTTTAAGTTGAAAAAGCCAGAATATGCCCCTGTCCTCGCGCTCCTCTTTGAATAACTTAAAACGGGAACGAGAAATTAAGTTAGCCTACAACTCTGTTCAATTCAATTTGATCGGCTCCGGAGTTATATCACGAATTTTGCACTTAGCTAAAAATAATTAGATCCGCCTTAACAGCAACTTTCAATGTTCAATATTAACCGAGATATCGCCCTTTCAAAAGTCGGGTTTTTGACGTCATCCACCGTGGTAGTGACACCCTTTTTTGACACCCCCGCATTTTTACACGGAGAATCTTGGATATTTCTACCTAAAATTTTCACCGGTTTTTCTTCTCATTCCATGCCAAAATTACGAACAATTTAAACGAAAAGTGCTTGGATATAATTTTGCGAGGAATTAAATTGTTTGGGTCCATTTGGCAACCTTGGAATGGAGTTATGTTCCTTCTACCGAGAAACGACGATTCAAGTGCATGGAACGTCCTCGCGTCTCGAGACGCACCGAGAGATGGACGTATTTCTGCCAAACGGAACTATGTGCATTATGGCGTGAGCCGTGTTATGCATACATTCTTTCGGGTCGCAGGGCTCATGTCTCAATACACATGGTTCCGTTTGATAGAAACAAGTCCAAATATCGTGGAGCATATTGAGAATCCACCACCGGGACGAGGAGATAAAACTTTTTTCCCAAGGTTTCCCCGAATCGGAAACGAAGCCCGGGAAATTGAATGACGATAGGCAGAGGGAGCGGGCCGGAAAAAGAGGACGAAAGCCCGGGACGCAAGCACTGTTTCCTTTTGTTCATCGCAGCTTTGAGAGCTTTGAAAGCAAGGTCTTGAGAACTTATTCCATCCGAGGAATGCCATTTACCGCGTATGAGTTTCGGGTTCAGCCGGCCTTTGATGTTAACAAAGGGACGTGCATTTTTGCCCCCTCGCGATCGAAAACCGCGCAAGTCCAATCGAGTCCATGAGAGGATCTGCGGTTTTTGCGGATCGGAGGCGGCGCGGAGTGGGGGGAGTAAATATTTGAGGCTCGTAAGTAGGAGCGCACGGATTCGAACTTTCGTAAGTGATGGTTTACCTCTTAGTAATTTAGTAGCGTCGTTTACTTTGTAAAAGTTCGCGAGGGGAATTCAGTTTGCTCGGGCGTCCACCTTCCGGCGGCTCGCGCTATTCGCGCTGTTCTCTCTCTCTTGAGAGTGCTTTCGGCACGGTGCGATCAAGATACATCGAATCATTCCTGAAAAATAATTTGAAAATTGCACCCCTGAAATTGTCGTCGGGTATATAGCAGTGCTCCCATTCTTTATCCGTCAAGAGTTCCGGGATCCCATGCAGATTTTTTCAAAAGTTCCGAAAATGCAATAGATCCGGAGCATTTCGGGGTTTCAAAAGTTTGAAAAATGCAAAAGATCCGGAACATTTCGGGGTTTCAAAAGTTCCAAAAATGCAATACATCCGGAACATTTCGGGGTTTCAAAAGTTCCGAGAAAAGTGCAAGAAAATCTCGAAAATTCAGGAATTCGGAACTAGTTCTAACAATTGTGATATGAGTGTTTGAAATTAATCGGGCTTCTAATCTGGCAACCGTGCTGGGGCAAGGTTATTCAAGTTTGTAGAAATCAACAATGAGATCCACAGATCCATAATCGTTCACTAACTTTTAAATTTTCCCATGGAGCCAAAGCTTGGAATTTAGGGGCGGTACTAAAAATTATGAATCAAGATTTTGCAACGTTTCATTTCATGCAGTTGTAGTTCATATATCTGAAAATTCTACCTTATCTTATTACTCTAGAGTATATCTTTGTAGGGAAAGTACGGAAAACTTGAAAATTTGAAGGTAAGGCTTGATGAGGTCATGTAGCTCTTGGGGCCCAAAAAGGTAGCCAACCCATGAACTCGAATTATCCAATGCTATTGATTTAAATTCCGAGGGTATCATAAAAGCACATATTAAACTATGATTTCGCATATATTTTCTCAGTCTCAAAGTCTTAATCCTTAAAAACGCTTGTTTACAATACGCTGTCGTCCCTACTAATTAATTTTGTAAATGAATAGGCTAGCAGTGGCACTTTTTTTAGTGATTTTCGTTTTCCACGTTGTCGCCCTTTTGGGCCCTAAGAGCTACCTAAATCGAGTTGTACATACTCTCCCCAAAAAGGTACTCTAATTAACTCGAAATAAGTCCAATTCTACCTTTTAGCAGGCTTAAATGTGGCATCTCTGGCTCGTGGCGCTGCAATTTTAATGGCCAGTGCGGTGCGTCGCGGCGCGGTCAGACGACGTGGCGCCTTGTCGACACTCGGCGCGCGACGCGGCGGGCGTCGCGACGCCAGCTGTGTGCTACCGCCCCGACCGGCCGCGCCGCCACTTTCTCTTCTCGCGCTAAACTCTGAAGCTTTGCGCTCACTCGCTGTAATGATCAGGAATTTATTCAGCTGCATTCGTGAGCCCTTGGTAGCTCAGTTGGCAGAGCGGTGGACTGTAGTTGGCTTGATCAGAGATCCATAGGTCGCTGGTTCAAATCCGGCCCGAGGGACGTACTTTTTGTAGAGGTCAAGAATATTCGTCATCAGGCAGTAGAATCGATGCGTTTAAATGGGATGGAAAATTGCTGTTTTTAAACGGAATTGAAACCCACCTGGTGAAAATTTGAATATTGATCTCCCCCTTCTTCCTTAAAAAGAAGAAGAAAAAATTATTTGAAAATAAAATAAAAATTAAATGAGAAAAAAAAACGAAAAAATCGTCTCTCCCAAGAGACGATTTTTTCGTTTTTTGACGCGAGCCACGTGAGCCCTATTCTGCCCTATGCTGCCGTGCTAAGGACAAACACCGTATGAACATTCGAGAGTTGCCAAATTTCTTTTCAGAAAATAATCATTTTTGAAGAAAGTTATGAATATTTTTCCTTGAAATTTTCAGGAACTTGGCAAGTTTCGTTGAAAAACGCTCTCAGATTATGAATAGTGTGGATTTTTTCATTTTCAGTAAGCAATGGCGTCCAACGCTAATTCAAACAACAATGACACGACAATTATGAGAAGCGTATTTTGCCTTCACAGTAGCCCTTGGTAGCTCAGTTGGCAGAGCGGTGGACTGTAGATGATAATACCGGTAATCCATAGGTCGCTGGTTCAAATCCGGCCCGAGGGATATACTTTTTTACCAATCAGCATCGAGGAAAACGGCATGGTGCCTTTCAATTCTTGGTCTCTCCCTCATTGACCGACTTTGCAGTTCCACCCAACTTGGGAACAAACATTTTGACGACTGACGAGGCCGACGAATCAGAGAACAGATCGATATTTCCCCATCTGAGTCTGTGGCAAAGAATCGATTATAAAGGTTTTCGTTGCAAACACCCTGTATATCGATCCTTTTCCATAGGTTTTAGGGGCAGATCAATCTATATTCTGCAATGCGCGCCACACCACACAGTGGATCGGGTCAATCAGAGAGGTCGGACATGAAATTTTTGACTATAACAGCAAATTTTGATGTTTATTTCGTCAAATTTTACATTTCAAGGGGTGCAAAAAGAAGAAAATTTCACGAGAAAACCAATGAGACCACTTTTAGAGCCTCGAAGTTTTGTATAAACGGAGTTATAGGCGTTTGAAGTTTCCAAATTTTGTCCGACCTCTCCTATATTGACTCGATCCCACTGTGCACCACTGGTCTAGCCGACAAATACACAATTTTAATGATCAGGTCGATCAAACTGCTGGTCCTTTTACCCCTGGGACAAGAGACACCCTGTATACCACCCCGTGGTCTGGTATGCCGCCTGAAATTAGTTCACTCAACTCAGCGCAGCGCAAAAACCTCACTGTATAAGTTCGGTAAGTCTCGGGAATTAGTCAAAGGGTGATTTTTGAAATCCGAACCCCCACGCTATGCTTCACGCTTCATAACCCCTTTCATTACCCAACCCCAGCCCCCACGCGTTGCGTCACGTAATTAATGGAGCCTTTATTAATTCAGTTGATTCGCTCATGTATCGGATATTTGATTTTACCTGACGAGGTTCCACTCCAACAACTTTCCCCTCTCGCCAAAGTTCTCCTCGTGGGGGGTGGGGGGCGGGGGCGCAATTATTTTTCCAATCGCGAGTAATTCAATACAATGGGCGTTGCGCATTGCACGAGCACGGGAGAAACGCGGGGGTTGAAGGGGGACGAGGGGGGCTCCGAGATGAATTTTAATAGTGCTATCATTTTTTACCGACGGATCCCATCTATTATTATCGCGCGCATCTTCCCGTCTTTTATTTCAAAGGGACGCGGGACAAGAGAATTCAGACGAGGAATTCGATGCTGCTGCCACGTTTTGTCGGAAACGAGGTTCTTTTTAGTGTGTTTGTTGGGATTTTCAAACGGTATGCCGACACTAACCTAGCAAGTAGCTCTCTCAGCTTTCTACAGAAACGGCATATGTGCCATTGATTTATGCGTACAGCATGCAGGTATCTTGAGGAAGATATCCTTATGCTCGCTTCATTTCATGTTTAACCCGGTTAATCATAAGTAGTAGGACCGGCAAAAAATAACTTATGATTCCTGAAATAATTAGGACATCAATTTCTTTTTCATATGTCATCAGTGAATTGGTGAATTTAAGTATTTTTTTCTTAGAGAAAAAAGGGGGGAAAAAATTCTAAAGGGTTTCTCGTGGGTTGCTGTTAGTTATTCTAGGACCTATCTATACCTGCTCATTTGTGCATCGCAAGTCGCACTCACCCGCTTCCACCAATGGAATCCCTCTATATCCTTTTTGTCATCTTTGTCTATAGTTTTGTCTACCAATTTGAACAATCATCCTGCGGAAATCTAATGATATTATGAAAATTAAACTGCAGGAAGTATTGATATCTTGAAATTTAACGATGGAAATTCTGAAAATATGTGGACCGGAAGGAGGAGGATTTCTCTTGACGGAGCGAAATCATGCCCTGAAATCTAATGATAATATGAAAATTAAACAGTAGGAAGTATTGATACTAGGAAATTTAACGATGGAGAGCCTGAAACTATGTAAGCGGGAAAGAGGTGGACTTTTCTTGCCGGAGTGAAATCGTACCCTGAAATCTAATGATGATATGAAAATTAAACAGTAGGAAGTGATAGTACCCTGCAATTTAACGATGGAAACCCTGAAACTATGCATGCGGCAAGGAGGAGGATTTTTCTTGACGAAGCGAAACTGTACCCTGAAACCTGATGATAGTATGAAAATTAAACAGTTAGGAAGTATTGATACCCTGAAAAACGATGGAAACCCTGAAACTATTTAAGCGGGAAGGAGGAGGATTATTTTTTGAGGGAGCGAAATCGTACTCTGAAATCTGATGAAAATTGAACAGTTCGTAAGTATTAATGCCCTGAAATTTACCGATGGAAACCCTGAATCTATGTAAGCGGGAAGGAGGAGGATTATTTTTTGAGGGAGCGAAATTGCACTCTAAAATCTAATGAAAATTGAACAGTTCGTAAGTATTAATACCCTGAAATTTAAGGATGGAAACCCTGAAACTATGTAAGCGGGAAGGAGGAGGATTTTTCTTGACGAAGCGAAACTGTACCCTGAAACCTGATGACAGTATGAAAATCAAACAGTTAGGAAGTATTGATACCCTGAAAAACGATGGAAACCCTGAAACTATTTAAGCGGGAAGGAGGAGGATTATTTTTTGAGGGAGCAAAATCGTACTCTGAAATCTGATGAAAATTGAACAGTTCGTAAGTATTAATGCCCTGAAATTTACCGATGGAAACCCTGAATCTATGTAAGCGGGAAGGAGGAGGATTATTTTTTGAGGGAGCGATATCGTACTCTGAAATCTGATGAAAATTGAACAGTTCGTAAGTATTAATACCCTGAAATTTACCGATGGAAACCCTGAAACCATGTAAGCGGGAAGGAGGAGGATTTTTCGGAGCGGATTCCGACGTGACGTCGGCAAAGGCGCGTGGCGCGACAGCGGCGGAGGCTCGCGGGAGTTGCTGTCAAGAGCCGCCGCTCCGCTCCGCAACGCGTCGTACAAAAGAAAAGCGGAGCTCCCCGCTTTTCCGTTATTGAGACTCAATTTATTTGCGCATTCATTTATATTCATTTATTCGTTGATTTCCTTCCCGTGACTCGTACTCCTTCTCAGCTGACTCGGCGGGGCGCGTGCTCTCGTTCGCACGCGCGCCGCCAGGTGGCGCGCGGGTTGCCACGTCGACCGAGAACTCGGAGACACCGCAGCGAGGAAGAGATGTTCTGATCTGAAAGCGAAAAGAGCGGTAAGTGCCAAAATGAAGTTTGGAGAAAACGGCTTCAGAAGCTTCTGACCGAAAAATTTGATGGAAAGAAGCCTCCGTTCTTTGTCAAATTGGCACTAATCGTCCAGAGGACTCCTAGAAATTGTTCGGACGGTTAAAAATCGAATGATCTCATTTCAGTCACATAGAACGGACATTTTTCATCTTCACGCTAGGTTATTGTTCGGCAAGACAGCCGTAAGTGCTATCTACTGCATGCTTTCGTGGTTGCGTTCTGGACACACAACAAACCCATTTTCAGGATAGAAATCCGCAGAGGAGGGCGGCACTTTACTTGAAAGCACTGTTTTCATTGGCTCTCTGGAGAAATATTGTTACTTGCTGCTGTCTTGCTTAAAACTACGTCATTTTTTACGCACTTACAGCTTTCCCATGTGTCTTGTTTTGATACAACCAAGATGAATTTCGCTGTTTTAGTTATTTCAGTGATTTCATCAAAAATAGTTTAGATCAATTTTGAATGGAAACTCGATTTCGAAAATGACTTTTCCTGCTCTCTCCGCTATCATGGCAGATCAGAGGAGCCACAATTTCAGAGTGGATCTGAATTCGTCCGAACGCTCTTTATGTCTATCTAGCTTCGGTGCATTCCACCTCACTTCCAACCGGCGTCCTCCCCATAAACAAACCCGAGAAGAACCAAGAAACCCACCCCTATCCAATCCACTATGCCTCCACCCTCCGAGATCGTCTATCCGCGATTCCATTTATTTTTCGCACAAAGAGCACCGCGAAACCGACCGCGGCTGTTTAATTGGCTTGTCAAATCCCGCGCGATAAATCAGGCGCCGCGTCGGGTGCATATCCAGCTCGCATCTCGCGTTTGCGCCCGCCCGGCATTCCGATTCCTCCTTCAAGATCCATCATTTCTAATCGGGTGCGCCGTTTAATCTCCTCGCTCTGCGCCATTGCACCCCGGATCGGGAATCCGCCGAAATTCCATTTGCGCGATTGCTCATTACGCTAATGCCTCGTGGCCTCGTGTGGGGCCGTCTATGGAATGGCTCCTCAAATCGGGAGCAGTGAATTCAGCCCCGCGTCTATTCGTGTGTGAAGGTATTCTATCGTTTAAGAACCGCTTCACTGGAGTCAAACGATGTACTGGTTGTCGGGGGTTGAACCGCCATACTGCAGGAGCGCACTGGGTTGAGATAATAATGGAGATGTTGCGTGTGTGAGGAATTTGCGATTTGATTGTTGATTCTTATGTAAAAATTCGCGAGAAACACGATGGCGTCTATGTTTTTCTCTGAAATCAACTTCAAAGCTCAAAAAAAGCTCTCAAGTTGAGGCCAAAATAGAGGGGATATCCTACCCTACCCTGAGAGTCCACGTCTACATCAAGACAAATTCTCCATGCAAAGATAGGGAGCAAATACATTGACAGGACTGGACCTTATTTTGGGGACTCTAAAACTGAAAACACGGCAACCCTGCTAATGTATTTGATCCCTATCTTCGCATGGAGAGTTTGTCTTGATGTAGACGTGGACTCTCAGGATAGCGTGGGATATCCCCTCCATTTTGGCCTCAACTTGAGAACTTTTTTTGAGCTTGAGAGTTGATTAAAGAGAAAACCAGTGGCACCATCGTGTTTCTCGCGAACTTTTACATAAGAATCAACAGTCAAATCGCAAATTCCTCACACATGCAACATCTCCATTTTGTCTTCTATGAAGTTTTTGTCATGAGTGCTCCCAGGAGGAGCCGTAGGCATCCAAAATTTTTTGAGATAATCATTTTTTTTTGTATGTCGTATTCTATCGTTTAAGAAACGCTTCACCGGAGTCAAACGATGTACTGATTGTCGGCAGCTACACCCGCCACACTGCAAGAGCGTACTATGGGTTCAAATAATAATTTTGTCCTCTATGAAGTTTTTTTCAAGAGTGATCTCAAGAGGAGCCTAAAAGCCTCCCAACATTTTTTGGGATAATCATTCTTTTTCAAATTTTGGTGACGATTCTAGGACCGAAATCAATGACGCAATTTAAAGGGGGAATCTGAGGTCCCCAGTAGGGCCTTCATCTGGAAACGTCGATATTTTAGAGGCCATGAATGAAGCGTGATTTGGAGATGAATTTTGGTCTTGCATCAACTTAAGAGATACAACCCATTTCTAATCCAACAATTCATGTGAAAAGGGAAGCAGTTGCGGCAATCCATAATGATTTATAGAGAAAAGAGAGAAACTGGATCAACATTGTCTCAATGAAACATTTTCAAACCAATTGCCATTGGTTTTAATTCTTTGAACCCTTATTACCACACCACGGTCTATATACAGGTATGTGTATTCATTCGTTTGGCAAAAAGTAAGGACTTCACCCTATCTGCCTGCGTACAGCAATGACAAAGAACTCGGTTTGCGAAAAAAAAGCAAATAAAAATGAAGAATCTTCATAAAACCGCAGCTTTAAGGAAGACAGCAAAGTCGGGTTCACTGGCAAGATAACACAAATTACAATCGTCAGCGGGGGTAAGGTCACAAGGCATTCCGCTGGCGAAGGGAATGTGCGCGCATTTCAAAGAAAAAACGCAGACCGTTTTAAAATAATTATTTTCTAGATTAAGGAAACTAAAAATGAACGCGCGGCTCCTACCCTTGTTTTTTTAATTAAAATTATGAATTACTACCTTCATACCACCGTTGCCAAGATCCTCTAAAGTTACAAAATCCTCTAAATTCAGTGGGGAAGAAATTAATTTTATCTTTAAAAAGTGTATTTTTAGCTGATAGCATATGCACTTATGTAAAGTCAGCTTCACCATTCGTCATAAACGTTAAAACTCATAGCTTCAGTTCGATGGTAAGAACCTTCGGTGAATGAAAAGGTGAATAATCGGGTGAAATTATACACTATTTCTGACTAATCTACAGAATCACCTTCCCGCATAAAAAAATTATGGCACAAAAGTTTATTTTAAAACAAGCTAAAGATAGTGTTTCCATACTTCTCAAGTGATCCACCTGAAAAATGTAAGATGTTTGTAATGTCAAGCACACTTGATCTTAAAATATGAGAAGGGAGAGAAAATAAGGGCCTAAATAGGTAATTAAATTTTGCGCTTCATGATGCCCATTTGAAGTTATTATTAGCCGTAGAACTCAATGCAATCCTTTATCCTAAAACTCGTTATGCGCAGGACCGTTCACTGATAATGAATAATGAATAAATAAGTTCCACTATGAAGGTTTGATTTGTTTTGTTAAGATTTTTTTTTTTTTTTTTTTTTTTTTTTTTCCAACTGATCTCTGTAAGATGTGTTTATTCCCTATTGTTGCGGGTATGCCTAAGTTCATGGACTTAATTTCAAAAACTAAATGTTGTTTGAGACTATATTTTCAAATTTTGGACAAGGGAGACTTTTAACCCTCAACTTAAAGACATAAAACTGAATCTGGTTTTCTCCTATTACGTTCAATCAAATTTCACAATCAATTCATTTTTTCTTTCTCACCCACAGCTGACAACCTTGTTGACCGCACTTTATCATGGTAGCGTCGTTGTTGGATACTGAATTTTAAATTTCGTGCCTTGTGCTACTTCAATTTTATATGCTGATAATTATCTTAGCTTTTACAACGCTGCGCCGCGGTAAAACCTCCCTTCCTGTCCTGAGATAATATCCTTTGTGCATATCCTTTCTGCTATTTCCCAATGCAGGTGTGAAGGAGAAGCCATTATAACATTTCCATGTGACGAGCTTTAATGCGTCGAAACCAGTGACCTACAAAAACAAGCGGTTTCCTCCGGTTTTTTGTGGTTTTTGACATGAGCCACAGGTAGAGATTGGAAACCACTGCTCGCATCTGCCTTTTTCATGCTGGGATTGCGCGTGACCCCTTTT
This sequence comes from Bemisia tabaci, assembly GCF_918797505.1. NCBI lineage: Eukaryota > Metazoa > Arthropoda > Insecta > Hemiptera > Aleyrodidae > Bemisia > Bemisia tabaci. Next base: position 22,645,410 of record NC_092799.1, on the reverse strand, counting down.
TCCGGTTCTCGGATTTGGAACCTTCTGATTTATCAAGATACAAAATAATTGCTGTCATGCGCTAAAAGAGTTCATCCGTAAAATGGGCCGGTTGCTCTGGACACAGAATCATGTTTTGATGCTTTATTCTTACCGATCAACTGAAAATAATAAGATCTGTCCCAACAGCAACTCTCTACCTCGAATATTAATCGAGATATCGCGCCTTGAAAAACTTGATTTATGAAGTCATCTACTGTGGTAATACATATCATGTCTTTACCGCGGCGGACGACGTCAAAAACCCGACTTTTTAAAGGACGATTTCTCGGTTAATATTGAACATAGAAAGTTGCTGTTTGGAAGGATCTTCTTATTTTTAGGTAATCAATTTGCACATTTGAACTCTCACCACCAAATTATCATTGGCAGCACCTCTCAGAGGTTTTGGAGTTTATTATTGATAAAAGTTCAATTTTTATTCGATACCAGCCTCAGGTGAGTTCTAGGAGTCTCGTAATGATTCCCGGAACATTGACTACACTATTCGCCGTGTAATATACTCAAAAGAAAATAACATCACTCGAGTGTTTCGTCAGGATGCACTTGAGGCATTATGTGTAAAAGCAACGGATGGAGCTTGTACTTCCAATGGCACATACGTAGTTTTACACATAAGAACTTCAGTTGCTTTTAAGCCGGTGATCGGTGGATATGGGGAGTTACACTGTTCTGCGGGAGGACGCCGCATGAATATATCTAGACACTGCCAAATTTAATCTGATTGAAATATCAATTTTACAGAAAGTTGTGAATGCTTTGCCTTGAAAATGATGCAAAATTGTATTTGCAATTTAACATGCAGGCAGTGGCGATTCTTGAAAGTATTGGCAACATTGTTTATCCTCCATTTAAATGCATGTAAACCAATCGATTCTTGGTGAGAAAGCTCATCTCACGTAAATTCGATATTTTTAATGGATTTAAATGTAGGAAAAGCAGTGTTGCCAACTTGCATAATTCAAAAGACTTGCCACTTGCATTCTTATCAAAGAGTCTCAAGGTTAAACGGCTGGGTGATAGGAGTGTACTCTATAGTTCAATACTAAACTTTTTTCGTCCATGCAGTTTTTCAAGTTTTCCCTAAAAGTTTTCCCGAGCAGAAATACGACACACCTCTATTTTGGAAAATTATTCGGTTTTTCAGACTTTTATTTGCAACGAGTATAGACAAAAACTCATCAATTTTAAAAATAATTTTTACTAATGAAGTCACCCACGTCCTAAAAATGTCGACATCTCAAATTGGAGGAGGACTTCATGATTGGAGGAGTTTACGATCTATTAGAGGGGAAAAATTGGTCCCTTCATCCCCTTGATATCCCTCGTTAATCAAGGGGGTTTAAACATTTTTGAGGCTGTGGATGATCATTTATGGTGTTTCAGAAACATAATGATAGACATTATTCATGAGATGAAAAATCGTCCCCGAAATTAAGACGAACCTTCAGTTCGTTAATGGAGCGAAGGAGGGTGGCAGGGTGAAGTTAAAACCGGTATACGTTTCCGAAAATAAGAAGTATAGACTATAGAAAAAAATCTCATTTTGACCTGCGAAACAAGCCCCTATCGCAGTCTCTCCGTTCAATCCTAAATCCTGGCTCACCTTTTTTTTTCGCATTAGGTGGTTTTAAAGTTTCCAAGGAAACACCTTGATCCGTAGAAAAATTTTGCCCAACAACAAAACCGCACAAGAAAAATTCGGAAGCAATTTGGAAGAGCTTAGTGAAACTAGAAAAATTACGTATCTTAAAATTTCTTGGAACGATATTCATAAATTTTGCCTAAAATACGTAGATTAGCAAGGGGCAATGTGGCAAACTTCGAAAGCTCATACAACTTTCTTTCGTAGCACAGCAGGATGACCCCGCGCATTCACCCCTGCTCTCAGTGGACACCAATTATTCACGCTCAAAATCAATATGATAAAACTTCAGACTCATCCATATTTATGGCGACCTTCCGTCCGATACCGTTGAGCCCTCCCGATAATCCGCTCCCCGGACGAAAAAAATAAAATAAAAAAATAATTATCGAGTCTTAAGCTCATCGGACGAGGATTTTTAATTGGAAACGTCGCGTCCAATTACGGACAGGAGATCCGTCCGTCGTCGAAAATAATAAGTGAAAACAGAGACCGCTCCCAATGAACACATGGATATCAGCGGTAACCATGGCAACTCGTCGTTATCAACCCTTGGTTTTTTCCCCTTTTTTTTGCCAACCCTAAATCCTCGGATTTAAACTTTAATTCGTTTATTTACTTACCAACGATGCAACAGTCACCCTCAGAGCAACCTCATCGTGAGGTATTTCTGAATTAATTATTTGCTCGGTGAACCTGGTTTTTTCCCCTGCTCGGCGGCTAATTTCATTCTTTTTCCATTGTCGCACGGCGGGGAATCATCGGTAATGAAATAGAACCGAACTTTTGCCGGGAACCGGGGCATTTATTAGCTAAATCTAATCATTTTTACCGTGCTATTCTAAGGGATTGAGTAAACATCCCCATCCTGACATACTTTGATCCAAAATGTTATTCTTGCAGTGAAATTGTTAAATACTTCAGATTGATATTTTCAAAATGGCATAATTTAGTCATCTTTGCTATTGTAAGGGATTTAAGATGCATCCTCATTATAACGCACTTTGATCCAAAGTGGCTCCTTGCGGTAAAATAAATAATAAGTACTTGAGATCGATATTTTCAAAATAGCATAATTTAATCATTTTTGCTATTGTGAGGGATTTAAAATACATCCTCTGTATATCGCTTTTTGATCCAAAATGCTACTCTTGAAGTAAAAGTTAAGTACTTTACATTGATCTTTTCAAAATAGCATGACTTCACTTTAAGAAATGTATGCAACAGAGCCAGACTGGACCACCCTTTTGATGGGCGACAATTTTGATCATTGTCTTTTCTTGCCAACATTCAAACAGGATATAAAAATTGAGCCAGCAGGAAAGATTGTATTAAAATCTGTACCCCGATTAGAATGTTACCTAAAACCCGATGGATACATTTGAATTAACCAAATACGGCTGTTGGAGTGAAATTTCCTTGTTTCATTCAGGAGTCTTGTTGCTTCCTTCAGATTTACATTCTGTCGCTAGGATTATCCGGTAAACGCAACGAGTATTCCTGTCACGGCATATTTTACAGGAATATATTTTTCAGTGCACAGTACCGGTTGGCTCAGCTCGGTAAAAATAGGGCATGCGTTTGTTCAAAACTCATTTTTTTTTTACGATCCTCTCGAAGTAAATTTTTTCCGCACGTCTGCATTAAACATCCCTGAGCCCTGACTACACTTCGAAAAATGTGTGTTATGAGAACCAGATTACTGCCGTGCTAAGGAAGAACGCCGTGTGAGCCTTCAGACGTTACCAAGTCTCCTTTGATAAAAACCGAATTTACTGGAAAAATTGTGAATATTTTTTCCAAAATTTTCAGACCACTTTGTACGCAATTTAATCTAAAATATCTGAAAAATTTAAAGAAACATGTGCGCGACTGTCGTCAAAAATACATGTTTTATCGAGGAAAATTTGGCATCTCTCGAATGTTTATGAGGCATTTTTCCTTAGCACGGCAGATTAGTGGTAGTGGAAATTTGGTGCGATTAACACTCAATGGTAAAACATGTTTTGGGTAACATTCGTTAAAAGCCCGTATGAAAAAACAATACTTTAGTATCAAAACCATCATTTTTTTTTAATATTTTGAAAAAGACCAGCAACTTGCAACTTTGCTCTGAGTAACTAGAAGTAAGATAACTGCACTCGCCGAGATTCTCCGTATAAATGCACATCATGAAAGGTATATGCACGGGCAAAGAGCTTCGCTCCTCGCCTTGGGCAGTCGTTACTCGAGACCTACCCGCAGCCAGAATGCAGCGCGAAATTCGCACAAGACACCGGAGCCAAAAGTTCAAGCCCTCATCTCGACAGCCCTTAGCGATGCAATCACGCTCTTAATTACCTGCTCCCCGGAAGGCCCCCCCTCCCACCCGCGCGGGGGCCTTAATGACAAAACGGGTTTTAATGACGGATAATGATATTAAGAATGTGGTAACGATGATTATCGCGATTTTGATATTGGTTTAACGAGCCGCTGGGAGCGGGGGCGGGCGACGTTGGGAGGGGGGTGGAAAGGAGGGGGTGTGGGTGGGGGAGGGGAAAGGGGTGGCGCGTCGGGGGGCGCATGCTCCGTCGCGCCATTGATCAAAACAAAAGTCTCGCCCGACCATTCAACAGCTGGTTGCGTCAGTGTGAAGAGCAGCTCCGTGCGGCTGTGACGAGCATTCGCGCGGTCTCAGATCGACTCGTTCACGAGCGCAAAAATAAATTTCCCTGGAAATTTAAGACGCTGAATTGTTTGAAAATTTCACGTCCGCGCTTTGAAAAAATTTCCGCAGCGCTCGCGGAATAGCCCCGTGATTTTTTCCTTGTTCACCGGAGGCCCGGCCGGTTGTTTTGCCGGCGTCTGCGGAATCCTCTCGCTGTCTGCGAATTCCGATTCAGGAAATGTGCAATTTTAGCTTCAGATAGGTTTTTTTCGAACGTATTGTTTTGGTTGTCGCCGTTTAGTTGATTCTAGAGCGATTTCGCTCTGGGCGATGTGAGTATGTTCGGTTTTGATGGAGATGACTGTGGCCCGCGCCGGCCGGCTTTCCGGATCGGGATGAGAGACTCGTGAGGTAATTTCATTTATTTACAGTATCTGGAAAAATAGCTCGTGTTGCGAAATACAATTGTATATCGCTGTAATTTATTCTGCATAAACATCGAGGGTGAGACGTTTGCGGCATGAAATCTGCCATGCAACGCAAAAACGTCGCAAATGCCATTTCACATTTTTTGGAAACAATGCATCATAGCAGAAAAATTTGTGCACCTGGGGGCAATGTTTTTACAGATTTCTTTCGCAAATATTATCAAGAAATTAACCTGAAAATTTGAGATGCACGGGTAAAACAGTTTTTACTTTATTAAGTGTTAAGTTCCAAAAAACGAGGGAAAATGTTGATAAATTTACGGCGTTCTTGCTTAGCGCGGTGAATAAATATCGTCGGTGAAACTGAAAAATGCGTATCTCGGTTTCGGTGTTTTGAAATCTCCCCTACTATTTTACTTTTTTCAAAGGGACCAAAGCAACATTATGGCTTGAAATTTGCACAGAATATTCTTTAAAAGAAAAAGAAAAATTGCTACAATTTTACGAAATGACGTTCAGTAGTTTTCTGTGCTGGAAATAAAGTATGGCAGGAAGTCTGCAACACCGCAACCCGAGACACGCATTTTGCAGTTTTACCATCGATATATGCGACGAAGATATTTGAGTGAAACTAACCTTAAAACCAGGCCTTAAAAAAATTAAATGCGAAGAACACGCACACATACACTGTTAAATTACGATTATTCCAACAATTAATGGAGCTTACTGCAGCTTAACAGTAGTGATAACTTGCACTGTTATTTCTGCTTGTGAGATGTTAATTTTAATAAAATGCTGTTGCAGAAAATTATTGCGCTTAGGAGAAAAGTCACGGATCTGTTTTTGATTTAAATGAATTTGAGTCTTCTCGAGACCCTATTTTTTTTTTTCATCTAGGACTTGACTACCATACCAAACAATCATAAAATATTATTAAATTCTTAGAAAAGAAACTTCATTTTGACGTCGCTTTTCAGATCGAAATTTCAGAAATTATTTGCCATTCTTGCTTTAGATTGTTCCTAGAGTTTAGCGGATAAGGGGAGTTAAATCCCAAATTAATTCTTAGAACACTCAAAATACACAGAATTAACGATCAGGATGTTTTAGGAATTAAGTCAAAATCCTCCGACCCGTAGAGGACCATTTTTGAATCACATTAAATAATAAAATTTCTTAACATTTTTATCAAGGTATTTGGCTAAATCAGAATTATTTTTAAAGCACCAAAAAACTTGATATTTTTACCAAAAATTTGAATTTGATTATAGTTCCTTCTAAATTCACCCATGCCTTAAATATTTCAGATGAAAAATTAGATTTATAGTATATTTGCCTAACTTCGCTGTTTTTACGACCAGACGATCATTTCAAAGAAAAGCAGTTACGATTGTTTAATGATTGCTTGTTAAATATTTGCACTCGTATTAACCACTAATTTATTTTTAAATTATTTGGTCTTAAAGATTTGTTCATCGTGCGTTTATAATTCTATGATGAGAAATTTTGTTAGTTAAAAATCGTCAGAATAATAAAATATTCTTAGAATTGAGTAATTTGAAACAGAAAATAATAGGAAAGGAGCGCGACAAATCGATAAAGAAATAAAAAGAAGGGAAAAAGAATTACATTTTAAGTCACAGTGCGTTCATTCACAGCTCGTGAGGTATTGTATCATATTTTTTACGATATTAAACCAAGAATGTATCAAAATATTTTGAAGATTACGGGATTGTATTTTTCGTACGTTCATTTTGAATTACTTAAAGCTACAAGCTAGGGTAAAATCTCTGCATTTAAACAATATCGCGTAAAGAAGTGCATTGGATTTTTTCTTCTCGATTTAAAGTTTTTGGTGTAAGGACCAATTTATCACGCAAATCCGATTGATGTATCTACAAATTATTATTTTTAGCTGAATAATCATATTTTCCTTGTACATAAAAAGAAAAGAAATGAAAAAATTACCCTGCCTTAATTACAAGAGATGCGTCGATCACAATCGTTGCTGAACACAATCTCTGCTCATGAAAATGAACAGAACTGTCATATGGTGACTGAATTCTGAAAACACTCCACTCAATAACCGATTTAAAATCCCCGTGCATATAAATGTTTTCAAAAATTACCAACAATGACTTGAATATTCTAGCGGAAGAATAGAGCAGAGTAAAGAATACAAACGAGTTTATTTTTCTTTGGAAAAATAAATTTGAGAGGACTATTACTACGTCGCATTGAAGAAGCGCGTTCAAAGAAGAACTCTAAATTATTATAGATATCGATGCTAAATTTCGTCAGAGTTCAGTTATCGATATCCATGACGGCGCTCGAATGCAACTTTTCCCGCTCGGAAGTTGACCGCGTTGCATATGCAAAGGAATTAAGGCGCACTCTCTTTTTTGAGCCACAATTTAAATAATGACTAATACTTTTATCGGTTAAAACTCTGAGACAGCATCATTAAAAATAGAAGGCGGTGTAATTTTACAAAAAAACTCTGAGATTTTGTAGACTTTTAAATTTTTAACGAGTAGACGTTAAACGATTTGTAAAGTACGACGGTAGAACAGTCGTTTTTACCCTGAAATTCAAATTAAGTGTCAGAATTTGATGATTGCTGATCATGCAAAGATCTAGTTTTGCTGCGGATCATTTTTAAAATTTCAGCTAATTTCCCTGGAACCACGAGGCAAATTCATGAGAGATTAATTTCGCATAAACGAATAAATTATGCAATTAGAAATGAAAATTTAACGTTGATGGAGATTAAAGAGTATTACAATGGAACAACATGACCTCTACTGAGAGTAGCTCAGTTATCATAAGCTTCCAAAACGCAGATTCTTGAAATCAGACGGAGGAGCGTAAATTTACTGGTTTTCTAGGAGAATGTTTGTATTCCCTGAGATGTATGCACACTTTCGACGCGAAATAATTCAATGCTTCAAAAAAAAAAAAACAGTTTTTTTTTTTCAGCCGCGCTTGCTTCGAAAAACTTGTCTTCGTCCTTGAACAAACATACACATTAAATGTTTGATAAACATTAAAACAATCCTTTCCATCAAACTTGCTTAAGATAACTTAAAATTAGAAAGTACAAAAAGAGAGTTCTTGCAGAATAATCGAAATTTACATTTCTGAAAAATGACTCAAGCGCACTGGCATAGTTGCAGTTTGTTGGTTGCGTCCAAACTTTTTGGTGATCATGAACGAATGATATTTCCACACCACTGAAAATCTCTCATCACGAGAACGAGGAATAAATCGTTTCTCAAGCATCCAGTTCGGTTTTATCAACCGAGCAGCTTCGTCACTTTGAACGTACTTTTATGTATGAGGTATAATCGTCGATTCCGCTGTCATCAAATTTTGTGAAACTTCATCCAACCTAATGAAATTATGGAACAACTTAACGTATCGTGCCATGTAGCATTTCCTGTCTACATAAATGGTGGATTCTCTAAGTCGGCAAAAGTCACCAAATCCGGAATTTTAGTCAACGAAACGTACCTTAATCATGTCTCATACACACAATTTTCAATGAAAATCTTGGATGAAGAAGTAATTCTTACGAGTTCTAAAATTAATCACGCCCAGTTACATTATACATTATATTTAACTCGTAATGTATGCATTAACTGGAAGGTACGGAAGGGAAAGGGTCCGAAAACAGTCCTTATCACCATCGTTCCTTTTAAAAACCTTTTAAAATGTTTATTTTACGTCATTCATATTTCATGGAGGGAAATCATTGGGATTTAAGTTTTATTTTCCAAGGTTTACTTTTGAAGTTTACTAGTTTGTCAAAATTGTTATTTTAATGTATTCTGAAAGAACTCCCAAAACCTACTCCAGACCTAATGAAAACATAAGGATCCTCCTGAAGATAGTAACTGATCAAGGAGTGGCCATGAATACAGCCCTCAGGCACCACCCTCTGTGGCATGAATTAATTTTAAATCTCACATTTTGGGGGGCACTAATCTATTTTGTAGGTCGCATATAAAACATAGAGTATCAAATTGTTTATCAAAATTTGGGAGTCAGTTATTCAAAAGAAGAAAACTAATGCAAATTTGCAACAGAAAAAAAAGTCAATTTTAAAAACCCCAAAAATAAGTTGTTAAGAATTCGTAACGCTAAAGAGGGTCATGTTCGCTCAGTGAACCCTTCATTTACGTCCAAATCATCTCCACGCTTCATTTGCTGACCAGAAACATTGAATAAACAAGCAGTGAACTCCAACACAATGTGTTGATAAGGCGCGTCATTAACTCGCACATATCAACCCCTTTAGTTTTCATTTACAGAGATTTCAAAAAAGGCAAGCAGCACAACAAGAGAATTCACGATCCAACACTGCAAGGTCAACGACGCACCTTCACGAGACCGTGTATTGTGAATCTAGAAAGCTATTCGAACAAATTTAAGTTTTTTGATCTGCCTCAAGCAAAATCTTTTCAGATTCTTGAAGAAAAGTGCTACGGAAAAATTTAAGCGAAGAAAGGAAAAATTCTGTCGAACTCCTAGAAGATAAAGTCGATTTAAAGGTATTTTGGGGCTTATTTTGGAGTTGATTTCGGTAATTTTCGTTGCGCGAATCGTGTTTTACGTGAAATTCTGGTCAAGAAACATGTATCAGAATGCCTAAAATCGTACCTTGTCTAGTGGTCCATTGTCTTAAATATGTCTTGATTTTGTTATTTTAAACGTCTTTTCATGCAAAGAAGCTCAACCATGCCCATGCTTTATTCATTCATGAATTGAAAGTAAGCAATCCACATCCCGAAAATCTACCGATTTGCCGTAAAAAATCGCAGAAACTTGATATACCAGGTCGATGTACCCACTCTTTGAATTTACCAATCAATTTAGTGAGTGCACGTATGTGAAAGTCAAAATGCTATAGTCATTTTGGGTGCATTCATTTTTCATGAAACAATTGTAAGTAATTTCAATCCCGAAAAACCATAAATTTTCCGTATAAAATAAAAAAAATCAAAATATGTCGACTCCCTGACGTGAAAATTAAATTCTACGTGTGAAAATACTTATGTATCGATATGCTGAACAGAATGCCCGCCTCTCCTCGTAATTTACAAACCGTTCCTATACTCATCTCAAAATTTTTCTCAGAGCTTTGTGTTATTATCAGCTTCCATTTAAACCCCGGTTTGATGGCCGAATCGGCTGCCCAAAAAGCAAGCCATTTTTGAAGGGCTCTATGAGAAATTCGTGATATTATCAGCTCTCAGGAAATCACCCCATGGGTAAAATTGCTGGTATAAATTTTCGAGTGCTTAAAATAATCGTATTCAAGAAACTAAGGCATTAAACTATGGAGTCAATTTCGTTTTAATAATATAACGGGATTTACTTGTCTTCAGGTCAAAACTCATACAAGAAAGCCCCTTGCAAGAGGCTAATTTTTTGTAATTTCACTCAATTTTTTCTCCTTTTTATAATTGAATTGCTTGTCAAATTCTGAGGTCAATCATATTAAATTGTAATTTATACATTTCTTTTTTTCCCCCTTCATTTTATTTTTTGTTTGGAGAAGTTTTGTTGATTTCTTCGGATTTCGAATACTGTAACTTCTCTTCTAATTGGCCGATTTTTATGAATGAGACCTCTTTTAATTCGTGTTTTAACGGAAAGTAAGGAAAAAATTGCTAAAAACTCGCGAAACAATTTTTTTTTAAAATTGGACGAATCCTAGCGTGACGGTGAAATGGTTAATGAAGCGTAAGTAATTGGGCGAGGGGCTGAGGATCCCGGCCTCGCTTGGCGACCGTCATTAGCTATTGTTCGTCGAGACGCCGACGCAGTGATCAGGAGCGTGGGGAAGAGAGGGGTAAGTGGATTCCTGTATGAGCCACGTTTAGCTAATGGTCTAATGAGTCTCGAGGCTCATCACAGATTGCACTTACACAGATTGCACTATCATGAGTGGCGGTAGCCACCACCGGGCAAGTAACCTATCCTCCAACAATTGGCAACACAGCACAGCCCGGTCGAGGCAATGACACCATAGTTACACGAACTTGGCTTATTTGGGTTTTTCAGAGCACGGGTACCAACTTTTGAAAAGTATAACCGAGGTTACAGATCTGTCAAAGCAACGTTTTGAACAAAACGGAGGAGTTAGATTCTCATTCCGAGAGTGCCGACCTGCTCAGCCATCCTCGAATCAATTCGCTTGATTCTGCTTATATATGCATATTTTAAATCAGCGCGTCGCATTCTTAGGCTTTTTTTAAAAAAACCAAGTAACGTAGACTCTTGGTATTCACTGCACATAAACTAGCGACCCCCAGAATGAGAAACAACTTTAAATCATAATTATTGATGGATAAATAAACTTTTTACACGCTTTGGAAAATCTCAAAAGTTCGCGGTAGTCACTTTTCGGTAAGGAACTAAGGGACTCGGTTATTGTATCGAGCAGGGTTCGAAACGATCGCAAAGGCGGTATACTACGTATACGCGCCAAAATCTCACTCCGAGTCAGATATTCGAAAGAAGAAAAAACTAATGAAAATTTGCCACGACAGAAAAAAGATTCAATTTTTAAAACCCCAAAATAAGTTGTTACGAATTCGTAACGCTATGCCATAGAGGGTCATGTTCGCGCACTGGACCCTTCATTACGTCTAAATCATCTCCACGCTTCATTCGCTGACCAGAAATATTGAATAAAAATCTCACTCGGATCCCCGAGTAATTTTCCGAGTGCCAAACCGAAATTACGCACAGGTATTCCGGGGGCTTTTACCGCTGGGCCCCGATTCGGCGAGGGAATCGAATTATCCGCGGAAAATGAGGCCGTCATCTGGTCAACATCAGAGGGAACCTTTCGTTTCGGCCGCCCTCAACCCTCGATCGAATTGGATCGCCACGTATCGGCATCGGCCTTTCGCCAGACGTCCCGAAATTTCATTAAACCCCACGACGACGGTGCCCCCCGGCCGACTCCGTTTGACAAGTCGCGGGGCGGCCCCTCCCCCACTTCCCCCACCATCCCCATCCCGCGACGCCTCGCTGTAATTCACACAGATTACAAAGGGATCCAATCACGTTTTTCCGGCTTCCGCGGAGCTTTGTTGTTCTTTTCTCGCGTGGAGTAATCAAGGTTTTAATTAGACCTCGCGCCTACACCAGGCCGGGGACCCGTACCCCCCCCCCCCCCCCCGGTCCGTGGTCGGGGAAGGCGCTTCGAATTAACAATCGCTCACCGGCAAATTAAGGCCTCAGCCTCCTTTGGGATTGCGGAGGGCTTGGCTCTTATTACAGGGTAAAAGTGCGCGGGATTCCCCCGGGGAAGCGAGGCCGTATCCTTCTTTGACTCGATTGGTGGACGGATAAAACGTTTGCTCGATTAAAATACGGACGATTGAATCGTTCGATTCTGGGATTGGGCGAAATTCATGAGCGATGGGATTTGTAAGCGATGGAGGGAATCATGTCTATGAGTTTTCAGTCCTCCAGCACTGCCGTGCCAAGCAAGAACGCCGTAAATCCATCAAGATTTTCCCACGTTTTTTGGAACTTAACACTCCCTAAAATAAAAACTGGTTCACCCATGTACCTCAAATTGTCAGGTTGAGTTCTTGATAGTATTTACGAAAGAATTCATTAAAAACATTGTCCCAAAGTACACAATTTTTTCTGCTGTGATACTTTGTTTCCAAAAAAATTAGAATTGCGTTTACGGCGCTTTTGCGTTGCACGGCAGAGCATTCCTTAATCATTTGAGTGGTCAAAACTCTGAATTTTATATTGAACGATGAAAAAGGAACTCGTTTGTTTCATACTGTCATGTTCTGCGAAATAGCCGTATGTGCAATCCACTGCGCATGCATGCTTATTGAATTATACGTTTCCAACAATAAACAAACAAGTTTTAGGGATCTATATCGGGAGAAATGAGTTCCATTTTACAAAAACCGGCAGTATGTGCAGCTCTTTTGCGGATTAAAGTGGACTAGCTCACTGCTATTACACTGGAAAAAAAAACACATGGATCTAGAGTCCAGACTCTTGAAAATATTGACGAGAAAAAATACTCTTGATTCAATCAGATTTTTGCTTAGATCAAAAGGAAATCCGCTCAAATTAAGAGGCTTGGTTTTTGATTTAGGCAAAAATCCGATTGAATCAAGAGTATTTTTCTTGTCGATGTTTTTAAGAGTCTGGACTCCAGATCCAATGTGTTTTTTTCCAGTGTATGTTAATATTAACAACGTTAATATTATGTGCACTTGCTGCTTTCCAACGATCCTTCCACTTCGAAAGTAACGTAAATTTTGCTAACTTCCAGATAGTAACCTGCTAATAATAGTTTAGTAAAATCCTTCCTGATTTTGGCGGTAGTCAGAAGGTGGGTTGTAGCAGTTAGAGATGAGGTTGAGTCAACTACATTTTTGGCTAACTTGGCCACATATTGACGGTGAAAATACCAGACTAAATCGTAGACTTTCTGTTCCACTTTATTTCTTGGATGGAAAACTGCTCAACGTCAATTTTTAAAAACTCCCGTGATTATTCGTCCCCGTGTGAAGAAAAATCTGTGAAAACGTCACGGAATGATATTGGTTTGTTCTCCTTCACAAATATGAAACGGAAGCTGAGCTTCATTAACCTCGCAAACGAGGTACGTAGTCTGGTAATTCAACTGTCGATATACCTTTGACCATAGCGCAATCACACATCTGGCGATCGGTAAAATCAAGCAGGAATAAAATTGAAATTAGCAAACTTGTTTTTCCGTGTAGAAGAATCATTCACTGGAAAAAAAAAAACACATTTGATCTAGAGTCCAGACTCTTGAAAACATTGACAAGAAAAAATACTCGTGATTCAATCTGATTTTTGCTAAATCAAAAGGAAATCCGCTCAAATTAAGAGGCTTGGTTCTTGATTTAAGCAAAAATCCGATTGAATCAAGAGTATTTTTTTTATCGATGTTTTTAAGAGTCTGGACTCTAGATCCAATCTTTTTTTTCCAGTGTTCAGTTCATGTACATTAGATTGTAAAATTATGAAGGAGACTCAATCTCGAAAATGCGATCGTCATACTATTCTCTTCAGTATCACGGCATCATTATCACGAGCCTCAGCATGCCTATTGTACGTTAGTTCCGCGATTCGGAACCACCGAACCGACATCGATGATAATGAACTCCGCTGCGGAACTGCGGAAGGCACCAGACTGAACTTAAGCCTCCGCGTTCTGCGGGTTGCGGGTTCAAAGGAGTCGTAATAGGATACGCATAGGTGGTCTCAATTACGCTGCCCGGTAATTAGGAGATCTCGGCGGTGGCGAGGCGGAGGGGGCTCGAAATAAAAGGAGCATCGAGACATTGCATGCGGGCGGAATCAACGAGCAGAATTTACGACGCGATAAGGAGCTTAATTTCTTCGTTCTGCGGAGGCCCCGCAATCAAACGCCACGGAGGATACGATGTTTGCCGCGATCGCTGTCCTAGCGGAAAATTAACGTGATCGGTTCCATTCTGCCGTCCAAAAGAGAACCGCCGTATGAACATTCGAGATTTGCTAAATTCCCTCCGATGAAATGTTTATTTTTGAGGAAAACTATGAATGTTTTTCTTGAAATTCTCAGGAACTTAAGGCGATTAGATGGAGGCCATATTTTGTGTCAGAGCGGCATGTGATATATCGCATCAATTGGTTCCATTTTTTCAGCTACTCGTCATTTTTCTCGAATTTTGAGATCGCAACTCTGTTGTCAGGAGACTAAGACACTCACTTACCAATTTTAACAAAGAAATTCAACGTAATAAAGGCGTTGTTTTTTTAGAGAGAAAATATCGCATTCGAGTGCAGTTTCGATATCGGTATCGAATGCCATGTTTTCTCTCTAAAGAAACCACGCCTTTATTACGTTGAATTTCTTTGTTAAAATTGGTATGTGAGTGCTTTAGTCTCCTAATAACAAAAATGTGATCTCAAAATTGAAGAAAAATGACGAGTAGCTGAAAAAATGGAGCCAATTGATGCGATATATCGCATGCCGTTCTGACACATAATATGCCGTCCATCGAATCACGTTAAGGTGAAATTGCGAACAAAATTATCTAAAAAATTAGAGAGAAAATATTCACTGTATAACAACTTTTCCCAGGAATTCGTGGTTTACCAAAGGAAATTTAGTAACGTCTGAAAGTTCATCCGGCGTTTTTCCATAGCACGGCGGAATTGTTCTTAGGTCATGATCGCGTGTATCGGATTCCGATGATGCTGTCCTCGCGGCTGCGTTACTTTGTCTTGGTTTCATTTAAGATGCTCTGAAATTTATTTAGTGGAATGCAAATTACGAAAGGTGCACGCAGATTTGTTGATCATCGTACGATAAAATTATCAAAATTGGATCTTTCACGAAATGCCTTGGGAGAAGGAAGACTTTCCTCCGCCTTTCAATTGGATCGCATTTAGCAAAAAGGAACTGGCAAAATTACACTGTTTTCAAAACTGTGCTACTTCTTTTCTTTTAAAAATGCTAAATATATGTACAGTATTAAAGTTTACACAGTTATTTTCTTTTAAAATTGCCGATTATATGGTAGGAAGTTTACAAGATTTGCCGTTCTGAGAAATTTTTTAGATGATTATGGAAAAATATAGCATTTTTACGATACTATAATTGCGCTGGCTCCTTTTTGCTAAACGCGATCCAATTATTCAACACCCAAGTTTTGTTCTCTGCTACCCCCTACTCTGTTCCCTTTTACTTCCTGTGCTTTAAAGACGAAAATGATGAGTTTAAGCAATGGATCACTAGAAACATACATAGCATTACGTGGACATTATTGAAAATATGGTTGGCTTTCAAATCAAGAGGATCAACTTGATCCGATCAAATCCGGGCTCCGTCGCTGTTTGAATACTTTAAAAGCGCCGTATTGATGTCATTGATTTGAATAATGAGCATATTTCATACTAACATACTTTTGATGCCACCGCAATACTTTTTTTCGAAAAGCAAGTCCGAATAATATCGCGTCAAACACTGTACGGTCGGAGGCACACTCATACTAGCGCCTGCAAGACTTTAGCAATACTTCAAGCATTGCGCCAAACAGTGCGGTTAGCGTGAGGGCATATTGGCGCCTACAAGACTGCATGGATACTTCTCGCATTGCGCCAAAGGCAATGCGGGGCGAAAACTACTTGCGGTAACTAGTCGACCTCAGGTATGGGCATATTGCCGCTAGATGGATTGATGCCGCATCACACTGTGAGGATGACTCGACACTCAACCGCGCTCCCTTCCCTGGCTTGTGCAACGCTAAAGTCGCCGCAAAACTAGGACCACGCGTCATTTCTTTTTACGGTCTCTGCCCGGTTTTTACCACAATTAAAGAGTATGAATGTCTCTTGATTGCAACGATTCAGAAACTTGGACGATGTTGAAAGGATGCAGCTATTCTGAAAATTGATTTGCGTAAAATTAATTTTGGTGTAATTAAAAAAACGAAAATCTTGTATCGAAAATTTTTGTGATTTTATTTTAAATCATTCCGGAAATTTCTCGGGAACTTAAAAAAAAACTGGGTGTAGCCTTTAAAAAAAGAAGTATTGAAAATGAAACATGAGTCACGTTGCAAACGGAGATAAGAGCACTTTTTTCCACGTGCAAGCGTCGATTTTTGATTTCATTCACGACAGGCGTAACGGTATAAGTATTCGACCACGGGTGTATCCATATTTCCACTAGACGAGTAGAGGGCGCGTCTTACTGCAAAGATGACTCCACCGCGTTCCCTTCTTTGGCTCGCGCGACGCTAAAGCCACCGTCAAACCATGATAACGTTTCATCACTCTTGGCTCTCTGCTCCGGTTTTTACCATAATTAAAGGGAAAATATTATATAATATCTCTAAATTGGAAATTCTCATATCATCCAGCAAATTATGGCATTACCACAGTTTTAGGGGATAACTCCTAATTCTTCTTCGCCATGTCAGAATCAACCAGGGGATTGGTTATTTCGTGTTCCAATTTCCACATCAACCGTTTTTCTACAAAAGTAACCTTGTGATTTTTTTTTTTTTTGCAGGGCGCGGTTGGGGGGACCCGCTGGCCGGGCGGCGCGGGGGATCCGCGGGGTGGATCCGCGGCATGGCGTCCCGCCCCCGCCCCCAAGACGAGGGCAGGGATCTCTGGGGCTGGTTCTCCGGCCTCGTCGCCCTCGGAGTCTACCTCAACACCCTTCAAGCCGGATTCGTCTACGATGACAGGTAAGCTCAAGTTCCCTCTTTATAGAGTATCTTAACACGCCAAACAACATCCCTCTTTTTTTCTTTTTTAAGTTATTAGAGGTTCACTGGAAAAAAAAACACATTGGATCTAGAGTCCAGACTCTTGAAAACATTGACAAGAAAAAGGACTCTTGATTCAATCAGATTTAAGCTTAAATCAAAAGGAAATCCGGTCAAATTAAGAGGCTTTGGTTCTTGATGTAAGCTTAAATCTTATCGAATCAAGAGAATTTTTTCTTGTCGATGTTTTTAAGAGTCTGAACTCTAGATCCAATGTGATTTTTTCTCAGTGTTTTTAATCAATAATCGTTTACCTCACCAGTATAATAAGAATAATACAGTTACTTAGGAGCATTCTGGGTTTCTTCGCTATTGGATTTCATGGCATAAAATTCAATATGCCATGAAATTATATAACAAAGAAATCCAAATTGCTCGTAAGTAACTGCATGGTATTTAATCCATTTGAAGATCCTGCAACCTTAAACGTTGAGCATCGGGTTAAGATTCGTACAAAATCATACTCCAGGCTTTCAAATTTTCGGGGATTAAGGCCAAGTGGAGTCTGTTTCTGCAGATCCACTCGTCAGTTCCATGAAAATTTGTCGCCACCACCGGGACACGAACCCGGGACCCATTGGTCTAGAGTCAGGCCAGCCTGGCCAAGATCCTTCTGATTATAATTGTCTCTGGTCCTGAGGGTCCCCATGAGACTTGCGAGCTGATTACTGAAATTGATAGACATAGTGATAGACAAGTGAGATGAAGGGGAAATTGAGCGATCCTATTGGTGGAAGCGGGTGGTTGCAATAGGCAAAGGAGGTAGGTAGTAGACTAACTAACAGCAACTCGCGAGACCCTATCGTTAGTTCATCATTTTCTCCCCTAGTCTATAAGAACCATCCATTTCAACCAATAAGATAGCTCCATACCCCTTATGTCTTCTTTGTCTATCGCTTCGTCTATCCCTTTCAATAACCAGCCCGCTGGATCAGTACAAGGGCACCGCCCATCCTGAGAGGTTAGCCATCTTCCACTCCTCGTTTATCAGAGGGAAGAATGGAGGAAAAAAATCAAAAGCCATTCCTTAAGCTCGCTAAGAGGTTGGGGAGGTTCCTTGCATGCAGTGTCACTCGGTGAAGATTGCACCGGAATCGATTTCGGAATCCAAGATGTCTGCGGTTCAAGAGTATTGACCCTCGGCTACGGGGTATATGTGCTGACGGTGAGCAGGCGGAGTTGGCCGAGGGCTGCTTTCGTATAAATCTTCCGCCAGCGAAGTCGTCGCTCGAAGACTTCATTAGGATTAGAAAATATCGCCGCTCGACAAACCTGAAAACCTCCCCGTTCCCGCAAAACTACACCGCGATATAATTCTCGCGATTTCGTCTTTGCACTTTCGTTTTGTTTTCCCGGGCGAGAGGGGAAACTTCGATTGAGGAAATCGTTTTCTCATTAGGTGGGATTGATTGGAAGACAGAAGCCCAAAACAACCTTTTTTGACCCTAAAATCGATCCCAAACGAGGGGCTTGGAGGACAAGGCGCAGAAGTTCAGTTTTTGCTATTTCGAGAAATACATGTTTGAAGTTTCGAAATTACATGGACCTTCACAACAGGAAGAAAGTTTAAACCGACTTTCTGATGTTTACAAATTAAAATTTGGGAGCGAATTTCCTACAAGATATGCATTAAGACTATAGTGTCACTTGGAATCTATAATATCTCGTTTTTTTCAAAAACTGCACTTTTGCGTCTTGTCGGTCAAGCCTCTAAAATGGCAAAAGACGTGAGAAAAATTTCTACGTGGCAAACTTTACTTTTACATGTCATTAATGAAGGATGTCAGCTCAGTTCAAGTTTTATCACTTGACTAGAGTAGTTTTTAGTGTCCGAATTTGGTTCTCCTCGTTTTCTCCTGAAAGTAGCAATTTATCAAGTATGGACAAAATTATATACAAAATTGACTATTTTTGGTATTACAAGGGAAAATTTTAGGAAACCTAACTTTGAACACCAAAATACGACCCTTAAAATATGCACCACTGCTTCGAAACCAAGGCAGGGCCTCTAAACAGTGATATTGAAAGGTGAAATTTATGAGATAGAATTAATTTTACACACTTCTCGCTTTAAATCAAAACATCTTCCTATGAACTTCTTCTCTTCCCTCTCCAGAACTGTCCCAACTTGAATGATCGTATCAAATTTTGAACTCAGTTTTTACACAAAAAAACTGGTGGCACCATCCACTTTTTGTAAGATTTTCCCGTTAAATTGTTCATCAACTATAAAAAATCCTCGGCTATCGCAGGAATTCCATGCTCTACTGCCGTGCTGAGGAAGGACGCCGTGCGTATGAACATTCGAGAGTTGTCAAATTTCGTCTCGGAAAATATTCATTTTTGAAGAAATGTATCAATATTTTTCCCTGAAATTTTCAGGCTTGTAAGATCAAATTCTGAATAACTAAATTACCTGAGAAATTGTAAGAAAAATATTCACAAATGATCTTGAAAACTAATGATCTTGAAACATCTAGTGATTTTTCAAAGAAAATTTAGCAACGCTTGAAGGTTCATACGGCATTTTTCCTTAGCACGACAGAATGGATCCTGTAAGCGTTTCTCTATTTCGTAGCTCATGTGGTATACGCGCAGAGGGGGCGTGAGGGCGCGGGGGTGGTGGTGGGGTGGGGGGTGGGGGGTTGGGGGTAGCTTTTCGTAAGCTCGGCGACGGACGTAGGGTTGAGTCCGCGGAGAAGATTGAAAAAAGTCCAAGTCACGCGAAGGCAAAGCTCGGCTGACGCTGGGCCAGGGCGCTATCAACAGGTCAATTCGTCACTAAATTATTTGTTTGCTGTCCGCTAAAAAACAGATCCTGCCCAAATGAGCTTGCGTCGATGTGTCCCAGCTTCGCTCCGTCGCCCTTCGTCGCAGCACGCCTCTCCCGCCCCACCCTGGAGCCGAGTAGTGTCCACCCTTGAACCGCGGGGATGCCAAATAGTGACTCCAAAATGCTTGGATGCTATTACTCGTGCTCTGCAACTGTCCCTGTTGCATGTGAGAGCAATTAAAGGCAGTCTAGTTTTCTTGGCATTATGATTTGGACCGAGTTTATCAGGAAAAAACCAACCCTTATTTTCGAAAAAATTGAGTTAAGAATGTTTTAGAGTTCCTTTAGCTGTATATTTTCTTCTGCCAAAAATCGAAAGTCGAAAGAAGGGAAATTGGTTTGTGAAAAGAGGGGTTAAAATTTATTTTCTACATTGAGCCCTATGCAGGAATAAAACTTCAAACCTCTTTTTCTCAGTTTCAACTAAATTTGGGTTGTTTCCTTTCTGATGAACTCGGTCCATTTTTATTATTGCTTGCTTTTAATAGTTTGTAGTTTTTTTAAACATACATACATATAAGTCGCTTTACAGCACTCCCTCGCGCTCTACGACTCCTAACCTCCACTGCTCTCTTTCAAACCACAAATCTTGGGGAATTGAGCACCTTAACATTTCCGCTTCAATCCCTTCCCTCCAACCTTTCGTTGGGCGCCCTCTGCGTCTTCTCCCAGGAGGAACCCAATTAAGGACCTTCTTCGACAACCTGTCTCCTGCCATTCTCTGGACATGACCATACCACAAACATATGACCAAACATATATGTGATTTAAATTTTAAGTTTCGTTAAGTTAACTCAAGAGAATGCTGGAAGGATGTTTCCTCCTGAGTAGACCCTAATAATATTCTTTTAACGCGCGTCTTTTTCAAGTTCACAATTTAAAGTTTTTGGACGTTTGTTGCTACTGATTTATTTTACTTTTAATATTTTAATTTTGATGTAGCGAAAATGTTTTTAGAAACGCTGGTTTTCGCCGGAGTGGATGAAACCACTTGGATGCAACTATTCGAGCTCTGAGGCTGTCCGTGTTGCATACAGGCAAAATTGAAGGCGCCTTCCTTTTTCTTGCTCTCGCGGTTTTTACTTTTCAGCTGCTATTTGACTCCATTTGTTATCCTTTGAGAATCACAATTTCTCCCGAAACCTATTTAATTCTCAACTTTACACTTTTAAACTGACGATTTGCTCAAAGAAATGATATAGGAAGTAATAGAATGATTTTTTTTTTTTTCCAACGGTACGTCGGACGCTAAGGTGAGAATACATTTTTAGAAAGTAATGTACATTCGGAATGCTGGCCGCGATTTAAATATTTTTTAATAAGTCAAGGTAATTAATATAAATGAAGCAAACGATCGCGAAAATTACCGGCTGTATGCATGATTTTATTCTAAATATGAAAAAATAATGTTACTTCAAATTGCGTCAAATTTTCACTATTTGAATGATTCCTAATATTACTTTGCATGATTTTTGACAATTTTAAGGAAAACAGTAGGTGTGTTTTGAAATATTTTCCGTAGGTCGAGACCAAGTCCATCCTTTCTAAACTTCATTTTTGCACGGTGAAAAAACTTCAATTAAAAGGACAGAACTTTGGTTCATATTAAACACTAAAGTTTCTTGGTTCCGGTAACCAATGTTTTCTACTAAAGTAACCAAATTCCACTTTGAATCTAAGTACGGTTCTTGAAACCGAAAACTTCCGTCACCAGAGCTAAAAAACGTAAGTGTTCGATATGAACCGAACAATTTTTCTCCGTGGTATTGCTCTTGTCAGTAACACGGCAGAACAGGCAGATATATCGTCACCTTCCAGCCATAGTATCACGAGTGCCATGCGACGTATAAAAATTTCCGCTGCCTTTTTATTGTTTGCAGAGAAATTGTTGGTTGAATCTGTTTGAAAATTTCAATGAATTTCATTGGTAGCACAAAGAAAATTCAGTGATTTTTTCGGACTACTCCGGTAAACAATTTCTCTGTGAAAAAATAAAATGGCGGCGGAAATTTTCAAACATCGCATGCCGCTTGTGATACTTTAGTCGTAAGATGACGATATCCGAAATCTTTTCGTGAAATTTTCGCAATTTTCGAGGAATCCGGCAACCCATCGCAGGGCGCCAATCGACGGGGGTTGATTACTGTCCTTTTGTATCTCTAGCCGGGACGCATCGCTTGTTTTTTCCGTTCCACTTGACTCCTCGATTCACCCGGGTTTTTTTTCCCCCGGATAATTTTAAAACGAAGCAACACAGTCGCGACCTTCCTGAGTTTCCCGTTCTTTTTCCCGCCCCTCTCACTCCCTCCAACCCCTGCCTCGCCGTTATATTCGTACACCCACTATCGGACAACTCACTCGTTATATTTTAATATTCCGACGCTCGAGTCTCCTGATATTTTTATTCCCGCCGCTGCACAGTGCACATCCGACGTCAAACCCGCGCGAGCATTGCATTGCCGGCTGGACACGGAACTTAACGTCCAGTGTTGTCGGATTCTTAAAAAAATATGATTTTTTGTTAGAACCAGGGTTTTTTTTGCTGAACCAACCGGACTGTATTTCGTTACTCCTCTGACGTAAGGGCGCATTTAAATTTTCTTATGGACGTATTTCTGACAAACGGAACTATGTTCATTATGACGTGATTCCTGTTATGGCTTTATTTTCATAGGCCTCAGGACTCATGTCTTGATGCACACAGTTCCGTTTGGCAGAAATACGTCTATAAAAGCTAGAGAAATCATGACGTTATATGGACGTATTTCAGCCAAACGGAACTATTTGCAGTAAGACATGAGCCCTGTAGACGAAGTACGAATCGGACGTATTTACTAATAGGAACTATGTCGCTAGCAAACCCCATGCACATGCATAGTTCTTTTTAGCATGAATGCATCTGGTTGGAACGCTACGTAACACGTAACTACTCTTTCAAAATTTCACGTGGGATTAGAATCACATAACAAGAAGTCTAGAAAGGGTGCTCTTAGCAGAAAATTTCACGAGGAAACCAATGGGACCACTTACAGAACCTCAAAGTTTTGTATAAACGGAGTTATAAGCGTTTAAAGTTTCCGAATTTTGTTCGACCACTCCTATTGACTCGATCCATTGCGCGACGTCTTGACTCTATCCCTGCCTGAGGGGACCAAAAAAGGGCTTAAGTTGGGTGTTTACGACTTACGCGACGTCTTCAAACGGGGTTGCCGGTCTATCGAAACTGTCTTCATATTATTCGTCTAAATTATCTAACAGAGTTGATCCCCACGGAAAAATTACTTTATAATAATTAATTAATACATATTAATTTCTTGATGTTAATCAAGCAACCCTGATGCCAAAGCAGGATCTAGGTACCTGAAACGGAGAAGGAGGGCGTGAGAAGGGTCCAAGGAGCTTTTTCAGAAAATTGTCAAAATTTTAAAGCTTCTTATACACAGTTTGAGTCAATTTTTTCATGAACAAATAGCAAATAAAAACGGCATTCCTTCTTCTCTCCTCCGTTTCTTCGTTTTTACTTTCTCTCCTCTTGGGGCGTGTACCACTGCGTCTCCTGTGGTTGAGCTAACATATTGTGATACGCCTATAACGAGAGTAAATCAATACGCCTTTGTATGATATTAGTGAAATAATGTCAGCGAGTCACCAGTTTTACCAAAGAGGAGCATGATGGTCAAAGTACGAAAGAGAAAGTTTACGTCAAAGTCTTGAAGGAAAAAGGGCATCATCTAGGCGAGTCCAATTTATTTCGAAAATTCATTTTGGTTTTTTGAATCATGGTAAGATTTTTAAAAAAATCACATGACCCATCGCTTTCAATTAACTGGTTCTCTCTGAGAACCCATCAAAGAGAGAATGACGAGTATAACTCGAGAACTTCCAAAGAATCAAGTGAGGAGGGCGGAAAAGGCATTAATCGGATTAAATTCCTCCATGCCTACTTACAGTACGCGTATGAAGTGAGTGACATGCTATAGCTTAGGCAACAATGGTTTTAAAGTGGGATCGGGGAACTGAATGGAGTTCGGTGTATGTTTAAGTCGGATGTTTGAGTTGAGCGTTTATGTTCGGCTGAGACGTTGAGACGTTCAGAGAGGCTCGCTGCCACGCGGGGCAAACAGCATGTATCCACATTGATATTCTATTTCACTTGAGCTATTTTTCGGTATGTCAGTCTGTATTTCAATGCACCCTACACCGGAAGCCATCTTCCAAATCCAGTCGGATCTTGACTTCAGAAAAGTGAATAGAGAACTCCTAACTGAACGTGCACTCTTCTCTACGTTATACGAGGAGCTCCTAAAGTGAGATTTACGATTTTAACCGGCAGGATTGTCAAACTAAAAATGATTGAAAAACTTCAAAGCTGTCAAAAACCCTCAGAACATAGAAAATTAGGTACTTAACAGAGTAGGAAATTAGGCTTCGCAAGACAAATTTCCTCATCAAGATTACACCCGAAGTACGTTGAAAAAGTCCAAAATCAAATAAGTGTAGAAACATCTGTGATAATCGTTTACACAGTAAATTCAAACCTCGCATTTTCAAAGAGATCTATATCAACGTAACGTCGAATCGACTACAAAAAATTCAAAAACTAATTGGATACATCTGATGTGGCCTGCAATTTCTCACACGTTTTGCGTATTTGTTTTCATGGAGAAAGAAACTACTTAAGGTCTTTAAATGTTTTGTGGGTTACCCTAGATCATAAAGCGTATACTAATACAATTTCAGGTTTCAGTGTTGCTTAGTTTTCTGTTTAAAAAATAAGGTTTCGGAGAAAATTATGCGACGTCTGATGCAGTGCGAGGCTCAACTCAGTTTACTCCATCCACCTCATGTTGAATTCCGCACAAATCCTTTTTAACCTGGTGTGCAACACATACAAACTTATTGTCAAGACAAATTCAACGTTCATGCCGCAATCACACGCTGAATGTGGGAGCTGAATGTGGCTTGAATGTGCGCGTCACGCGCAAAATTCAGCAATGATTCTCAGCAACCATCGGACTAATGTTGGATTTGTCTGAACTATTCGAATGGATTCGATACACATCTGGTTCAAAATAACTCGAATTTGCGAAATTTTAGCCGTTGGACAATGACTGTTGACTTCTACATTCAGATGCTAAATTCAGCGTGTGATTGCGGCATGCAACAAGGTATACATGTATTGCGATAACTTTGGCAGCCCTGTATTGACGGGAGACAAGGGAGGGTGAATCGCAATCAAGATTCCAGGCTCTGCGTAACAATTTTAATAAGCAATGGCGATTCTAATTAACAAACTCTGATAGAGGAGAATATCCTCCGACGCTGATAAGTTTTGGAGTTAAATGAAGTTATAATTTTTCAGATCAAAAAATATATTCTAAATAAATATCCATGCGTTTCAGATCAGATAACGGTGCGCGTGGCAAGGGGTATCAGCGTTTTAAATTTTAATGAGATCTCATTTATATTGGATGAGCTTCCTGCTTCCATTATAAAACGATCCTTTTTAGCCATCCAAGGATAATTCCAATCTCGGAGACTTTCTTTGATACGAGGCTTTATAGATAATTGGTGATTAATTCAATGATGATGTGAGATTTTGCATGTGTTCAACCTTCTTAGCTCGCTGCAATAGGTTCAAGAAAAATGGCAATCCATGCAAGGATATCGATCGGTTCAAAACATAAACATATCCTCACAAGTCAATCAAGTAATCTGACGAAACGGGTTTTTTTGTGCTAGATTTTTGATGCGTATCAGTACTAATTGGCCAAGAGTAGTGAAATTGCTACGAAATTTCTCATTTTCAGCTTTTCTGACTTATATCCTAAATTTTTGGTTTGAGGTTATGTTCTATTGCTTCGTACAAAACGATACATCGAACCAGTATCGAATACGATCCATTCATTTTTAAGGCTCCACCCGCACAGGACGATCTTCTATAATAGTAGTACCATAACAATGCCGTGCAACGCAAAAACGCCATAAATCCCATTTTACATCTTTTGGAAACGATGTATCATAGCAGAAAAACTTGTGTACCTTGGGACAATGTTTTTACAGAATTAAAGCAGTTGTAGGCCGAGACTTCCAGTGCTCGTGCAAAAAAAATTCAAAACGCCTTCAATTTTTAGCCATGCAACATGGACATCCATCGAGCTGGAATAGTTGCATTTCAAACGTCGAAAGCGAATTCAATTGTTGATAACGCAGGGTGCCATTCAAATGGAGGAAAAACAGCAGTGGCGTGGCGCGAATGATCGATTATCGATATTTCCGCATTTGTAGCTATGGTAAAGAATCGATTATTAAGGTGTTCGCTATGAACACCCTGCTTATTGATCCTTCACCACAGGTTTAAATGACATAACAATCAATATATCGCAAAGCACGCCACGCCACTGAAAAACAGTATTGCCAACTCTGAAGAATCGCCACTGGAACACGCGCATGCAGTCCGGCGATCGAACTCTGAGACACCCTGTGTATCCATTCCACGAAAGAATTTTAGGAGGCTTCAATCTACGACTCTCACTTTGAAAAGCTCGCTCCGGCAACACGGAGCGATGCGTAGCTGGGGATGAGCACGCATTCCATGAAGGGGGAACAGGGGAGGCTGTGTCGTAGCGGGGGACCGGGAGCTGGGAAGCGCCAAGCTAATTGTCTGTAGTCTAATTACGCGGATTTGTATGGAGCCGGCGTCTCGCCTTATCAAGCGGCAACACGTGAAGATAATGGCTCCGCGCGTCCCCGCTGCGCAGCCTCCCCGCAAAACTTTCGATCCAAAATAGAGGATACAAAGCACTTTTCATTTTCACCGCAAATATGCGTCACGCATATCAATACTGCTCAGTAAAAGCGCCGTATGATCTTTCTGACGTTGCCGAATTTCCTTCGAAAAATCGTGGATTTTAAGGATTTGTGAGTATTTCTCAACGACCTAGAAACTGTAGATAGGGGAATAATATGTTACGCCAATGGTGAATTTCGTAACACACTAGGAGCAACAATGGAGATGTTGCATGTGTGAGGGATTTGCGATTTGACTGTTGTTTCTTATGTAAAAGTTCGCGAGAAACACGATGGTGCTACTGGTTTTCTCTGAAATCAACTCCCAAGCTCAAAAAAAGCTCTCAAGTTGAGGTCAAAATGGAGGGGATATCCCACCCTACCCTGAGAGTCCACCTCTACTCTACATCAAGACAAACGCTCCATGCAAAGATAGGGAGCAAATACATTGACAGGGCTGCCACTTTAATTGGGGACTCCACAACTGAAAACACGACAACCCTGCTAGTGTATTTACTCCCTATCTTTGCATGGAGCCGGAGAGTTTGTTTTGATGTATAGGTGGACTCTCAGAATAGTGTGGGATTTCCCCTCCATTTTGGCCTCAACCTGAGAGCTTTTTTTGAGCTTGGGAGTAATTTCAAAGAAAACCAGTGGCCACATTGTGTTTCTCGCGAACTTTTACATATGAATCAATGGTCAAATCGCAAATCCCTCACACATGCAACTTCTCCATTTCGTTAGGACGAGGATAGTCGGTTTCCGTGGCTTCTTATGTGACTGTTGCTAAACAACGACTTACAGCAAATTCGCAACCAACTGTCTTGAGATCTATGTGTCCTGATATGAAACCTAGCTATTCTTCAAGTGAGTTTACGATTAAACTTTCAACGCTAAATCATTTATTGTTAAAACTCCCGTAAGATCCCGTGTATTTGAGGTTGTGACGATGATAGCAATTCGCCGTTTCTACTCCCCGCCCGCCTATCGAACGACCGCTCCATGTGTGTTACGTTTCTCGCAGGCCACCACCAATCGACTGTTCCTAGATCGTTGGAATTTCTCCTCCGATTTTTCAAAGGATTTCGTCCGTGATCTGATCTAAAATGTCTGGAATTGTCAAGGAAAAATACATGA
The DNA here is from genome assembly GCF_918797505.1 of Bemisia tabaci. NCBI lineage: Eukaryota > Metazoa > Arthropoda > Insecta > Hemiptera > Aleyrodidae > Bemisia > Bemisia tabaci. Next base: position 22,617,545 of record NC_092799.1, on the reverse strand, counting down.
GCAACTTTCCTCTAAAATAAATACTTTCTGAGAGGAAATTTGACAACATTTAAATGTCTATACGGCGTTTTTACTTAGCACGGCTGCATGGGAGGAAGGGTCCAAGTTCACAAAAACTTAATACTAGGTTATCACCGTTGCGTTATGGAGGAGTGTTTTAAAGAGATTTTGAGAAGAAAACGCTCATTATGTTAAAATGAGCATGAATTACGACGCGGTTTAAAGTTTCCTAACGACTTTCGAAAACAGTCATATGAAATTCTAATAACCCATGTTCCTGGTGCAAAATTGCTGGATTATGATGCAATTTCATGCATTATTTGGTATAATATTGAAACGCACAGCTTGCAAACGATTCCTCAAAATACAAAAGAAAAATCTTCATCACAATTTCATGTTCCTATCCGGCTCGAATACATTTTTCCATTTGACTAAAATATGCCATCTCGTGGACGGTCACATCAGTATGAAAAAGAAGCTTGGCTCATGCTACCGTGCTGAGGAAGGACGCCGTATGAGCCTTCAAAGGTTGCCATAATTCCTTCGGCAAGGAACGGTTTTATTGGAAAAATTGGGAATATTTTTCTCTTTTCTTTCGGAAAATTTTCTTCGCAATTCATTCTTAAATATCTGGAAATTCCAAAAAAAATTATGCATAACTTCCCTCAGAAATACATGTTTTATACGAAGAAATTTAGCAACTCTCTAATGTTTATACTACATTTTTCCTTATCGTGGCAGTATAGACGTGTCTTCCTCTTTAACTCTGGGGTCATTTCGATATTAAATAGTTCGATGGGAGAGATGTTCGAATAGAGATGGTAATCATGACATAGGTCGCTAAAATTCACCGTAAAACTAAAGTTCTCATGGTAGAAGGAAATATGGCTCATTCTAAATTGTATCGCACGATTTCAAAATTACCATCTCTGTACCCAGTTTTAATACACAGGGAGAGGTCCTGGTTTCCGGAACGTCGTGTAAAAATAAGTGACGTGTTCTTGAGAACTAAATAACTAAAATTGTTATCTAAGTTTCCTGACTGAATGAAATCTTACCACAAAGAGTAGCTGCAAGCAGCATTCTGTCGTGTTTAGGATAAGCGACGTGTCAACATTAGAACGTTGCCTAATACCTCTCGATAAAATATTTACTATTGAAGAAAATTACGAATATTTTCCCTCGTAGTTTTTAGATAGTCGAGATCGAATTACGAAGGAAATTTTACAAAACGTCAGGATACAAAAATTCTTTACTTTTTTGGTAGATTTGCGTGTTTTGACAAAGAAAATCTATCTAGCTCCGAAGGCTTACGACGTTCTTTCTCAGCAGGGTAGTATTAGTAGATGCACTCGGGAAAGTTGAGTGGTGGGGAGACGCAGGCACAAGAGGATTTCCAGGAGCCGAAAACTGGAACGCTTCTTGCGATTTGCAGGGAAATAAAATAAACCTTGTTTATTCTTTAACGACTGTTCATGTTTCGAGTAAGCCCATCGTCTGCCTCCTCGTCTGTATTCTTCTTTTCCCCAATCGCCTGGGTCCTCCCGGGCGTCTCGTTAAAATATGGCTCCCGTTTCCATCCCGCACTGCTTGGGTGCCTTTAGTATTGTCAGATCGCTCTCCGAAAATGTTATTATCGTTAGATCCCTTTTACACTGAAAAAAAATTCTCGGCGTTTTTACCAAGGTCCGTTTGTACCTTTACCATCTCACTTTTTTTACCAATTATTGGTCATTTTACCAAGACAGACTGGTAAGCTTACCTAAAAACCGGTATTTTTACTGTTTTTTCAGGTAAGAATACCACTTTTATTGGTAATCAATTCCCGGTAACTTTGCCATTTTATCTCGGTAATTCTACCACAGTCGATAAAAAAATATTGGCTTTTTTACCAAGGTCCAGTTAAGTTACCGAGAAAGTTCAATAATTTTACCGATATTTCTCGGTAAAATTACCAATTCCATAAATGGTAATTTTACCAAGAAAAAACTGGGATCCAATAGAACCCTGAATTCTTGGTAATTTTACCCTTTTCTTAGTAAATATACCGAGATTTTTTTTTCAGTGTGTACTCAGAGTGAAGACAATAATTCTGGTTGGCCATCATGATGTCACAAAAGTGTGCACCCCAACGAACGATATTGAGGAATAAAGATAAGGAATCCTGCGATGTGTGTCATCCAAAACCAATATCACCAAAACTGATCAAAACCTAACTTAAGAAATTGCAATAAAATTAAATAAGATTGATTTGTGAATAATTTCTTAATCTATTTTCATTTTGGTGCGATTAAAATAACAATGTACTCTTGATAAATAACAATTAGGTTATGTTATCATTATTTTTGCTCACACTCGAGCCACCGCCATCTTGGTGCAAACTTTTATGACACCACGAGCGAGAACTAATCAGAATTGGATTTTCTTTTAGGCCGCCCTCTAAGCCGAATCAGAATTGAGTTGTCTTAACTCTGAGCATAAAAGGACTCTAATTATCGTGAGAGGAAAGCGTTCATGTCCGTTCTTGTCGGAACGCTTCGACGGTGGTACGTCAAATGGATTGAACTTATTGAGGAAGCTAACCAAATTTTTGGCGGAAAACTCTGCCTAATTTGAATTTAAGGAAAATTTCTACACCGCATAGGAAATAAAGTCTCTTGGATCGAGAGTCCAATCTCTTAAAAAATTTGACAAGAAGAAAACACGTTTGATTCAATCGGATTTTTGCTTGAATCGAGAGCCAAGGATATTCTAAGCGGATTTCCTTTTGGTCCTAGCAAAAATCCCTTTATATCAAGGGTATTTTTTTTCTCGTCAATTTTTTTTCAGATTCTGGACTCTGGTACCAAGAGAATTTTATTTCGGTGCGTGCATTACCGTACCATCTCAATGCTAATATATTCGTATTGAAAAATGGATGGAAATTCATATTAAGGAACCAATTTTTTTATGCCGAAAAAACAAGGAATCTGCTTGTTTCAGTGAGTTGTTGTGAAATGAGTTTTTCCCTCTGAGAAGTAAAAAAAATATTTTTTTTTTTTACTTCTCAGAAGGAAAAACTCATTTGGAAACGATTCAGTAGCACTAAATTCAACTGTGGGAATAGCTTTGCTCTTTCACCATAAATGCCATCTGTCTAATGAAAATCATCATTATTTTGTTGGATCTCTATGGATTTGGTCTCCGTATCGAAAATGGAAAAAGTGCTAAATCAATTAAAAAAGGAAGAAATGCAAAATTTATTCCCTGTCAGGTTCCCTAATGATAAAATTGATTCGAGAGAGGAAAGTAAGTAAGTGCATTGTGACTCTAGTGCTGTCGTGCTAAAGAAAAATGCCGAATGAATATTCAAAAGTTGCAAAATTCTGTCTGACGTTGTGCAATTTTCAATTTAAATAATAATAAATATTTGTCCCCAAAAATATCAGACACCCCACATCAATTTACTATGAAAATTCTTTAAAGAAAACAAATAAATTTAAAAACTATGCTCATGTATCAGAAGAAGTTTTGCAACGTGTGGGTGCTCCTGCTCATACACCGTTTTGTCTCAGCACAATAGAGTGCGGAGTTTTTCCAAGCGAGTGCGAGTGAAGAGCAAACCCCTATATTGTCAAAACAACGTAATTTCCTTCTGTTGAATTCAATCCAAATTCTTCTACGTGTTCCTGAGAGCGCGACCAGGGCTACAGCGCCTTCAAATCTTCGTATCAGCAACACGCACGTCCATAATGCACGAATAGTTGCATTGCGGCACTGCTATGAAAATAAACATTGTGCTATTACGCCAACCTGCGGAGAGAGCACACACTTTTTACGGATCTGTAAAAATTCTCCTATATACAATGATTTCTCGCTGATAGTATGATATGTAATGTACATTGAGTTCAGCGTAAAATTGTTTTGAAAGATTTACTCTTCAGATTGCGCCACCTTCCCTTCCTATTGATTTTAATGGACACGGCGATACTTTTTAGGTGTTATCTCTTCGGTCTGTCAACACCGCCCGCATACTTTATCGAATCCTACGGCGAGTATCATCATCCCTTACGGTAATCGGTCTATTCTTCCCCTTTTCGAGTTTCATGCGTCTGCATAGCGCTTTCCCGCACTTTTTGCTCGATTTAATGCGCGCCGACACTATTGCCATGCGGTCGTACTAGCCGTCATTTTTCTCGGATCGACGTTTATTTGACGGCTTTTCTGTGGCTGAATGGAAACTCTGCTGAAAACGTGCTATTTCATGCTGAAACAGCGACGCCGTTAATCCAGTCCCGTTGGAAAGTTTCCTCGCTTATCGCGGGAAATGTCGATCAGAATGTCAAAACGCTCCTCCTCTTCTCTTCCTCTTCGATGGCATTGAATTACTTCCAGAAAAAGCGAACGCTTACGAAGGAAACTAACTGAGCATTACTGCTCATAGGTGACGTATTTTACATGGAATATTATAGTCGCGCTACTTCGCGCATCAGAGACAGAGTGTAGCTCCTCCCCACAGTTTAAGTGTAATGTCCGAGATATAGTTCCCACAGATTTTTCCTGTGGAGCCGTCCCCAAATTACGTAACGCATGTTTTTCAGCATATTTGACACGTTTGGACATTTCCAATTAATAAAGATGATGCATGTGTGAGGGATTTGCGATTTGACCATTGATTCATATGTAAAAGTTCGCGAGAAACACAATGTGGCCACTGGTTTTCTTTGAAATTACTCCCAAGCTCAAAAAAAGCTCTCAGGTTGAGGCCAAAATGGAGGGGATATCCCACACTATTCTGAGAGTCCACCTCTACATCAAAACAAACTCTCCATGCAAAGATAGGGAGCAAATACATTAGCAGTCATGCCGTGTTTTCAGTCTTGGAGTCCCCTAATAAAGTGGTAGCCCTGTCAATGTATTTGCTCCGTATCTTTGCAATGGAGAGTTTGTTTTGATGTAGAGGTGGACTCTCAGGATAGCGTGGGATATTCCCTCCATTTTGGCCTCACTTTTAGAGCTTTTTTTGGGCTTGGGGGATGATTTCAGAGAAAACCAGTGGCACCATCGTGTTTCTCGCGAACTTTTACATAAGAAATCAATAATTAAATCGCAAATCCCTCACACATGCAACATCTCCATTGTGGTAGTGCCCCAAATAGTTGGGGTCACTAACCCAAATGTTGCGATGCTGCCCCAACTTGAGTTGCGGCACGACCACGCAATTTATTGAAAATGTCCGTATCGTCCTGCAAGTCGGGTTAATACCATAATTTTAGGGGGTAACCCCTAACATTCTTTTTTCGCAGCTTCATCCTCTGATTATATAAAACCAGAGACAAAATGGGCAGAAATTGCCGAGTCATATTTTTGAAAGAACCTGCATTGTTTCAGTCTGGTTTCCAACCTGGTAAAGGAGTAACGTTCCTCAGCCTGGTAAATGACGACACAGGTACTCTCTCGTGCTAAGGAAGAACGCCATATGAACATTCGAGAGTTGCCAATTCCCTGAATGAATCGTGTATTTTTTAAGAGAATCAGGCTCATTTATTTTTCTTTGAAATTTTCAGACGTTTTAGATGAAGTTGCAAACAAAATTGTCGGAAAAAATTGAAGAAAAATATTCATAATTTTTCCTAGTAAATTAGGTTCTATTGAAGGAAATTTGGCAACGTCCGAAGGCTTATACCCAAGTTGCAGTGATCGCGATAAATAGCGATTTTTTCGGTTGATTATCGCAATTATATCGGTGGCAATTTATCGCATTATTATCGAATAAAAAACTGCGATTTATGGCGATTAAATCGCTATACATCGCAATTTTTTGTTCAATAAAATCGCGATCAATTTTCGTTGATAAAATCGAGATTTAATCGCCATATATCGCGATTTTTGTTGTGATAATATTGCGACAAATTGCCGGGCGCTGAAAGCGCGATTTTATTGCAACAAGATCGAGGATGATCGCTCAGATGTTGGTGATCGTAGCTATTTTATCGCCAAAAAATCGCAAAAAATCGCGATTTTTCCGTTGAAAAATGCTACTTGGGTATACGACCTTTTTTTAGCACGGCAGTACTGTTAGTAGTTCTCCCTTAGCATAGCAAAATACTCCGCAGGAATACAAAACCACGACTCATAAAACGAACCGAATCGAGGAGCTAGGCAGACAACGGGGACGAGTCAATTTTGCCGAGCGCGCGGAGGCCTTCGTCTCTTGGCTGACAGAAAGACGTAACTACAATTTGCGATGAGCCCGGGAGAGTATTGATTTGTATGGACAGCAGGGCTCATTATCAAGTGTAGTTACGCCCTCATGTCGGAAGACGAGTATTGCCATCGATCCCCATTCGAAATTTGAATATATTTCATCACCGGTGAGCCGGGCGCGCCGATACACGTTTTGTAAATAAACGTCTAATATGTGGGGCATAAACTCGGTTTTGCGGGGCCGGAGCCTTTTACGCATTTAATCTGACGGAATAAATCATTTTTATGGACCAGCTGTTTTTGAAACGCGCCTACCCGCCCCTCCGACGGAGCGCCCGTCTAGTTTCAATGTTCCGGTGCTTTATTCGCCGTGTAGTCGCAAAGGCACGCGCCAACGCCAAAGCTCCCTTTCGAATTGCCGGCGAGGGACCGGTCGTATCGCAATTTCACGAGCGGTTCTCCAACTTCTGCGCGCGAAAGAGCGGTATTTTTGGACTGTGGAAATATCAGAGACCGATGGTGGAATTCGATTTCAAGCTCCGCTTATTTTAAATTTCCTCGGTTTTCAACAAGGTGGAATTTGAGAATTCTCTTCTTCTTTTTTTTTTTGTATTTCTACTTCATAACAATCACTGGAAAAAAAACACATTGTATCTAGAGTCCAGACTCTTGAAAACATTGACAAGAAAAAATACCCTTGATTCAATCGGATTTTTGCTTGAATCAAAACGAAATCCGCTCAAATTAAGAGGCTTGGTTCTTGATTTAAGCTAGATTCTGATTGAATCAAGAGTATTTTTTCTTGTCGATGTTTTTAAGAATCTGGACTCTAGATCTAATGTGTTTTTTCCCAGTGATATTAAGAAATTTCGCATTAACGTGACTTATTGACTAATCTTGGGCTATCTGGTGGGCCTGAGGTTCTAGCGTGGTAACTATTTAATGAGGCATTAGATAGTTTTTGTGGTTGATGGCTGCTGACAAGTCGCCTGGAAACTATGATCCCCACCCTTGGTCCCTATCTGAATTAATTTATGGACGGTACCGTAGATGCATGTATTGAGACTTCACAAACATTCAATTTTCTAATATCTCTATCCAAACGTTTTAAGCGGCTGCAACAGTGTTCCCCGGCCGACTTGAATGCTAAGCCCCGACCAGGAAGCCGTGAATAAATAAAGCAACTCCAAGGCACAAATCAAAACTTTTTGCACCGAGCCGCGCTGCAAAAAGTCTGAAATTAGATTCGGCTGCAGACTAGACGCGCCTCGGCTCAAATTTTGATTATTTAAAGAGTTCTGCGGGTTTGATTAGCTTTCAATAATAAATGGAAAGTTTCCCGGGCTGTCCGCTGCGCGGGAGCCGGCTCCATTATTCAACGCACTGAAAAGAGTTGCGAGGGGCCCCTCCTTAATTTTTAATAAATGACCGGGTAATATTTTTCGCAAGTTTCGAAATTAGCGCCGGGGTCGCGGAGCGAGTAAATAACCCCGAAGAAAGCTGCAAGAAAAACATGGCCGAGGAAAGAAGGCGCGTTCCGCGCGGGGTCGGGACGGAATGAGTTAAAACGTAAAACGGGAAAACAAAAAAAAAGTTATGAGTGCACGGAAGTTTAAGTATGATTTCCCCGGGGAGTGGTTCAACCGCTCAGACAGAGTCAACTCCAGGTTAAAGTGTAAACTTTCGCAACTTGACAACCGAGTTCGGGACTCCGGCTGCAGAGCGCGCTGCGCCGCCTTTTTTCGAGGTATTTATAAAAGTTTACCAGCCCGAACCTGCGGTCGCGGCGATAAATTTCAATAAATTAAAATTTAATTCCGCTACGTGTCGTGTCTGAGCAGAGATTCGGTCGGATTGAGTCGGAAGTGGCGTCGGTGTCACCGTTAAAATTTAATCTGCCGCTGCAGTTTTTTCCCCCCGAAAGGGCTGTTCTTCAAGGCGCGAGTGCAGGTAATGAGTCGTAAATCAAACATGAGCACCATCTCATCTACTTCGAGACTTGAACAATCAGGAAACTTATTCAAGAACGCTCAAGAGCTTTTTCTTCGGGAATTTGTGTCCGCCGGAGAATTGAAACAATACTATCAAGCTGTATGAAGGGTTAGTGTCTCTGTTTACAGGGTCGTTCGTAAACTGTGCTACGCACTAGAGGGTGGGAAAGGGCATAGTAAGGCTTAACGAGTGCAATACGCGAGGATGGGGAATGAGGAGGTCATGCGTGGCGGTACACAAAAAATGTTCCAGAGCGGTAAATTTCTGGAAATTTGCCAATTGTCCAAGTTTTGGTAGAACTATCAGACGCATTCATGTGGATTTTTAGATCAAAAGAGAATCAACTACAAAAACGACCCAAGATTTTGGTGAAGAGGGATAGGGAATCAGACTTGCATGCTAATTGAGGGGCTTGGAGGACAAGGCCCATATAAGTGCAGTTTTTGCTTTTTCAAGAAATACGTGTCAAAAATTTCAAAATTACATGGAGCCTTATGGCAGAGAGGAAATTTAAACTCACTTTTTGATTTTTTAAAATAAAAATTTGGGAGCAAATTTTTCGCAGAATACGCATTAAGATTAGTTTTACTGGAAATCATCACTAACTCAATTTTTACAAAAACTGCACTTATGCCTTTTCCCCCAAGCCCCTCAATTATACGTGTATGACAAGGAGAGATGGAGAGAAGAAGGTCCAAAATTTCGGGATCCAGCTGGTGGCTTGCCAAATGGTAAAATCAACTGTAAATCAAATTTTACTTGGAACTTGTGCATCGGCAGTCTTGTGTCAGCTGCAGCTACCTCGGTTATTGCGTCAGCAGGCAAAATGCATGGACCATGCAGGGGTTGGAAATTTGAGGTTTCAGTTACGACTGCGGTTTAGATTGAAAGGCCGCTTGGCGTCTCTCTCCGTCTCTGTTCAAGGCACGAATTATTGACTCGCCGACACCACCACCAGTATACGTTTTGACAAATCTATCTCACGTTAGTGACAATTATCTCGATTCCAAGTGGAGTTTCATAGATACCGACTGCAATTTACGACATGATACAATAGGGGTTAAGTTTGTTATGAACTTACCAAATTTAATTCGGATGTTCGTAAAACTAATTGTAAGTCCAGCTCCCGCATAGCTAAACAATTGAGCTAAAACTGTTTCTTGTCGTTTATTGATACCTGTGTTGATTAATTAGGGATCCCAATTTCACTCAAGTCGATTTCAGTATCTGGGTAGTGAGACATTTGTATCATTGAAAACGTAAGATGCTAAACTCCCAAAAATAAATTGCATCCGTAAAAATCCAACACTTCCAACATATACATACATATGTATAAAGCCGCTATTATAGCGCTCTCTGATGCTCTGCATCACCTAGCCGCCAAAGTACCCTATCTTCCCAAAGCCCTTCAGGGAGTTGGCAACTCTCATTTCTTCTAAAACCCCTTGTCGCCACCCTTTCACTAAGCGTCGAACATATTCAATGTAAAATATTGATCATGATGCAACAGTGCATCCTTAAAAATTACCATGTTGGCGAGTGAAACATGATACCTTTTTGGCGCAAACATGTTTTCAACATGCTACCAAATGAGTCGAATTGACCGAGAGGGATCAACATGGTGTGGCAACACGGGACAATAATGCTGAGATCAAGTTGGTACCGTACTGATACCACATGTGCGTGTGCCTTGTCAACACCAACCTCATTCAAAACGGACCACGGTCGGTGGCAAAATTTATCTCAACATGGTACCGAAAAGATCGTAATAATTCTTAGTAGAGCATGTATCGCCATGCTTAATTATCTCATCTTGCACTAAAGGTCTATGGAAACATGTTTCGATGGCTTATTTTCCCGGTAGGTCACACCCACGCCTACAACTATATTTCCCATGAACTGGGTTCTAGCGAAAATAAATGTTTGTATGCGACGATCGCAGGATCCTATACATTTGACCAAACAATTCCGTGTCTAACACTCATCCGAGATGTAAAAGGCAATTTTCACGCACGTCCTCAACGGCGGAAGTCAAGGATGAAACGGGCGGATAAAACAAGGCGACCATTATCCGAAACCGAAACACGTAATCGCGCGATCGAACGGTCCGACGGTCGCGTTCCATCGCATCACTCCAGAAATCCAAGACAATTTCCCTTCCGGCGAGGAACAGCTTGCGAGCATAAGTGGAAATCGAGGGGATACCTCCGCGGGGGCAGGGAGGGGAGGGTGGTTGAGGGATGACCATTGTGAGGCCACGGGGGCACAGGTAGCCGCACTCCTGCGTGCCCCGAATGCTGACGGCGCTCCCGACCGGACATTACGGTGATGGGACACTCAATATTGTCGTCGACCTCCCCCTTCGTGCCGATACAGGAGCACGGGGTTGCTCCACGGTCGGGGCGCCTTCGGCGCCGCCGACGCAACCGCGCCTCGCGCGCGTGTGAAGGGGGTCGCATGGGACAGATTTTCGGCGCTCGATCCGGTAAGTGGGGGAAACGAGGGTGGAATTGGGGTCTCGGTGACTTGTGACTCGGCGTGTTGACCGGCTTTGACTCCTGCTGGAGCGTTTCCGATTCGCCGGGCCGGGAGGAGGGAGGATCCAAGGTTGCCGAAGTTCTCAGTAAATTTAGTCAATGTGATCGACCCTAAAGTATATTTGTGGGGTTTTGAAATCCACTCACTTTTTATTAAAACGATTTTTGACCCTACGCTTGACTTCAGTGTCTTCATGGTAGTTTACATACACTGGAAAAAAAAACACATTGGATCTAGAGTCCGCAGACTCTTAAAAACATCGACAAGAAAAAGTACTTTTGATTCAATCAGAATCTAACTTAAATCAAGAACCAAGTCTCTTAATTTAAGTGGATTTTGTTTTGATTCAAGCAAAAATCCGATTGAATCAAGAGTATTTTTTCTCGTCAATGTTTTCAAGAGTCTGGACTCTAGATCCAATCTGTTTTTTCTCCAGTGTACTAGAAGGCCGATTTTTGATTTGTTCGACCATGTAATGATTTTTGGAGCTCTTAGGATGTAAACACATTAAGGAGGTTGCATTAGTATAAGTGATTCAAAAATCGCGATTTCAAATTTTATTTATGATGGTTTCCTTAAATTTTGCGTATATATAACGATTTTCACACGCAAGACATTCCGTCTTATGCCACATTGCAAGGCAAAAGTTTGGTGCAAAAATGTGTAGCACACCCTGGGCCATGCTTTAGAAAAACGCCGTATGAGTGTCTGATTTTTGTCTGGTCAATCTCGATAAAAATTCCATTTTTGAGGTACACAATTATTGCATTCCCTTACATTTTTCAGATGCGCAAAAGTAATGTGCAAGTATCATTATGTCGAAAATTTCAAGCAAAATATTAGCAAATTGTACAATCAATTCGTATCGTCAAAAATATAATGATTACGCCTAAATGTGCACGGCTTTTCAGTAGCACGCCTGAAATCAATATTACGCCTGATTTCAGGTCAATACTGAAATTATGATAAACTCCAACAAGCTATATGAAACTTAGTAAGCGAGCGCATACTCCGGCACAAGTTATTAAAGCACGAATGGCTATTCAGCTGAGCTAAAGAAGAACGCCGTATGTACATTCGAGAGTCGCCAAATTTCCTTCGATAAAATGCTTATTATTTAGGAAAGATACGAATATTTTTCCTTGAAATTTTCAGGGACTTAGGTGAAATTACAAACAACTTTATCAGAAAAAATGGAAGAAAAATATCCATAAGTTTACCAGGAACTTTGTGTTTTATCAAAGGAAATATGGCAACGCCTGGAAGCTCATACGGCGTTCCTCCTTGGTACGGCAGTATTAAGCTTCAACGTGGCCCGATCCTGTCACAGCGGGGGAAATTCATTAGCGGCTGAAATGATGAGCGGGCGAAACATAGACAGGCACTGTTTGGAGGCACGATGCGATCATTGCCCGGTATCCCAGGTTATGTGCCATAAACCGACTAGACGCTCTATTTTTATTCGTCCGAATCCTGACTGGGGTATATACGAAGGCTAAATTAACTGCATCCGGGCTTCTGATATTCCGACGAGTTAAACGCTTTGATTGAGTCGGATGATTGGGGAGAATCGAGGGGCCAAGCTGAGCAAGTTGCGTTGGCGGTAGTCAAGTGTCCTGCCGTGCTGAGGAAAAACGCCGTATGAACCTTCAGACGTTGCCAAGTTTCCTTCGATAAAAACCAAAAGTTACTGGGAAAATTGTGAATATTTTTTACCAAAATTTTCAGATAATTTTGTACGTGATTTAATCTGAAATATCTGAAAATTTCAAGGAAAAATATGCATGAATGTCGTCAAAAATATATGTTTTACTGAGGGAGATTTGGCAACTCTCGAATACTACCGTGTTAAGGGAAAACGCCGTATGAGCATTCGAGGTTTGCCAAATTTTCCGTAGAATCGGGATGGGAAAGGGGGGGGGGGAGGCTAACGCAGAACGAAGTCCCTCTTTTACGCATTTAGATTTTATTGCTTCGGTTCGCTCCTTTCGTAGCCCGTTTCTTGTCGGCAGGCTCCTTACTATCCTTCAATTTGATTAAATTGCCCCAGTAATATGTAAAACTTTTTATTAAGGTGCGTCTACAGAGTTTAGTGTCTCAACTTATCGTCAGACGGTGTAATAGTCCACTTTATGGCTTTTGTCACAAACAAAGCCATTATCAAACAGATGCGGACATTGTGATAAAACGAGCAAGATGGAGGCAATTTCATTCCAGGCTGATGCCCCACAAGAAGAGTGAAGGGAGGAAGCTTAATTTTCTTTGACGTCATAGTCAAGAGATGACAGCCTGCTGCCTGCCTAATGATAAATGCAAATCCTGCAATTCCTTCGAATTTTCGAAGTGTTCCGAACCAGAAAGTACGATTTATTAAAAAAGCTCTATGCGTAAGATAGTATAATGAAATCGATAAAGAGTATCACATAGTTGACCGGGTGCGTGACCGTCAGGAATATTTCCTCAGCCTGCATGTCGATTGCTGAGTCTTTATCAAATAGTTTTGATCGATAGTTCTCTATCTTTCAATGCTTCTTATCAATAAAAGTCTTTTAAAAACGATGCAACCATCGGCCCTTTAGTTGGAGGACCCAGAAAAAAAGCGTTAAGAGAGATCAGACCATATTATAATTTTGTATTTGCCCACCGCGATGAAACTTCTGTCCCTCGACATTTCTCAAAACTTTAACACCTCGCCGCACAATGGGTCGAGTTGATGGAATTGGTCGGACATAAAATGATTTATTTTTTTTTTATTTAACAAGTCTATTTCATACATTCGGATATACAATTACATAAATACAAATACTAGATTAGTATCGTGTATACATAATATATATAAAATAATTAAAAAGGTACTTAACTATAATTTGATTCATTATATGGACCGTTCGGGACTTGTTGTCAGCCCGTTGTTGCTGACACACCGGAACCGCCCTCTGGCATTTCTTCGGTGGAAAATTATTTATTAAAACTGCACATTTTGATGTTTAATTTGTCATATATTAAATTTGTAGGGGTACTTCAAGAGGAAAATTTCGCGAAAAAAATCAATGGAGCCACTTTTAACACCTCAAAGTTTTGTATGAACGGAGTTATCAGCTTTTAAAATTGATTTCCACGTTTAATCCGTCCTCTCCTATTGACTCGATCCACTGTGCGCCGTAGTGATACAACTCTGATCTTTTCCACGATATAGAGTTTTCTTCTTTTCGATACAGTTCTTTTTCTTCATCCAGCTGCCAGCCGGATAACAAAAATCTTGCACCCATGAAAACCCATCATTGTATATCACAGATGCAGATTTTCCTTGCACCGCCAAAGACTGCTTCAGACGTGGCGTATCCAGTCGGGGGGAGTTGCGATGTATCGAATTGGCGGATTGGCAGGAGGCGACCTGCTGAGGCGTGTTATTGCGGGCGGAAATGCGATAAGTCTAGCAAAGGCCTGCCTTGTTCGGACGTCCATTTTCCGGAGCAAGTGAGAACAGTCAAAAGCTTCCCTTGGCGTATTTTTTCTCGAGTTGAAATTGATCCATCTTTATGAGAAATGTCATTCAAGAATCATGAGGATGGCTGGGAGAATATTTTCTGATTTTTGCATGTGATTGTCAAGGGAGTGGAGGTATGGCTTTGATTTTGATCGAGTCTGAGGGAGACAAGAAATATGAAAGTGAAACGGCTTGACATTCGAGCAGTCTAATTACTTTCATGTGAAGTTGGGTGGATGATGAGTTTAGCGTGACAGGCTGATGATTGAAATTGGTAGACAAAACTATGAACAAAGGGGGCATACGTGAAGTGGAGCGGATCCTTTTGGTTGAAGAGGGAGGTTCTTATAGAGCCTATGGATTCGATCGACTTGAATCGATAGAGAAATTAAAACGTGTATCGATCGACACCGATTCGATTGACAAAACCGTGAATCGGTCGACAAAGCCGTGAATTGATCGACAAACCCGCGAATCGATGGACAAACTCTTGAATCGATTGACAACTCCGTACATCGATCGACAAACCCGCGAATTTATCGAATCGGTGTCGATCGAGTCGATTTTTTTTATCAGTTCACGGTTTTATCAAATCAGTGTTTATCGAAGCATGTCGATTGAATTCACAGTTTTTTAAATAATTTGTCTATCGGCTCTTGTCGATCGATTCATGTCAAATTCCTTACCTTCCGTTTTTAATAAGTGAGGAAAGTATAGACGAACAAATATGATGTCTCGTGAGTTTCTGTCAATTAGTTAGTCTATTACTGGCCTCCGTTGTTCATTACAACATTCGCTTTTACGAAAGGAATCGTTTGATTTTCTCTGTCTTCTCTGTATATAGCTTTGTCTATTTTCAATAATCAGCCCGCTAACCTATTCCTTCCGAGTTCCTTTCCTCCAAGAAAATTAAAGAGGAATTCCCACAACAAATAAATCTCACTGGAAAAAAACACATTTTCACACACAAGAAACACACAAGAAAAAGTAATCTTGATTCAATCAGAATCTAGCTTAAATCAAGAACCAAGCCTCTTAATTTGAGCGGATTTCGTTTTAATTCAAGCAAAAATCCGATTGAATCAAAAGTATTTTTTCTTGCCAATGTTTTCAAGAGTCTGGACTCTTGATCCAATGTGTTCTTTTTTCCAGTGCTCCACTTTCACCCCTAAAAAACTTGGTTCCTCTTTGAGTAATACGATCCAGAAAATAATAACACTGCGTAAATTAGTAGAATGTACTTTTTCACAACCACGTTCCTAACGAAAACTCCAGCGTGTCTTTTTTTCGGCACGCAAAAAGTCGCGTGGGCGGTGCACAGGTGCGGTTTTGGCGGAAACGGGAGCGCGACCGATAAATCTTGGGCAAACAGGAGCGTCGAGATGCGCGGCGAAGATTACGGCGGGATCCGGGGTCCCTCGGGCTGCGGGGACGCAGGGATGCAGGGACGGCGTTGGCAACGGTGCAGGGCGCAGGGCTCGTCAGACGCGAAGTGTGAAAGTTGCGCGAGGTAACTGTTAATCTGTTAGGTTAAATACCCCGAAATGACACCGAGATAAATGTTGGGACACGGATACCGCGCCAGCATCACCGGGACGCGGAACAAGAACCTTGCGGCAATGTTGCCGGTGTACGGTGCAGCATCATTAGCGAATTAATTATGGTGGATCGCCTATACGTGTTTCTAGCTCCGGGTATCACCGTCACTTTTAAGAAATTTTAGTCGAAACAATTTTTTTTTTTTTGGCAATATCAAAATTTCAGTCATCAGAGCAATAATGCACTGGAAAAAAACCACATTGGATCTAGAGTCCAGAATCTTAAAAACATCGACAAGAGAAAGTACTCTTGATTCACTCAGAATCTACCTTAAATATAGAACCAAGCCTCTTAATTTAAGCGGATTTCGTTTCGATTCAAGCAAAAATCCGATTGAATCGAGAGTATTTTTTCTTGTCAATGTTTTCAAGATTCCGGACTCTAGATCCAATGTGTTTTTTTTTCCAGTGTGGTTTTAAGACACCAACTTGACTTGCGAAGCGGGGATAGGAGGAACTGTACTTCGCAATTTGGAACTATTACCTCTGGCTCATCCATAAAATCATCTATCTGTATAGAGAAACTAATGGCACACACATTGTGCTGAAATGAGCCAGAAATAGCGGATTTCTTCATTTCAAAATGTGATCTTTTCGCAAGACTAAAAACTCCATCAAAATCCATAGTAATTTCACTGTTTCTGATTCTCCTAGAGATTGATTTACTTAATGTATCCATCCCTATAATTGAAAAGAGCAAAATCTTAAAGGAAAAATGCTGTATAGGCTTTTATCCACTGCTTTAGCATACGATACGAAATTCCCAGTTTACCAGAAGGCAAGTGCTCTGTAGAATTTTCCCCAATCGATTTTTTATGTAACAAAATTTAAACTAAGTTCATCAGCTAGATAAACTCTTTTTGAATGGCTGAATGAATATGTAACCAATTTGTTTATCTCCATCCCATGAGCATATCCACTATAGACATCTTATGATCCCTGGTCACTAGGAGAAGAGACCCAAATGGCATTCGTACTTAAATTTATTTATGTAAAATTCTGCTGGTTCATTCCGATGATCCCTTATTTACAATACATTTCGTCCCTCCAAGATGATTTTTCAGATTTGTTTCCCTCAAAATTTAGATTTAAAAGAGTTAAGTGCGGCAACAGGGCGTGGGATCCGGTGCGGTGGGATCCCATTAACCAGAAATGAGTTGCTAATCCGAGGAAGAGGGATGGCTTGAGACGACGCTCCGCGCCATCTTGGTGGAGCGGAGGATTAAGTCCTTTTGAAAAGGGATTTCAGCTGAAAACCAGAACAACAGCGTAAGCGTCTTAAAAAGACAAAAGACGGAGATCCCTCCAAGAGCCGCTTCATCAGTGTCTCGTCTTTGACGGAGAGGTCACAAATTTAAGAAAAACACCTCGAGATCCCTTCCTCTAAACCTCGTCCCGTCTTGGGGACGCTCGCTGGAAATAATCGCCGAGGAAAGAAATCCGGAATGAATTTCACTCTAAAATATTTTTGGCTCCCATAAACCCGAGTGATGTGAAGATGGAAAGAAATCCTCTCCGTAATTGTGAATTTTGGCTTCTTTTTTAAAATTATTGAGGTTTTTAATCCATTTAGGGATTCTGCAACCTTGAATGAGCATCGGGTTAGGGTTAGTACACATCTATGTTCTAGACTTTCAAATTTTCAGGGATTAAGGCCAAATTGAGTCTGTTTCTGCAAATCCACTCGTCTACAGTTTCTTGATGATAGTGGAGTTAAATCCGTAAAAATAGTTGACTCCGCTCTTAATGAACGCGGAGTTGACTGACCAAGAAGATTGGATATCACTCTGATTTCATATGATTCCGGTTATTCAGGAGCAATATCGTCGTTCCTCAGACATAAGGGCGTATCTCAATTTCACATGAGCCCACAAAGCATGGACTTACATGCAAAGTAGGGCTCTCGTGGAAATTGACATTCGCCTTTAAGTTAGAGGAAGGATTTAGTATAAGTTTCGGGGTGAAATGCACTGTTAATTTGTATGATGCTTTGAGTTAACTCTCTTGAAAGTTGAATCTCCGTCATAGACATAACCCGTCATTTTTCATTAAATCACCAGTAAGTTACCTCTTACAAAAGGAAATTGAAGGAACTGATACCAAAAGCTGTTGTTGGACACAAAGAACGCGAGAACCATTTTCCTTTTTTTTTCAGGTGCCATTCCAAAATGGTCCCTCCTGAGACCTAGATTTTCTCAAAAACATCGCCAACATATGATGCGTGCAAACTTATGTGCAATACTTGAACCAAAGGCACATGTGATACCACCTGTGTCGCAGCCCGCAAAGGCAGCTCCGTAAATATTCGAGCGATCATATCATGGTTGTCAAATATAAACTCCAAAAAACCCAAAAACTTGGGTAAAGAGACTCCGGGCAAGTCACCATCCTCTTGCCAAAAACCTCCAAAAGCTCTTCTTTGTTCCCCTCTTCAGTGGAAAAAGAAAATATCACACTACGACAGTTTCCATTTCTGTCATAGAGTACCCCAAGCGGACCAAAGAACGGAACTCTTAGTCGTTTACACATTTACCTATTTAACAAAATCTCCAGGAGGTCACAGACAGGCTGGCAGCCCCTCATCGGACCAAAACGCACACCGTACCATTTTTTCCTTGTAGGTATGTGCCTCCAAAGTACATGAAATGACTCCTTGAGGGGCGGGCAAGTTTGATTGAAATTCACGTTGTCTTCTGAAAATGAGCTAAAATTTTTACCTTGAAGAAGAAGAAAATCGAGTTATCATTTTCTTCCATACACGGTAGGTATGCCTATGAGAGGCACCAGGAACGCCTTCCAAAATTATTGATGCAACCCGCACGACTCCGAAGTCAGCGGAAACTTTCTTGAAGCGTCTCCTAAGATTTTCCCTACGCAATAATCCCCTTCAAAAATGAATGATGCAACAAGCGCGTCCTGTTTGACCACGAAAGCTCCTCAGATGAGAAGTCTTTTGGTCTGGTCAGAAAAATATTCGAACTTTATTTTTCATCTTCTCTTCTCATTTCCCGCATTGACGGAGGCGAAATTTTTTGGAAAGCATGACGCGCCCGGCCCAATGCTCTCACTGAGGATCAACCTGTAGATAGACTGCTAAAAATATTTAGGAAACAGATGTTCGGGCTCACTGAGAATGAGGCCAATTTCCGAACTGATAGTACGGGATCAGAATGGAAAAAGTCAATTATGACTACGAGGAGGCTTTGTACATTTCCAAATAAACAGTACCGTCTTTGTTGTACAAGTATTCCTGAACGATCATTCATAATGGAAGGTCATATTCTATTCGCACTTTTTTTTACGCATTGGGCCGGGCGCGTCATGCTTTCCAAAAAATTTCGCCTCCGTCAATGCGGGAAATGAGAAGAGAAGATGAAAAATAAAGTTCGAATATTTTTCTGACCAGACCAAAAGACTTCTCATCTGAGGAGCTTTCGTGGTCAAACAGGACGCGCTTGTTGCATCATTCATTTTTGAAGGGGATTATTGCGTAGGGAAAATCTTAGGAGACGCTTCAAGAAAGTTTCCGCTGACTTCGGAGTCGTGCGGGTTGCATCAATAATTTTGGAAGGCGTTCCTGGTGCCTCTCATAGGCATACCTACCGTGTATGGAAGAAAATGATAACTCGATTTTCTTCTTCTTCAAGGTAAAAATTTTAGCTCATTTTCAGAAGACAACGTGAATTTCAATCAAACTTGCCCGCCCCTCAAGGAGTCATTTCATGTACTTTGGAGGCACATACCTACAAGGAAAAAAATGGTACGGTGTGCGTTTTGGTCCGATGAGGGGCTGCCAGCCTGTCTGTGACCTCCTGGAGATTTTGTTAAATAGGTAAATGTGTAAACGACTAAGAGTTCCGTTCTTTGGTCCGCTTGGGGTACTCTATGACAGAAATGGAAACTGTCGTAGTGTGATATTTTCTTTTTCCACTGAAGAGGGGAACAAAGAAGAGCTTTTGGAGGTTTTTGGCAAGAGGATGGTGACTTGCCCGGAGTCTCTTTACCCAAGTTTTTGGGTTTTTTGGAGTTTATATCATCTCATTTTTGCAAGAAAACTGTTATTTTACCAAATGAAGTCCCGCACTTGTGAAGGAATTGGATTACATTTTACAATAAGGAACCATTACCTCTGGCTCTCCCATAGAAGCACATATCTGCATAGGGAAACCAATAGCATGTATTCTGTTTCTAAAATGGACCAGAAATAGTGGCTCCTAATTGCAAAATGTAATCCATTTAATGCTTATAGCTATGAAGTGGATATCTCCTTGCTGTGTAGCAAAGTTTCTCGGATCCGTCTTATTTTTTTACACCCTTGACTGTCATTTTTAATTAATCAGTTCAAAGCTATTTCGACGATTAATCATTAATTGTTAGATCGAAGAAGAAATTTTCTTCGGAAAGCTATGGCTGAATTGACTTTACAACTGAACTTGTGAGAGCATCAACTGAGGCAAATTTTGCAGAAAGTTATACATGGTAAGTGATAATTATTTCAACGCTCTCTTAGTTTTAAAAAGAGATGAGTTTTAAAAATCAAAATCTACACAACTGTAGATATCCCTGAAAAGAAATACAATTGTAGAATCCCAAGAAAAGAAAAAGAAGAAAGAAAAGAAATACGAAGAAATTCAATGATAAATTGCAACAACGGTAGGTACTTATTTCAAATTAATTGCTCTAAAAATTGTTCCTTCAATGAGTAAATAGGCAACATTCTCAACACTACAATGCAATAGAAATAATTTTACCATGGAATTGAAATTCAAAGAAATGTGTGCAGCTGCTTGAGTAATAGAAGTTTGGAAATCAGGGCATTCAACAGCTTCCCAGACCTCATTAGTGTTACAATCTAAAAATTGTAAGGATTAAAAGTGTCAAGCTCTCAAAATTTTTATTCTCTGATTATCAAGAAGCCCTGCTAAAAATGTTCAGTGTCATTTTTATTTTTGTTTGTGAAAGGAAATTATTTTAAGATTTTTTGGCATTCTTGGTGTCCTCTGAGACTCTGAAAATTTTTGTACTTTATTTTTCATCAAATAATGAACATTTTCATTGTAATTTTTGTCTATATTTAGGAGAGTACATTATTCGATGATTATCTTCAGTATGTATTAGATCTTTCCCCCAGCGACAAGGTTTACTGAAATTTTATGAGATCTATATAGTTCTCATAGGTGGGTGAATTCAAATAAGGGTCAAATTCCAGGTTCAATTTCCTCCCAAAATTTTTTTGTGAATTTTTGGGCAAACCTAACTTTATTTTGACTCTCATTAGGTGTAGACTTAGGAAATATAGCTCGTCGAGCTTAATAGTTATGCTTAAACCCAAATTTCCACCGTTACGTGTATCACTTCCCAAAATTTGCTCTAATTTTGCCTGATTTCCCAAATTTTCATCTCAGAGGTGACATACAATACTTTTAATTGAAAATTGAACGCAATTGTCATAAAAGCATCGTCGAGCACTAAATTAAAGCATAATTGAAAACATGTAACTCTTTCATATCTTACAGAACCAAAAAAATTCATCCGTCATGAAAGATATCTGGAGCTTATTCTGCTTATCTTTTAGACAGTTCCGTCTGTTTATCAAAATGCCTACTGTTTTCCTTTAACACGAGAAGAAGCTTTTATTTCTAGGAATATTGCAATACAAAATTGATCAAAAACATCGAATTTTAAAACTTCAAGTGGGCATGTACCCGCTGAAGTGGAGGTAAAGCCAGGAAAAGTTTGAGGAATTGCATTAACATATCAATTACACTGGTAAACTTTTTTTTTTTTTTTTTCCTTGATTTTCCGAAGGTTTGCCAACGGTTTTGGAGTAGACTTTTGGCGCTGATTCCGAAGATCACCTCCATTTACCTGTATCAGTGCGACTTATCCCGGGAAAGTTCGGAATTTTTCCGGAGAAATCGGAATTTTCCTTAAAAATCTAGCTTTTCCAGCAGAGTCAATCTTCCGGGAGAATCTGTGCACGATGGAAAAAACCTAGGAATTTTTCGATTTCGTAGCCTAAGATACATAAGAAACCATGTATTGCACCCTTATTAAAATTTCCTTTCTTTTCCTAATGCCAAGGTTTTCCGGTCCAGTTTCATTAAAATCAATTAATTAGTTACTGGGATAGCATTTTAGGCAACGTCCGCCATCTTGGATTTTCGAATTTTGAAAATTCGACTAAAAATTCGAGTTTCCCATTCAAAAATACCCCCGGGCACCAAGTTTCGCGTAAATCGATTGATTAAGCGCTGAGATAGCATTTTAGGTCATGTCCGCCATCTTGGATTTTCGAATTTTGAAAATTTGACTAAAAATTCAAGTTTCCCATTGAAAAATACCCCCGGGTACCAAGTTTCACTTTAATCGACTGATAAGGTGCTGAGATAGCATTTTAGGCAACGTCCGCCATCTTGGATTTTCGAATTTTGAAAATTCGACTAAAAATTCGAGTTTCCCATTCAAAAATACCTCCGGGTACCAAGTTTTGCGTAAATCGATTGATTAGACGCTGAGATAGCACTTTAGGTCATGTCCGCCATCTTGGATTTTCGAATTTCGAAAATTCGACTAAAAATTCAAGTTTCCCATTGAAAAATACCCCCGTGTACAAAGTTTCACTTAAATCGGTCGAAAAGAGCGCCTACAGGGCTTAAACAAACAAGCCTCAGTTGATTAGGCGCTGCGATAGCATTTTAGGCAATGTCCGCCATCTTGGATTTTCGAATTTTCAAAATTCGACTAAAAATTCGAGTTCCCCATTGAAAAATACCCCCGGTTACTGAGTTTCACTTAAATCGGTAGGAAAGAGCGCCTACAGGGCTTAAATAAGCAAGTCTCAGTTGTAACAGTTTTCCACTCTGTCCCACTAAACTGGGACATGGGACAGGATGGAAACATATGGGACAGGATGGAACGGGACAAGATGGAACGGGACAGGATGGAATAAGCTGTTTTTTAAGCTTATCTCTAACAGTAAAGACAATTTTGGTGTTTTTTTTCACGGAATATTTAGTAGCACATTCTAGAGGATCGGAATAAGAGAAAATTTTCCCTAACGCACACTTCGGAAGTATTTTACGAGCTGATATTAGTGTGTGTGTGTATGCTTGACGCCCCGTTAGTTATCGTGTATAGCATTCTGTTTGGCATCATTAATGGCGTTAATCTTGCACAAAAATTTGCGAATTTCAGAATTTTTGCCATCTACGACGTGTGAACTATTCAATCAAAACAAAAAAAGTCGTTTTTGGAAAAACCTCAACGTTACGGCAGTCATTTAGAGCTTATTACATCGTTGCCATGTCTCTCCTGACTGTTGTTGACTGTTGCTCGGGACAATGATTCTAGCGCGTGAAAAAGTTATTGATGGAGCAAAAAATAAATTGACATATTTTTTTTCTCAAATTCAAAAGCATTACCTATCATCTCCGATAAAGTTTTCTTAAATAATCACTCTAGTTATGCTGCAACATCGATTTAAAGTCAAGAACCAGGCACGGGGGACACGCAAATTTGGGATAAATGTAGGCAATTTGCACATTCAAAGTTCTCCTAAATTTTTATCTCAGTCCAAATAAAGTGGGAAATAGCATGTAATCGTCAACAATAGTGTGGAAAATGAGAAAAAAATTTGATCTGCCCATGTTTCTTAGATTATGACGATTAAAACAGCTAGGGACACCAGATTAGACGCTTATTTGAACTCACCCAGGTACTGACCTGCATCATGGTCATAGTATCATCTTTGAGGAGTAAATGAAAACAAATTATTTTCTCTTGGTTCCTCAATTCAGGGCTCTGATGAATAAACCCTGTTTGACAACAATGTTAGTGGGTAAAATTGCTCCCTCCAAAATCCTTTAAGCGGTATCAATTTAGTGGTAAAGTTATCAACGACCCTCATTGAATCTCATCTGGTTCACTGAATTTCCGAGGGATAGACAGGGTGACAGGTTCTGTAAAAGTTAGGAAATTAAGCCCTCCTCACTGTGAAAATATGTCAGGTAGTTTTGCTGCGGAGCATTGAAATTCCTTCTCCCAGTAAAAAAATTGGACTTTTCAGTTTAAAGAGACTAAACACTTAAAATTAAGTCAAGTAAAAACTTGAAATTTTTGTGAAAAGAATTTTTATCTGAGACACCTAATGTCAAAAGAGGACATTCCAAAATCAGGGAAAAGTTAGTGACCACTACGCTTAAAATCCCAGAAAAGAATTTTCTGCGCATCGAAGTCATTAATTACACAATTTTCAGAAATTATGTTGAATTATTTATCAGCAGAGAAATGAAAAGACTGAAAGTCTTTGAGGATGAACTTTGTGGATTGCGGTAAGTAGTTTCCCAGTTTGGCCATGGTATTGATATATTCGTTTCGTCATTAATCATTACTTATCAATAAAAATATCCCTATCTACCGTAAATGTTGGAAAACCAGTGTGCATGTAATCTGGTAATCCTTAATTAATCAACTGTAGATTTCTTACCTGCTAAACTGCCTGATGAGTTGAAAAAAATGTTCACTTAGAGACAGATTCTTATGTCCTGGTTCATGCTTTCGTAAGTTGAGTTGCACTGTCAATTCCGTCGCATAGCTTTCAGCAGAAAATTTCTTCCTTGATATGACGTTTGATGATTCATCGTTGAGATAGCTTTGAACTGATTGATGATGAATGGAACTAAAAGTGCCATTAATCGATGAATCAGAGATCAAAGTAAGATGTGAAGCTATAAGAGCAGGGAACGTAACGGACAAAAGTGAACGTCTGTTCTACGTGTCTAAACTGAGACTTATCAGAGAAATTTAGCGACACCACACAGAGGTTTTCACTTCGTAATAAAGCTTAAAATTATTTATCACTGGAGGAGTTTCTTTAGTAAATTAGCATGCTTAAAGGTACATCCTGACGTGAGAGAAAAACAATGGTATTGGTACCTGAGCGTAAGTATGTATGTCCTTGAGTGTTAACGTAGAAAGACTCTTAATAAACATTAAACAAGGAAACAAAACTGGACGAAGGTACTGTAATACCTAATTTACTTTAAAACTGCTAAAAGAAGAACCAAAAGACAAACCTCACTTATCTTAAATGTATAAACACTTGGTATCGCTCAGAGCTCAGAAAAACCTTGAGCGAAATGGACTCATATCCGTAGAACTTGAGGAGTAAAAAGGCTGTAATGCCAGAAAAATGTGAGCTTCACGCTCTTAAATGGATTCAGGGTCTCATAATTTTAGTGAAGCGACTTTAAATCACTTGATTTGAACCAAAAATGAAGAGAGAACAATGAGAGTAGAATGGTGAGGTTTTGAGTTCTAAGATTGGATATTCAGAATTCACTTCACGATGAGGCGATAAACTTCTGCTCCAGGTTGTAAAATACGATGATAATGCTTGTCACAAACATTGTTGAAGTCGTAAATGGATTGAAATGATTGAAACCAAATGATTCCGTATTGTATCGATCGTTTTTGTTGCTCTGTGAAACAGGAACTAACCTAACATTCGTGGTTTGTTTTGTTGTTCCGCTGGTGAGATGCTGACTGCAGAGAGCACTAACATTGTCACTCTACCGTGTGTATGTGTTAGTAAATTCCGGTTTTACGATTTTTGGGACATAATCAAAGCTACAGCCTAAACGGTAAAAGTAAACCCCTACTCATATTTAATTTTTAGAATCCTCATAACTTCAGGATGTTCCCTCGAAATAACCATAATTTCATTCCAGAATAGTGTAAGCGAGAAATTCAATGATAAACGTCAGCAGGTCGGGTCGCCCATTGCACCCGAAAAGCAGTTTAGACGCAATATTTTTCTTAGGATGCCTTGGTTATTAATGAAACTTAAACGCGCACTACACGGGAACATGACAATTCTTTTGATATAACATTATATAGGGCTCCGATGTCTCGTATTCTCCATAGCTTTGACAGAGCGTGAAAATGGTCAAAGTGGATACTTTTTGCTATTTTAGGCACATATGCGTAATTATCTCGTTTAATAAATCATCAACCTCCTTGAAACTCAACAGTTCGTTAGACGGGACCGAGACGCATCTTTAGACACCAAAATTTCTGAAATCCGTCGCTCCGTTGCTTTGAAAAGTTTACTGAACCGCAACTAAAAACCCAAATAAGCCAAGTTCGTGTAACTATGGTGTCGTTGCCTCGACCGGGCTGTGCTGTGCTGTGCTGTGTTGCCAATTGTTGGAGGATAGGTTACTTGCCCGGTGGTGGCTACCGCCACTCATGATCAAAAACGTTCCAATCGCATTTTGTCCTGACTCTTTCATATTTCTCTATCATAAATTGGCTCACAGAGACTTTGATTACTTCTTACAAGAGTTTTTCTCCTCCTCCTTTTGCTCCTTCTCCGTCTCCTCATTCTTCTCTACTTCTTTTTTCCTTCTCTTTCTCCTTCTCTTTCTTCTTCTCCTCCTTCTCCTTCTCTTTCTTCTTCTCCTTCTTCTCCTTCTCCTTCTTTTCCTTCTTCTCCTTATTTTCCTTCTTCTCCGTTCTCTCCTCTTGATAGATAAATAAAAAACCGATAGACCTTAGGAAGCCAAGGAACACACGTCAATTATTGTCCTCACTATGTCTTGTATTTTTCTGATTATGTCGAATTCGCCTTCAGAAACCGCGATGGCAATATAAGCAATTCGGGAGCTTGAATATTTGCTCGCAGTTTTGTCACTTTCGTCAGCTTGGTAAGGAGCGTAGGCCTTGTCTCCACGGGACGTTTTCATGGGATTTGTCCCAAGTTCGAATCGCAGGAATGAAACTTCTAGGATTTTTCCCAGTTACCGTCTCCACGGGACGGGGCTCATGCAGTCCTGCGACTAGTTTGCGCGGGAAGATAAATTAGTTAAAGTCGAGTATTTAACCGGGATTATAATAATAAATGCACTCAATTGACAATTAGACACATTATTTTAACTAAACAAACATTAACAATGTAGTAATGAATAAAATATCGCACAGTTCGTTTTCACTTCTTCTTCTTCTTCTTCTCTCAGTGGGTCCTAGGGGTACAAGTACTGGTACAACTTGGTGCTGGGAAAAATATTGATTAACTCAATATTTTTCCCAACTTCGTAAGTGGGATTTTTTCCTGGGACGAATTTCGTGAAAACGGCTCTTGGAGACAAGGCCTCACGTTGATTAGTCAAAATCAAAGATGTTGTTACCACGGAAGTTTTTTTATTCTTCACTGCGAACTTATTCACCGATGGTCTTAAAATTGAAACTTCATCCCGAAAAATTCCATACATAAATAGTGTCGCTCCTACAACGCCCTCTGGCGTTCTGCGACACCCAAACGCCACATTTACCTATCCTCGCAACATCTCGTCAACGCCCTGCCGCCACCCATTTACGGGACGTCCCTGAAAAATTCCATTTGATGGAAAATCTGGCAGCGGGGAACCGGAGGGGCACCCATCACGTCCCGCCATGCAACAGCGCCCTTCTGCGCCCTTATTGCGACTAGATGAAGCGTAGATATTGGTACTGGTACGGGTTCCTGGTATTCCGTTTAATTATTGGATCAAACGCAAAAATGCGAGTTGGGAACCGGAGAAAGGCAAGTTATGCTTTCGGTCCCGTTCCCCGAATTCGTGCGGTTTCTCCGGGACGTCCGCCATTCCGATGCCACGTCTCGAAGATCCCCGAGGGATAACGAATTTAAATTCGGGATTTCGGGTGGAAAATGGCAACGGCGCCTCGCCCCCGGATGAACCCACTCTCTGTGCGGATTCTTGCGGTCGGCTCGAACGAGAGCTTCGTTTCGTGATTTTCCCATTAT
Organism: Bemisia tabaci; assembly: GCF_918797505.1. NCBI lineage: Eukaryota > Metazoa > Arthropoda > Insecta > Hemiptera > Aleyrodidae > Bemisia > Bemisia tabaci. Next base: position 22,589,938 of record NC_092799.1, on the reverse strand, counting down.
TTATTTTCGGACGCGTCCAATTCGGATATAATTACATTGGTGCCATTTTTTTGGGGTGGGTATACAAACAGGAAAGGGTGAAAAAAAGGGGGTTTCGCCCAGTGAAAGGGTGGCGACAAGGGGTTTTAGAAGAAATAAGGGTTTGCCAACTCCCTGAAGGGCTTTGAGAGGATAGGGGACTTTGGCGGCTAGGAGTCGCTGAGCGCCAGAGAGCGCTATAAAAGCGACTTTATACATACATTCAAAAAGGATCCCCTCCTCAGGCACGGATTATGCAAGATAAGCCTTTTTGCCCAAAAAATTGGCGAGGAGAAAATTAAAACATACCGAGATAAGTATTAAATTGGACTAATTTTCGCGATGAGGCACCTTTATTTCTGACGAATCTGAAAGAGTATGCGTCTGCATTGAGAAATTCATAGTGCATATATGATGTTTCTGAAATGAGGCAGAACTGATGGATCAGTATTGCAAAATCCAGTTCGGCTAAGTTGGATGGTATCATGCAAGAAAGAACCAGAGTTTGTCCTCAGGAAAAAAGAGGTAGAGGTTGTTAGATGATAGGAGCCCTTCCAAATAATTTTGGTAACCCGCAATAAATTATGTTACTGACCCAAATGTTGCGGTACTACCCCAACTTGAGTTGCGATATACTTCCACAATTAATTGATGGGAATGCCCATATCATCGAACAAATTAGGATAGTCCCAGAAATATAGGGGATAGCCCCCAATACTTTTTTTCGTGTTTTTTTCCTCCTCTTCCGTCTTCTTCTTTGTATTATTCTTCTATATCCCTTTTTTACTATGTCTCTTCATCTTCCTCCTTTTTTCCTTTTTTTTCTCCTTTCTTCCTCTTTCTTCTCCAACCTTATCTCCCTCATCCCCTCATTCATTCCTCCTCCTCTCTCTCTGTTTACTCCTACCCCTTCACTTCTAGCTCATTTTCCTCTTCCTCTAATGTTTTCTTCCTCCTCTCTCTCTGTTTACTCCTACCCCTTCACTTCTAGCTCATTTTCCTCTTCCTCTAATGTTTTCTTCCTCCTCTTGACACTTTTTTCTTCTTTCCCTTGTTTTCTTTTTTTTGCGTTCTTAGATCATAGATCATGAGTACGATATATGTCGTTCAGCTCCAAATTAAGCCTTCAGTTGGTATTTCACATGCTTTTTAAGTCAGACTGAAAGTTCGTGCGAGGTTTACGCAGAGGCGGATCCAGCAATTTGGCAACACCGGATTTTATCCAATAAAACCTATGCTAAATAATCGATTCGTGTCGGAGCACCTGGTCCTTCCAAGAATCGATACATTTCCATAGGTTTAAATGGAGAAATAACAATGTTGCCAATTCGCTGGATCGGCCAATGGTTTATGACGGAGAGAACGTCAACCAAGGTGTGTGAATGACGTTTGACTCTCAGCCTCACAGACGATAGTGTGGTTCCTTTGAAGACACACTCGCGTCTGTCCAGTGGGAGGGTTCTACCACTAATGCACTGTGCGCGGCAATACTGATCACCGAAAATGGGGAACGATAGGGCTTGAATTTAGGCCCGCAGCGTACCAAGCTCCAGATCGGCTTTCTGCGGTCTCAACGCGCCCGGCCTCAATGGACGATGTGTTCATGCTCGTTGTCAAATCGCTCAAAGAACTTTTGATTTTGCAGGAAACATTCTCAAATCCCCAAGATATCTTAAGAGATAAAGAGATTCAAGTCTTTAGAATTGACGCTAGTGAATTCCTCAAACTGCTACAAGCAACCATTACTGCTCCTGAGCCACTCATATTGCCTACCAGCTTATTGAAGGCGAACTGGTGAGAATGAGGGTAACGCACCACAAGATGGTAATGGAACTGAAACTAATGAAACCTTCAAACTCTCGAAAGCAACTATTACTGCTCCTGAGCCACTCACATTGCCTATCTCATTATTGAAGGCGAACTGGTGAAGGAGCAAAACGTTCCGTCGTGTGCGACTAAAACAATTAAGAGCAAGGCCACCTGTAGCCCCTGTAGGTTCTATCCCTGATTTGCTCAGTCATCGTAGGCATCATGGAAATTTTTAAAATCCAAACACATATCGGGGGTAAAAATGACTGAAATTGCGGTTTGCATTTCGCATATCACCGAGAACTTTCCTCAAATTACACAACTAGGCGTATTTGCCCGGTTTTTAAACCAATTTTGGGCATTATATACGAAAAATGTGTTCAACCTAGACCTCTACAATGGTAAGCTAAGGTTGGTAACGAATGTAAAGGCAATAACCGTCAAAGATTACACAAAGAACAATCTTCGCCCAACCAGAGTCGCCCCCATCTCTATTTTAGTAAGTTCCGTCAAAAAACCTATTGCTGAAAATTACGCGGCTACGCCATTTCTCAAATGAACCGCTCATATATCGATAGATAAAATGCGAGACCACGTAGATCCCTTTGCGACGTTGCAGATTTCCAGCCATATTTCATTTTTCCTCGGTAAACTAGCCAACATGATATCTTGATAACTCCCCTGATTTTTTCCTCCATCCGCAGGAGATTTCGTGTAAATTTCAAGCTGTATAAAACGGACTCGTTTCTCTTCGAAAAAATAAGGAAGGAGCGAAGATTTCGAAACATCGGAATGGTGTCGCGTTTTAGCCATCGATATATTCTGCCGTGGTTAGAAAAAACGCCGTATGAACACTTGAGAGGTGCCAAATTTCCTTCGATAAAATGTTTATTTTTGAGAAAAGCTATGAAATATGATCCTTGAAATTTCTAGGAACTGAAATTACGAACATTATCTAACCTAATTAGAAGAAAAATATTTACAAATTGTCCCGAAAATTCATGATTTACCGGGGAAAATTTGGCGACGCCTGAAGGTTCATACGGCGTTTTTCCTTGACACGGCAGTATTGTCTGTAGATATACCAGTGGAAGCCCTACATCCGCACAACAGAGCAACCCTGGAGGATGAGTTGGGCGGATGCTGGGCATCATGCGCGGAGCCGAAATTACATTAGGACCCGAACGCTTCGGCCAGGACGATTTATCTGGCGGCGTTATTTGGACCCGGAGCCGCGGTGCCACCGAACGTCCGTCCGCACGCCACCGGCCAACGTCCACCATCCAACACTCCCGTGCGCCCGTCCCAGGCAAAAACCGCGTAATTCCAATTTAAAACCCCGTAGAGTTAAGTGATTTTTGCTAAGCACGGCAGAACAGGGCCGAGCCGGCCGGAAAATCCCCTGCCGCATTCGGAGCCACCGCTGCCCCCTTCTCCCACTCAGTAAGGGCATTTCACTGCGAGCTTACGCCTTATTGCCGAATCGGCATGAAAGCTCGTAATGTGAGCTAGAGTACCTTTATAGACAGAGTATGGCCATTCGTATCTTTTTACTACAGGAAAACTGTGCCGCTTTTTGATTGGTCGACGAGTTTTCAGGCTTCATGATGCTCTTACGGCCGTAAATAAATAAACAAGATGGCAACTCACCGTAACGTTGATAAGAAGCCAAAATTTGAAGAAAAAAAAATTCAATTATACAGCAGTAACAATTTAAACTAGCATATGTACAAATAACACATGAAAAACACATGAAAACACGGTAAAATTGCCTTTCGCTTTTATCACAGGCGGATGTGAGATGTGCATAACCTCAAACTTGCTTGCTGATAGCAGCCGTCTTGTTTGTTTATTTACGGTCGTAAGAACATCGTGTCAGCCTATTTTCACGCGACCAATGAGAAACCGGCACAGTAATGGCCATACTCTGTCTATAAAGGTACTCTAATCGATGCTTGCTGAAAGGGTGTATGCCCAAAAACTCATAAGCTTGCGTAGTCATCGAAAGCCAGAGCTCATAAGTTTTTGGACTTACGACCCTTCAGCAAGCGTTGATTCAAATACAGTTTGAACCTTTTGTACCCAGTAAAGTGAAGTCTCCCCAGTTTTTTTTTTTTTTTTTTTTCTAATTTCACGATCTCATGTCCTACAAAGATAAAATGGAGATCATATCTACCGAATGATTGTGTCTGCCTTATGATCCTATCTACCTGATCCGACGAGGGGAAAAAAATATTCGCTAAAATGGCAAAAAAATGGTTTGCGATTTCTGCAATTCGCTTTTTTTTCTAAAATTCGCCCACCCTCGTGGCGAGAATGACTGAACAATTTGCAAAAATAATAATTTATTGTGCGAAAATAGCAAACTATAATTTTGGAAAAATAACATTACTAGTTTCTGAAGTTATTGCTAACCTTTTGCTAGATTTGCAAAATGTTTGCCGAATTAGCGTATGGTTTTGCTCTTTTTACTAATCATTTTGCGGAACTTACTAAAATCAATCGTTACCTCAGCAATCTCAATATTGCGATTTTCACCACCTCATAAATTGCTGTCTTTACAAGATATATTGCGAATATAGCGTAATTTTTGCAATTATAACAGCTGTTAAAAAAACAATTTGTACAATTTAAATTTGCTGAATTACCGTCAATTCTTTTTTTTTTATACATGGTTTGGGAGATTCACCGTCGCCATGCTGCCGCACAGTGCAGTGGATCGAGTCAATCAGAGAGGTCGTACATGAAATTTTAGACCAAAACTGAGAATTTTGGTGTTGAATTCGTCACATTTTAAATTTCAATGGATGCTTGCAGAAGAAAATTTCACCAGAAAACCTATGGAACTGCTTTTGGAACCACTCATTTTTGTATAAACGGAGTTATAAGCGTTTAAAGTTTCCAAATTCTGTCCGACCGCTTCTAATGACTCGATCCCCTGGTTAAAATTGGCAGTAAAATCTGTGTTCCAAAATACCATAAACATAAAGCCGGCTGTAAGATTTCCAATAGCTTCTGTAGCCGGCTGTACAATTTCTTTTAGCCTTTTACAGCCGATGACGATTAAGCAACAGCCTGACGATAAATTTTATGCTAAACGTTACGAAATACGGATACTAGGACTTAGTTAGTTTTTGGACCAGCGCTCTCTTTTTGTGCCGTAGTAACTTGATTTATTTTGCGAGGAAAGCTCCGTACTTTTGAAGGATGCCTGTCATTCTTAATATGTTGGAGCGCCTTCAATTTCTTATGATATTGTGCAATACATCTGGTGTGAAATAGTTGCTTCAGACGCCGTGGCACGCTGCGGCGCGGCGCGGCGGGCGGCCAGAGAGCGTGAAACACGCATTGGCGCCTTCAAACCTAACAGGGATACTTCACGCATTGCGCAATGCGTGAAGTATCCCTGTTAGGTTTGTAGGCGCCCGTGCGTCACCGCTCCGCTTTGTGTTAGGCTCTAATATTTAGTCTCGCGGAGTCAGCGTTTTTCAACTCATGATTTTGAAATGTTTGCACACTCTGTATGGATTATTCTCATTTTAATTGATGAATAAAAAAATGTTTTAAAGGAAAAGATAATGTGTGTTTTGTAAATATTAAGGTAGTTCCGTAACAAACTTAATGATTTCTAAAGCACACGAATTTCTACACAATTTCTTATAGCCTTTTATAGCCAATGGCGATAAAGTGTAAAGCCCGGCGATAGGAACTATAGCCCGGGTATATGATTTGCTCCGCTTTCTACAGCCAGCTATATGATTTTCAATTGCCTTCTTTAGCCGGCTTTAAGAACTCCTATGGCATTTTGAAACGCAGCTCCTATCGCCAATTTTTACCAGGGTCCACTGTGTGCCAGTAGAGTTGGCAACGCTGCTCGGAAAAAGTTTCGCCCTGTTAACACGCGGCTCTGCCCGCCCGCCGAAATCAGCGCGCCGATAATCCTCCGGGAATGAATTCATTTTTAGCTGATATTATTTGCACTTAATCCATTCAACCCATCTTCGGCCATTGTTTCGCCAACTTTTGACGGGACCCCGCCGAATGAATCGGTTGAAAGCCATTCCGACAATGCGAGGGAGTGCGGCCCGCCCCAGAGCCCCGGTCCCGGTGTTTCTCTCCTCCATGCCTTCATTATTCGGGTAGGTAGGCCGCTTTCCCATGGGGAGGGATATTCAGGTCGGGAAATTTCATCGCGCGAACCGTTGTGCGAATTCGTCGGTAATTTTTTCCGCTGTAATAACTTGGATTTTTTTTCTCGAACACAATGCCTTGGCCTTACTATTTCTACAAAATAATATTTGGTATTGATATTTGTACAAACATGTTTAACATTTTACAAGAATGTTTAACTCGGAAACAGCGTGCAAGCAGGCAGTTGGAGTTGACCTATTCGTCCAGAGCTTTTATGTTTGGAATGGTGACGATTAGAGTTTACAGAGTTAGAATGTTATGCCGTGCATGATGCTGATAATGTCGCTGCCTGACCAATCCGGGACCAAGATGCTGAATGGACCACTAGACAAGGTACGAATTTAAGCATTCTGATACATGAATCTTAACCAAAATTTCACGTAGAACACGATTCCCGCAACGAAAATTACTGAAACCAACTCCTAACGAAACTATATTAACATTTTTATTTCACATTGGTTACGAGGAATTTGAACTGCCCGCTCACAAGAAACTCAAAGCTCTACGTAAGTCATATCACGCTGTACAACGGTCTCAGCAATCTTCTGAATCGAGCAATGCTCATTTCCCACCATGTGTTTTTCAAACTATAAGTAATTTGCTATGGCTGAGCCAAAGTGTCAAGATTGAGGTTGCCAGATTTTTTCATCGCAGAGACGTTCATGATAACGTTTACGAGCGATGTGAATCACGTAGAGCATTGAGTTTTCATGAGCGCGTGCTTTGAATTTACGCACCAAGAATCATTAATATCTTCGGAAGGAGTTGATTTCGTTAATATTCGTTGTGCGCATCGTGTTTTACGTGAAATTTTGGTAAAGAAACGTGTATCAGAATGCTGAAATTCGTACTTTGTCTAGTGGTCCATTAACATTCTGGATGTAAAAAAGAGTGCGACAACTCACAAAACGCTGAGTAACCGCCACTGCAGTTAGCTTGACATCTTGACATTGCTATAGTAACTACTGTGGCGGTTAACTCAGCGTTTTGTGAGTTGTCGCACACTTTTTTACACCCAGAATGTTAAGTCAGCATCCTTTTTTTTTTTTCGGTAAAATAATGCAGATTTACAAGTTTGTTCTCCTCTTCTTTTTTTCTTTTTTCTTTTTTTGGGTCTTGGATCTCTGTATAAAAGTTCTTTAAAAACATTTTATCTAATCCATCGAACTTTTTCTTCTGTTACAGTCGAGCCGTTTTGGGGAACCCAGACCTGCTTCCAACGACACCCATCCGAAACCTGTTCAAGAACGATTACTGGGGCACGAGCCTGGATTCGAACAGCTCCCACGGCTCCTACCGCCCCCTGTGCGTGCTCAGCTACCGGCTCAACTACCAACTCTTCGGCTTCCAACCCTGGGCCTTCCACGGCACCAACATCCTCCTCCACGCCCTCGCCACCTACCTCGTCTACCGAACCGTCAAGACCCTCTTCCTTCAGAAAAACATATCAATCTCCACGAGCCTCCTCTTCGCCGTCCACCCGATCCACACCGAGAACGTAGCCGGGATCGTCGGTCGCGCGGACATCCTATCATGCATCTTCTTCCTCCTCTCGTTTCTGTTCTACCTGAAACACGTCAGAGTGCGCTACCGCTGCATAAAGAGCTTCGCGGAGCCGCCGCGAGAGAGCGCGCGGAAGCGGTGGGCAGAGGGCGCGAGTTGCGCGACGAGGAACGAGTGCCTAAAGTGGTTCTGGCTCTGCAGCTCCCTCCTAATGGCGGTCTGCTCCACCCTCTGCAAGGAAACGGGCATTACGGTGCTGCTGGCCTGCGTCGGCTACGAGTTCATCCATTACTATCAATTTAGGAAATTGCTGCCCTCCATAAAGGTAAGACACGCCGCCTTTAAACGGGCGGCATCGCTATTCACGCCCGGATTTTCTTCTGAAAGCCCTGCCGTTTCATAAAATATAGATGGGCGCGAATCAAAGCTCGCGTTGAAAGGGAGGGCTTCGCGGTGCGTTTTAGGTGTTAGCCGGGGCTCACACACACACGGCCTCGTTGATGTTCTTATCACGTAAGCCCGGCGTCGAGATCAAACACCGGCTCGCGAGTTCACAAGGTTATCTTGGCTGGATCCTTTTCCTCTTTTGCCCGGGTCCTTCCGCCGGGCCACCGCGTCCTTCGATCATTCTTTATTCAGCGCTCGCCCCCGAGTTCTGCTCCTTTATCTCGGACCGTGTTATTTAATTTGAAACGTCGCGCTGTCGATGGGAATTAATTTAAAAGTTTCCCCCCGAAAGCTCGCGGGGGGAGGCCGTGACGACAAGGGTGATCCCTTCGTCGTTCCAACTGTTGCGTGCGCGGGAAGGGGCTGGAAGTATCCCCGGCTCAAGTTTGGAATCGCCTTCGATCATGACATTGCGAATTGCTGCTCTTGTTTTATTTTTTGTTCTGACTCCCTGCGCATTTTCCTCTTCTATCCAAAAAAGAGGATTCAAAGTTTCCCGGTAAAGTCACAGGCGTAAAATAGGAACGGGAAAATTCCCTGGGAACATCCCGACGAAGTTTTTGGTGGCCCTTCAAAGTGTGAATGAGCTCTGTACGTAACATCGTCACCTTTCGGCCGAATATCTTAAACGCTATGCGACGTTTCAAAATTTCCGTCCCCATTTGACTTGTTTTAACAGAGACGTTGTTCAAGAAAGTTGTCCAAAAATCTCAGTAAATTCCAAATAAAATGGAGATATTGAATTTTCGTAATGGGGATACCCAAGGCCGGATTTACCTACTTGCCGCCCACGGGCCGCCTGTATTTTGCCGCCCCCTTCTCATTCGTTTTGAAACATCAATAAAAACCATCAAGTGAACGTGCCGGAGGGGAAGGGGTGCATAAGGCGCGTTTACCTACTCGTGTTGGATACTCTTTTTGCGAAAGCCCTGTCAACACTACTAGCAATATTTCACGGAACTTTGCGCGAATTTAAGTGTTGTAAACCTATCTCTTTGTGGACAAGGCCTTCCATTCATAAGAAATGAACGATGACATTATGAAAGAGCAAACTTAAATGTGATTTAATGATTTTAACTTCCGCCGCGCCGCGCAGACCGCACCGTGTTGGGCGCAATGCGTGAAGTTTTCCGACAGTCTTGTAGGTACTATGATTTTCACGCCGACCGATGCTGAACGCACTGTGGTTGACGCAATGCTTGAAGTATTCATGCATTCTTGCAGGCGCTATCCGTTTCACGCTGACCACAGTGACCGCACTATGTTTGATGCAATGCGTTAAGTATTTGTGCAGTCTTGTAGGCGCTAATATGTGTTACATGCCGATCGATCGCCGCGCCGAGGCTTATCCTTTTCATCTCAAGTCCTCAAGTCCAAGTTTAAGTTCTTGATAGTATTTGCGGAAGAATTCTGTAAAATCATCATCCCAAGGTATACAAGTTTTCCTGATGCTATAATACATTGTTTCCAAAAAATATAAAATGGCTTTTACGGCGTTTTTGCGTTGCACGGCAGTACATTGAAAAAAATAGTTCAGTTCACAGGGCTCCTGCACTTCTTTTGTAACAGTCACAGAAGCTTCCGTTATGAGGACATAGTACTCTGTTCCCACGACCGAAGTTATATTCTCACAACAGAAAAATTCTGTATGTGTAACAAAGAAACTGCAGGAGCCCTGGGAACAGAAGGTTCTGTCGTCAGCACCATCTATTTTTTTCTGTGTACGTGAACCCTTACGGTGAACCGTTCGACACGCGAAGACCGCGCGAAATTTTTCAGAGCCGCCCCGGCCGTCATCGCCACGACCCGAGTGAAACCCCACTCGGAGAGAAACAAAAGAAATTCCACTTCGTTCCATTTTTCCAGCAGCTTCCCCGGCGGAAATGCGTGGGGGATGAAAAGTGGTGAAAATAAATTATGCCGCCGGAGTGGGGGCCGGGCCCGCTAACCTCCCGGAGAAGTGCGTTAATAAAGATGGGAGCTCTCAATCACAATCACCGAGCTAGCAAACAAACCGTGAACTTGAAGTCGCGGGAAACGTATTGCCGGATCCCTGAAAAATGTGCCCGCGCTATGTCCGCCGCCCGTCGGGCAATTTCAGGGAGACTGGCAACTCTGAGCCTAATTTAGAAGCTGTTCAGGGTAATTGGGCTCCAAGTTGCGAAATGTTGGGTGTAATTCAGGCATTTGTTTAGGAAGTATTGCTTCTTTTGTAAGTTCGTGCGGGGGCCGTTTTCAGGGCAATGGGCGATGACCGGTTTTTTAACGGATGTTTAGAGTAATCTGATTCTTAAAAGCAAATAATCCATCAAGGATGCGAATTAAATTAGCTTGCAGTTGCACGATGCAAGTAACGGTATAACCCATGCGATACTCTACACTAGAAAAAGAAACACATTGGATCTAGAGTCCAGACTTTTGAAAACATTGGCAAGAAAAAATACACTTGATTCAATCGGATTTTTGCTTGAATCAAAACGAAATCCGCTAAAATTAAGAGGCTTGGTTGTTGATTTAAGCTAGATTCTGATTGAATCAAGAGTACTTTTTCTTGTCGATGTTATTAAGAGTCTAGACTCTAGATCCAATGTGTTTTTTTGTCATGGGAACGGAGTTCCCCATGATATTACAATCGTTCCGTTGCTTTCGCTATGGGATTCCCTATACCTCTGCGACCTTGAGCGTTTCGCCCAGTCTCCGATTTTTGGTTGATTTTCCGATGTATCAAAAACCGTTGTATTTTTTAGCCAATCATGTCTCTACGTCAAGTTGTGTTGATTGCTAAAATTCGCTTTCAGCGAGTTTTTTTCCAACTTGAGATGTCGTGTCTGACTGGTAAATCTGCGCAGATCCACGAAGTTCCGTTTTTAGGCAAATTCTTTTTTTTGGGAGGTTCTGATTGGTTATTTTTCGCCATCAGTTTTCTGTTCGTTGGTGCAAAAGATCGCCTACCTCGTTGCTCTTGAGAAGCCGCCATTATCCCACCTCAAATTTTACAAATAGAAATAAAGAAATTATAACTATTGTGCAAGGTGGAAAACTGCTCTGGAGGACCCGTTACGGATATATGAGCCAAAATCGGAACTCGATTGATTGATTTATTCCATGAATACAGAAATATTGCCTCAGCTTACTGCCGCGATGGCAAATGCCTGCTGATATGAACCTTGAGACACATGATAGCATAGGCAAACAATGTCTCACAGAGAAAGGCGCTTAGCTCATTTCTCCAGAAGCTACGAAGACGCGAATCGCCGAATCGCTCAAGGACAACTCTTGTGATAAGTCCCGCCCATCGTCCGAGTCTTTTAAATGCTATTTTTTCCCATCCTTTCGCCGATCTGTGATAGCCTAGTCGACTGAGGCGCCCCATATTTTTGATAAGGTGCGGGCAATAGGTGATCGGGAGTTCGATACCCGGCGATGGGAGTTAATTTTTAATGGTTGTATTGAATGTTTTAGACCAATCATCAAAAAATAATTAATACTAGATGATAAATGTACGAACATTTTCTCGTGAGTTAATATGTTAAACAAAAATACTGGAATATACCTCCTTCATATAATCAGCCACATGTTCCCCCAAATTAATGACGTTATTTTCTTTTTTCAATAAAGTTAATTTGCATTCAACGTTCGTAAGTTAAGCAAAAAGTACCTATTGATACAAATAGAAAGACATGAAAATAGTATGCTAACATTTCAGTTGTTTTTTTTTTTTATTTATTTTTTGTTTTTTTGTTTTTTCAATAAAACAAATTGACTGGGACTAGAATCATCGTATCTCTGAAGACAAAAGCTAAGTTTTTTGATACAGAAATACTAATATATTCATCCTTTATATAATCAGGGAGATGTTGACCCAAATATTGATGTATATTTTCTCTGTTCGCCCAAATTAATGATGGTATTTTCTTTTTTCAATAAAATTAATTTACATTCCACGTTCTTAAAGCAATATTTTCTCCAAAATTCAGCAAAAAATAACAATATATACCTACGCAAAAAGTAAATAAATAAATAAAGCAATGACATGAAAGTAGTATAGGTAGTACACATCTAACATTTCGGTTACATCTATTTGAATGAAAAAAATGGCAACTTAGGAAGCACATAGGTCACTTATCGACGGTGAAACTACCAAACCACGTATCTCGGTTTGCGACGTCGCAGACTTCCTGTCATACTTTATTTTTTAAATGAAAAGCTACTTAACGTCCAGTCTTGAAAATTTCCGTGATTTTTCCTCTTCGTGCGGAGAAAATTCTGTGAAAATTTCAAGGAATGATATGGATTTGGTCTACTTCAAAAAAATAAAATGTGAGCGGAGATTTTTAAACACCGCAAACGAGATACGTGGTTTGGTAGTTTCACCGTCGTTATGATGCGTATTCGGGCATATGCGTAGAGTAAAAATATCATACTTTACGCCGAAAAAACGAAACTGAAAGTTAAATGCGTTAACTTCCAAAAACCATACATAATCCAACGAAAATAAATAATTGGTAAATAACAGCTTTCTTGTATGCAAAGAAAAAAAATTAAAAATGTTAAAAAAGAGATGTCGACACAAAATTACATAGCCCCTTCAATTCTGAAGATACTACAAACGAACTGTACCTATCTTAAAATTTTCATATCCCAGAAGCAAAAGTTCCCATGACGAATATTGCTATCGCTAGCGATTGCAAAAACCAACTTGTTTTTTTTTTTTTTTTTTTTTTTCAGTGCACTCATTTTGCCCCTTAGACTATAAAAAGCGCATCTGTTCTAACCAAAATGATATCTCTATTCCTCTCTGCTATTTTTGTCCATTGTTTTGTACATCAATTTCAATCAGAACCAGCGGCACTGAGTAATTACTTCCGATTGCAGGAGCTGCACTTATTCGTCTCATATTGACACTAAATTTTTCAGTTCAAGTAATGAAAGTTCTTGGCCATAGAATTTCGCGTATTTAAGTTCAGTTTCTGTGGCCAAAAACTTTGGTTACCTGAACCATAAACTTCGGTTATACCTGAACCATAAACTTTGGTTGTTGAACCAAAAACTTTGGTTATGTGAACCAAAAACTGTGGTGTTCGAACTTTGGTGGCAAATTTTCTTCCGCGTGTAACTGCAACAAGAGAAACTTTAGGTCATCAGAAACAGAAAGCTGTGTTCTCATGTGATATTTTTCTTTTTTCGTGAATGCAGAACAATCCGGTCACCCACGCCGTATTTGGCAAACAAGGAAACGGTTAAGAACGGTTGAAATATTTATCACCGGCACTCGACGTTTGCGTTTGAGCCCCCGCCACCACCGATGCGTGCACACTTTGTTTGGTGTTCGTACGTATACATAAATTCGAGCGCATGTATGTTTGTTCGACAAACACAAATAGCTTTTTAACGCCGTCGTGTCACTGGATTGTGATCAATGGCGAGCGGTATACCTGGAGTGCCTCCCTCTTCAAAAAGCATGGCAGTTCCGACCTGCAACAAGGGCACGTCGCACCGAGATTTTTTTCCCAGCCCGCGGTAGCGGCTCTTGCAGGTTGGTAGGACCAGTTTCCCTCCATGCAAATCTAGCAGAAGTAATCGTTTCGAAATAAGTCAGCCTGTTTCGGTAAATATCGGTTGCTCCGAACGCGTTTGAATTGGCGAGATCCATACAGGGTTATCCAGAAGTCTGGGACCCCCCTTATAACTTTTGAATAAAAAATGATAGAGATTTGAAATTTGGGGAATATTCCTAGGTCAAAGGGAACTACTTTTTGGCGTACCCAAAATTTTGGGGGGCGCCCCCCCTGAGGGGGGGCGGACCCTAACTTTTTTTTTTCAAATGGGAACCCCTATCTTGTGATACATCATTCGAAAGGGCTTAAAAAAAGAAAACTTTTGGCGCAAACCGATTGTCGATACCTCCATTTTTAACAAAATGGCGGCTCATTCAAAAGTCTGGGCCTCCGCTCATAACTCATGAACAAAAAATGCTAGGGATTCGAAATTTGGGGAATATTCCTAGGTGAAAGGGAACTACTTTTTGGCGTACCCAAAATTTCGGGGGGCGGCCCCCCTGAGGGGGGGGCGGACCCTAACCCTTTTTTTTCAAATAGGAACCCCTATCTTGTGATACATCATTCGAAAGGGCTTGAAAAAAGAAAACTTTTGGCGCAATCCAATTGTCGATACCTCAATTTTTAACAAAATGGCGGCCAAAAAATGGCGGAAATGCGTTTTTTGGTTATTTACCGTCGGATTCGCTTGAAACTTGGTTTCCACAGGTTTTCGGGCACGAAAAAAACAAATACGATATTGGATTTGCAAAATACCCGAGCTTTTCCAAGATGGCGGCCGAAAAATGGCGGGAAAATAAGTTCCCGACGACGGTAAATAACCAAAATCCGCATTTCCGCCATTTTTTGGCCGCCATTTTGTTAAAAATTGAGGTATCGACAATCGGTTTGCGCCAAAAGTTTTCTTTTTTTAAGCCCTTTCGAATGATGTATCACAAGATAGGGGTTCCCATTTGAAAAAAAAAAGTTAGGGTCCGCCCCCCCTCAGGGGGGGCGCCCCCCAAAATTTTGGGTACGCCAAAAAGTAGTTCCCTTTGACCTAGGAATATTCCCCAAATTTCAAATCTCTAGCATTTTTTGTTCAAAAGTTATAAGGGGGGTCCCAGACTTCTGGATAACCCTGTATAGCAGTGCTCCCATTCCATGACCATCAAAAGTTCCGGAATTCGGAACTTTTTTGTTCCAATTTCTCCCACACCATGACCGTCAAAAAGTTGGGGATTCCTTATAAATTTTTCAAATGTTCCGAGAAAGTTTTGGAAAATGCGAAAGATCCGGAACAATTCGAGAATTCCAAAAGTTCCGGGAAAAATCAAGGAAAATCTCCTAAGTTCCGGAATTCGGAACTAGTTCCGGAAAATGGGAGCACTGATCTATAGGGCGCAAACATATGAGAATCGCCTCTCTCGCTAACATGGATAAAAAAGTGTCAGGGGTTATCCCCTAAAATTGTGGTGCTACCCCAATTTGTTGGATGATATGGACATTTCCAATTAATTTTGGTACTATCGCAACTCAAGTTGGGGTAGTCCCGCAACATTTAGGTTAGTAACACAATTTATTGGGATAGTATCACAATTAATTGGGGTAATACGACAATTAATTAGAAATGTCCATCTCATCCAACATAGCCATTCGGAACTAGCCCCTACCTCTTTTTTTCCGTGAATCTTACTGCGTAATAAAATTACGAGAATAAGGCATGACATGTAACACAAGGCGCGAATTCCTGCAAAGGGTTTCCTTGTCAATGAAAAACACCGTAATAGTAGGACGTTGCATTAAACCATTATTAAAGTAACATTTTGGAATGTCGAAACCATCCATCAGATACTAATTTCAAAATTATTATTCTTTATTGCTCTACGAGATAAAATTCCTACCCAGTAAAAGTTCCCTCCGTTATTCATGATACTGCCCGCGAGTTATTCGGGTTTGAATTGTTGCAGCCGCTCATATAGGAGAGAAGCTGAACCTTTCGTCATTCCAAGCAAGTTTGCCACACCGAGGAAAAACTTCGTATGAATATTCGTCTGTTGTCAAATTTTCCTTTAAAACCATTATTTCCTAGAAAAGATATGAATATTTTCCCCCAAAATTTACAGCTGCTATGATTCAAATTGCAAATTAAATTATCTTAAAAATTGGGGAAAAATCATTTTACCGTAATGAACCAGAACGCTTTGGTTACGCTCAATGGACTTTTCAATGAGAAATTTTTCATGACACAAATCGTTATTCGTAGACCCCCGGGTTCTCATCAAAAGAGGAAAATAGTTGTACAATTCGTTGTTTCTCTCGCCAAATAACGTAAATGTACTTCAACGTTGCCAAATTTCCCCTCTCAAACTGCATTTTTATCATGAGAATCTTTCATATTTCTAGCATGAGCGTTTCCCTAATCCCTCTTCTGATCTCACGCAAAAATCAGACAAATTTTGGACCAGAATTGCACAAGTACATTTTTATAAAAAATTGAATAAATTTAGTCAATTTTGCACCCTCGCAATATAGTTACGTTCCCCGTCTAGAAAACGACGAATTTTAGCAACACCCGATTGCGTTTTCCAGGTTTCGGATTTCCACTTCACTCTTCAGATGACTCTTTCGGCCCAGTAGTTTGAATAGAGGTGATAGCGCATCTGAAAAGTACTGCAAAAAGTGGTCGCTCCTCCGACGTAAGGGCAGACCTCGATTCCCACATGAGCCTTGTTCTCCGTAAAACCCGACGCTTCCCAGAGCTCATGTGGAAACAGAGATAGGCCCCTACGTGAGAGGAGCTACGAGGTGTGCAGGCGCACACAGAGGTCCGCTTTTCCAACGATAGCGGTACAGCAGGTTGAGGTGAGAGATAAAACTGAAAATCGTAAATGTGGGGGTGCGATGAGGGGGTGGGGTGGAAGGGGGGGGGGGTCGAGGGAAACCGCGGTCCACGCCGACAGTGACGAGCCGGGTGAATGAAAATAGAGGCGGAAAAACGTGGAAAAAATCACCGTCCGGCGCGGTGCGGTGCGGTGGTTCCATGGCGTTCGCGAATCGAATCGAGTCAAATTGTGCACGCGTTACCGAGGCGAGGCCTCGCCTCGGTCTGCTATGCTAAAGACCGCCAGGCCGGTGGAGTCAAACTGTGTGCGAAATTAGTGGAAACTCATGGTTGAACATCTTTTGGCAGGAATGTAGCCCATGGGTGGATCAAGGGGTGCGTAAAGGGCGTACGATCTCCCCCGTTGGCCCGAAAAAAAGGAGAAAGAAAACGAGAGGGAAGAAAGGGGAAGAGACGTAAGGAAGAAGAAGGAAAGACGCTCACATTTGGTATTTATCAAGACGAAATAGACTCAAACTGCATATTAAATGCTTCTAAAATTCTAAATGTATCTGCGGGAGGCTCCTCGACCCTCCTCACTTCCATCCCCCATTTTTGTTTTGGCTGCACTGAGAAAAAAAGTTCGGCCGTATGAACCGAATTACGGTGTTCAATATCGGCCGTATTATGTTCGGTTCATGCAACCGCTCTTTCGGTTCTGAGAACCGTTTCCTCGGTTCATGCAACCGAAATTTTTCATTAGTTCTGTTCGAATTGAATGCTCGGTTGCATAAACCGAGGATACGGTTCCCAGAACCGAGAGAGTGGTTACATGAACCGAACTATACGGCCGATATTGAACACCGTAATTCGGTTCATACGGCCGAACTTTTTTTCTCAGTATGGGATGGGTCTCAATTTCATTTACATCTAAACTATTTCGTCAAAAAAAAAAAGAAAAACGTATGAAAATGAATAAAATAAAAAAGGACTGTGCCGCGTGCAAACCCTCTGCTGATAGTACTTATTAATTTAATTGATGTTTTAGTTATTTTTAGTATCAGTACGTCCATCAAAGTTGTTCTTGCAAATGTTAGGCAACACCTGAAGGTCCAAAGCAGAGCCATCAAGCCAGTAAACATGTTTAGTATTCCACGATGCAATGTATCTAATCGAGGTTAGACTCTCGATATATTGCCTTCAGAAAGTGGAGTATTGAAATGAAATATCGACTCTAATCGCAACCCTTACGGTTCCGGACAGTGGTCAACTGATGATTATTTTTTTGTTCGGAACTCCGTTTAAACACCATTTCCTTCTCCATTTACGCGGGGAAAGTCAACAACTTGGCCGTGGCAATTCCCATTGTTTCTACTCACTTCATTTCCATTTTTTCATTATTTCATTATATTCGCATGTATTTTTGCCCTCCGTTTTTTCCCGTCTTTTTTTCGCGCGGGAAAGCCACTCGCAGGCAAATGGTTTCCGTTTGAGCGCAAATTTTGCCTGGACCTTTTGATTTCGTGCCGTTGATTCTGTACGAATGTAAAACATCACACTGTGGAGCCATTTCCATGGAGATTCGGACATTTCTCAGACGATTTTTACGTCTTGAGTCAAAAGTTCGATGAAATCGATCAAAATTTGCCTTTTTTCTTGGAAAATTTCATTAACGTCAGGACACGCTTAGGAATTGATACTTAGCATGAAAACGAGCGCATACCAGTCGAAAAAATTTTGATACTAGGGGTGAGAATGGCTCAAATTCGCTCGCTTTTCACAGAATCTTGTTTTAATAGTTGGAAATCTTTGATCGGTGAACTCCAAGAATATCCAAAGCACTTTCGTCCAAGTTATTTAAATGATATAGGCACATTTCTGTTTATCCTCTGGATTCAAAGTTTAAAAAATTTCCATCGTTTGCATCGTTAGAGCTCATCGTAGAGAATCATCATCGTGGCAGGTGTCAAAATGTGTTTCTTACTGAGAAAAAAAAAATAATAATAATAAACAATCACTGATGTTTTAGCCTTAAATCTTTGACCTACTCAAGATAAAAACAAAATGCAATATGAGGGGACTCTAAACTAAATTAATATTTATAATTAACTAATTGATATTAATAAACTCTTAAAAAAATAAAATTGTAATGATTCCGTCTCCGTCTATAAAAGTGAATCATATTGAAAATTCGCAAGATTCGGATTCCTTGAGAATCTTGTTTCATTTAACCTCTCCTTATAACGAGGAGTTGTTCGAGACAATATCACAGCTGAACCACTGTGTCTCGTTCGGCGATGATAAAAAATTCATCCCGGCCGATTGAAAACTCAGTTACGACCGTGGCAGAAGTATTTTAATTTCTGACCGGAGAGCAAATAGGCGGATATACGTGCAGAGGTGTATGAAAATTTGAAAAAGTAGCCACTTATTAATCGCCAGACCATCGGAAGTGGTATGTGCGCTCATGTTCCCCTGTGCCAGAGTGTGGGTGAAATATATTCAGGAATAATTGTATTGTCTGTGTGATCGGGAGAAAAATGGTACCGACTCGTGCAAAATCTGCCGCGATACGAAGAGAGCAGTAAGTGAATGCTGTTATAAACCTCGAGATACATAAAAGCAATTGCTAAACATGGCTCATACAGACATGTACTTACTGCTCTCTTCGCTATCACGGCAGAAATGACTTTCGTTGTTGGTTTTTTTCAAAGCACGGACGAAAAACAAAGGGAGGGGTTAACATGCTGTATTTTTTACCGCATTTGAAATCGTTCAGTACATCACGCATGCGTTCTCCTCGATCAAAAGTCAAAAACTCTACGCCAGGTCACAAGCTCATTTTTATTCAGATCCATTTTAATTTTTGTATGGTCGCTGGATCTCAGATTAT
Organism: Bemisia tabaci; assembly: GCF_918797505.1. NCBI lineage: Eukaryota > Metazoa > Arthropoda > Insecta > Hemiptera > Aleyrodidae > Bemisia > Bemisia tabaci. The sequence continues at coordinate 22,570,716 of NC_092799.1, read as the reverse complement.
TGGCTTCAACCAATTATTGACCAATGAACATTTCAGTGACTTAAAAAGATGTGGATATCACTCCTACGCCAAAAAAAAAAGGTATTTAAAAATGTGCGATAATTCTTGGGTGTTGTACATATAATTAACACCAGAGAGTTAATGATAACATCCAAGAGTTGTCGCACATTTTTTTAAAATCTGTGGTGTTACTGCAGCACCTTTTTCGGTGTAAGGTGATTTAAATTTAAAAATAAGCAAAAATAAGAAATGAACATCACGACGGTGAAACTACCGGACCATGTATCTCGTTTAGGGTGTTTAGAAATCTCCACCTTCTTTTATTTCTTTGTTAACAAATCAATATCATTCCTTGAAATTTTCACAAAAGTTTTCTCGCTTACAGAAGAATAATCACAGAAGTTTTCATGAAGTGACGTTGAGTTGTCATTTCAGTCAGTTTCTATTTCAAAAATTAAGTTTGGCAGGAAGTCTGCAGCGTCGCAAACCCAGGTACTTGGTATGGTAGTTTCACCGTCTCGTGCTTACCAGTGGCGTGGCGTGAAGTGCGATGTATCGATTGTTAAGCCATTTAAACCTGCGGTAAATAATCGATTATTAAGGCGTTCGCTGCGAACACCCTTTTTATCGATCCTTATTTCCATAAGTTTAAATGGCGTAACAATCGATCTATCGCAAAGCACGCCACGCCACTGGTGCTTACAATCAATAGATGACGAACTAAATATCATAATAGTATCAACATTATTCAACATGCTTCTTTTCAATACTGTAATCATTACCATGAAAAAACTGGTCCTCGGTTAAGACACATTTGCTCCGTGGTCACAACTAATTTTAAGATGGCTACGACGAGTAGTTTCGACAGTTAAATTGCAAATAATCCCTGAAAAAAGAGGGACACTTTAGAGAAGCGGAGACAAAAGGCTCTACGTTCGTTAATGAAAGCCTCTCCAATGGGTAGAGAAAATAATTCAATACGACTTTATAAATGAAATTTAGCGGAAAATAAGTCGCGGAAAGTTCTCGAGCAGGGACAAAAAATCAAATAAATAAAAGATGGCCCATTTGTTTGGGACAAACGCCGTTAAAAGTTTTATCCGTTGATTCCTTTATAACTCCTCGTTCATGCGAACGAACAAACTTTTAAACAATTTAATATTGTTTCAAATATTTCAACAGCGCTCCGGGACGGCCGCGTCTGGAGCTTCGGCGCAATTATCGTTCAATTAGTCTCGATTTTTTCCTCCCCCGATCGCCGTCTTCGATTCCGGAGGGGGGGGGGGGGGGGCGAATGTGAGGTGGCTCCGGTCGGAAAAACGCTAACCATTTTTTGATCATCGCGGCTCGACCAACTTCGCCGCGGAAACTTCGGACCGGGGAAAAATGGACGCAGGTGGGTCGTCGGAAATAATTTTCCGATCTCAGTCTCGATCCTAGTTAGAGCCGGAAAACTTCAAACCGCCGTGGGGCGCCCGAGAGACGGACTAGCGAATGAACAGAGTTGAGCGGGCAGCATTCTTGAGGGATGCAGGAAAAACTCGGTTTTTTTCGCCGAGGTTCGAAGACTCAAAATGAGGAAACTAGTCCTCAACAAACGAGGGAAAAAATTCAGACGGCGAGGTTTTTCTCTCCAGGAAATGCTCGTTTTCTCCTTAAATTCACAGCGCTGAAATTAGGTCAGCGTGTGCTGAGATGGGCTTTTCAAACATCTGTGTTTTAGATTTCTATCATACATAGAGAAAGAAAGTAGGAATATTCACATCTCACCTACGCCTGCAGGCCGATTATTGAAATTGATAGGCAAAGCCATAGGCAAAGAATACAAACGGGACACGGAGGGATCCTACTGGTGGAAGCGGAGGTTGCAATGGACAAAGGAGATAAGTAATAGACTAACTAACGGCAACTCACAAGACGCCCTTATTAAATGATCCGTCCTTTTCTCTCCAGCTTACGCTATAACCATCCGTTTCAATCAAGAGGTTCGCTCCATTTTCCCATTGTCCTCTTTGTCTATCGCTTTGTCCATCATTCTCAATAATCAGCATAGACAATAATTTTGATTTAATCAAACTTTTGCTTGAATCGAGAACTAAACATTCTAATTAAAGCGAATTTGATTCAAGTGAGAATCCGATTAGTAGATCTCCCTAGAGTAGCTTTATTTGTCCAATTTTTAAAAGTCAGCGGGCCGATTATTGAAATTGATAGACAAAGCTATAGACAAAGAGGGCAAAAAGGATATGGAAGAATCCTATTGGTGGAAGCGAGTGGTTGCAATGGAAAAGGTTGGTAGGTAATAGACCAACAAAGGGCAATTAACCCACGAGAGGCCTTGTAGTTAGTCCATCTTTGTCCCCCTTAGTCTATAGAAACCATGCATTTCGACCAATAGGATCGCTCCATACTCCCTATGTCTCCGTAGGCTATTACTTGGTCTATCAATTTCAATAATCAGCCTGCTGGATCGTTGAATCATTATTGACTGAATTTGATCGCAAGTGACACTGGTAACTGCCCCTATTTCTTAATAAATAAAAATAAATAAATAAACCTATATTGATAAGACAACGATTTATTGATAATAATTCAACAGTCTAGGTCCACCCGCACCCGATCCATTGCAGTTTTTCGATTAACGCATCCAGATTGTCGGTAGATAGGCTGTCGTAAGCTGCGAAAAAAATGGCGGAGGGTTGACTCGACTCCGATGGGCGGAGGAAGGGGTTGAGGATTGCAGGCGTGATAAGTAGATGTACGAGAGCGTGTAAATGAGAGAAGTAAACTTGAGTCTGTAATCTAGTAAACATTCGGCCCCACAAATTCCCAACTTCGTTACGACATGACGCCTCGTCGCTCGCGCGGGTGAGGAGAGATAGAAAAAGTGAAAAATCGATTAGGAAACTTGCCAAACGCAAGTCGGTGATTGGATGCTTGAGATTTGGGCAGGGTTGTCGGGTTTTTGAGAGACTTACGGTGGTTTGAATCGAGGTGCCTAGAGTAAATTTATAGGGAGAGTAGGGCAACTCGATTTATGTAACTTTTAGGGCCCAAAAGGACGACAACATGTGAAACGAAAATCACTAGAAATATTCAGCTGCCAACCTATGCATTGAAAGATTAATCAATATGGCCCACAGCGCATTTACAGAAGCATCATCAAGGATTAAGATTCTGAAACTGAGAAAATTTGAACAAATTGAGACAAGTCCTTCCAAATTTCTTCCAAAGTTTTCTTGTGCAGTTTTGTTGTCAGTTAGAACATTTCTACGGATCTGGGTGTTTCCTTCGAAAATTTAAAACCACCCAGTGCGAGGAAAAAAAAAAGAAAAAAAAGAAAGGTAGGGTTGGATGTAGGATGAAAACCAAATCCACGAAAACTATATTTCTCCAATCCGGTGATTTTCTCCCAACCCAAGTAGCATTTCCAACGGAAAAATCGCGATTTGTTGCTATTTTGTCGGCGATAATATCGCTAAGATCATCAACATCTGAGCGATTATCCTCGAACTTGTTGCAATAAAATCGCGATATTATCGCAACAAAAATCGCCATAAGTGGCGATTTAATATCGATTTTATCGACGAAATTGATCGCAATTTTATTGAACAAAACATTTCGATGCATAGCGATTCAATCGCCATGAATAGCAATTTTTTATTCGATAATATTGCGATAAATTGCCGTCGATATAATTGCGATAATCAACCGATAAAATCGCTATTTATCGCGATCACTGCTACTTGGGAACTTGGCATCCCTGCGTTAGGCACTCCTGCCAGAAGAGTTCTCCGCGGTCATGAAAGACAGCTCGGATGGTTATTGACAGATCTGTCATATTTTGTTTCAAAATGCATAATGACCACTTTCACGGCGCGGTTCTTCGGGACTCGAGGTTCGCGAGGTCGCTACCGCTATCGGGTATCTCGTCCAGGTTTAATGTTATTCACCCTTAATCGTAAAACGCTTCCCGCCACTTTTCTCAAGGCGCTCGTTTTTCTGTCCGAAGCACTCCGCTCTTGAGAAAAGCAAGACGCGACTGGATGGACAGAACCCGATCGCCATATTTCACGACGATTTCCGTGTATTTGAAGCTTGAACTATTACCTAACCTTATATGAAAGTAAAATAACGAAATAACGGTTTAACCACCATAAAGGGACCAAAGAGCTGATCGTTAAAATTGATAGACAAAGCCGTGGACACAAAAGACATAAGGAGTTAAGTTTAAAACATAGTTTAAAAATCGGAATGGCGTTACGTTTCTGTACGTATAAAACGACAAATTACCCTTCCGTTGACCCAGCGGACTGGTTCTCGAAATTGGTATACAAAGCGACAGACATAAAAGATATACGAAGTATGGAGCGATCCTATTGGTTGATTTGGATGGTTCTCGTAGACTACGGGAGAAAATTATGGACTAACTACAAGGACTCTCGGGAGTTGCCGTTAGTTAGTCCATTTCTTATCTCATTTGTCCATTGCAAGCCTCGCTTCCACCAAGAGGATCCCTCCATATCCTTTTTGTCTGTAGCTTTGTCTACCAATTTCAACAATTAGCCCGCAGCGGGCCGATTATTGAAATTGATAAACAAAGCTAAGCTATAGATAAAGAAGACAAAAGGGGCGTAAAGGGATCCTATCGGTGGAAGCGAGGCTTCCAATGGGCAAGGGAGGTAGATATTGGACTAACTAAAGGCAACCCACGAGAGACACCATAATTATTTTCTCTCTCAGTCTGTAGGACCCATCCTTTAACCAGTAGGATCGCTCCATACTCCGTATATATTTTTTGTCTATCGCTTTGTATACCAATTTCGATAACCTGTCCGCTGGGTCATCGCAAGGGTAATTCGTGGTTTTATACGTACAGAAACTTAATGCCATTCCGATTTTTAAAACTGGCTCAAACAATTTAACTTTTTACAGGGATGTGACGGTATACAAATTCGGCCCGAAAATTCTTCATTTTTGGCAGTCGTTTGAGGGAAAATAAGTGTTAAATTCAGTCAGGGCCGCCACACAGTGTTTGCTAAAAACACTATTTGTGACGAGTGGGAAATCGTGTAGCATCAGAATGTAGTAGTGTTCTTTTGTCCGATATAAACACCGCCGAATCTTCGGTCAAGCAAACAGTAAAGGCTCCCCCCCCCCTCCCCCCGGTTTGTGCCCTCTATTTACCAGGTCCAGGAACGTTCCTACCGGACACGTAATCTTAATATCCAACGACTGTAGCCGTTATAGAAATGGGCCTGGTGCGTTGCTGCGTTAAGTTCCCCTTCAATTTCGAACGATACTGTGCCACGCTCGGGTGGTCGAATAGTTGCTTCGCGCTTATTAGCGCTGAGTATAGGCCGAGTTCATTTTCATTCTTATTCCTTAAACTCCAGTGATTTCAGCCGTTGCAGGAATTGGTAATGTCTGAACACGTCCGATTATAACTTAAAATACATTTTTCGTTTATTTTTTCTTCTCCTTTTTTTTTTTTTTTTTAAAGAAAAACGTACATTTATTTTCTAATGCAGGAAACGAAAACCTGAGTGACTCTTGTTTGGTTTGATATATGAGCATTTTAGACCCTAAAGACTCGGAAAATTATACTTAAAAGCGATGGTCAATGTACAAAACCACGGATCTCCGTTCGGAACGTCGCCTAGCATACTTATTTTCTTTTTAGAAAACCATTCATAGTAATTTCTTGAAGACTGTCTTGATTTTCCTTCCCTGCCAGCGTAACACTCTGTATGAACGCCAAGAAGTTGGCTTGTCTCTCTTTGAAAAAGTGAAATGAGAGCGGAAATTTTGAAACACCGCAATGGAGATGCATGGTTTTGCACCTTAGCCATAGGCATACTTCTTCATAATTTTTTTTCAAAAAAATCAATTTTAAGTCTTTGTTGACCAAGATCCTTTACAACTTGAACGGTCTGGACGATGAAGAAGTGAGGCAACTACTCATCAAAAATGATAAAGTAACGTTTCAATCTCCTCTTATACTGGAACTTGAACTTTTACTGGAAGCCTGGCTGGATTCCATCTTCGAGACTTGAGAAAAGGGTACCTTCTCGACGCCATTTCTTAAACAACATACTTCGAAACGCGGCTTCGCAACGTGCGACGAACCCAAAACCCGGAACCCACAACCCACAGGCTGCGGCATTTCTTTATGGATTCCTCGAGTTATGGAGGGCACGGGGATATTTTTATGGATTTCGCCGCGCACAGCTATTACCATCTCCTTTCTTCTCGAGCACATTTCGGCGCTTTCCTTCATTTTCCGTCGGTGAAATTTGGAATGCATTCAATAAAAGACCAAGTCTCGCGCTGCTTCAGTTATTTCTCATATCGGTGTAGTGGTTGCCACTGCGGGAATGGGTGGGTGCGAGAATGTGAGAGTGCGTCGGTTAGAAGCGTTGCCAAAGTCATTCAGCCGGCCGATTATTGAAATTCGATCGATAGTCCGTTTTCCAAAGTGACGAAATTGCGAAACTGAAGCAAGCCAGATACTAAGGACGGGATTCGTAGTTGTTCCGCAAACTAAACCCTTATTTAGGGAGACTCTGTACGCTTTCAATTCAGCGGCGTGGCGTGCTTTGCGATGTACAGATTGATCTGCCATTTAAAGCTACGGAAAAAGATCGATTAACAGGGTGTTTTCAACAAACATCTTAGTAATCGATTCTTCACCACAGCTTCAAGTAGGGAAGTATTGATAACTGTTCATTCACACCTCCCCACTGTTTCCATTGTGAGATTTTAGGGAGCCTTTAAATTAGCATCATACCAATGAAAAAATGACACACATTTTGCAATTAGAAACTACCTCTGATTTCTGGATCTTCCATGAAAGTGCCTATCTACGTAGGAAAACTTGTATCACGTATGTTATGTCTAAAATAAGTCAGAAATATGAGTTCCTGATTGCGAAATGTAGTCGAGTTTTTGCGAGTCTTCAGTAAAATTCAGCAAAGTCTTTAAAAATGGACCCTCGCAAGGTTTTATGATAATTTGCTAGCACAAAAAGGGCAAAATATAGCGGGATGATTGTTGATATTGATAGAAAAAGCTATAGACAAAGAAGACATAGGGAGTATGTAGCGATCCTATTGGTTGAAATGGGTATGGCTCCTGTGCTCTAAGGGAGAAAATGAGGGACCAACTATAGGGTCTCTAGTGGGTTGCCGTTAGTTAGTCTATTACCTATCATTTTTGTCTATTGCAGCCAACAACTCCCACCAATAGGATCTCTCCATATCCCTTTTGTCATCTTTGTCCATCGATTTGTCTACCAAATTCCACAATCAGCCCGCAGGTTTCCTGAACCGAATAGTGCGGCCGATGTATTGGACACTGTGCTTCAGTTTATTTCACCAAACTTTTTTTCTCAGTCTATTTTATGCAACATTTTTGACGAAGAGACATGATTCGCAGTGTTTAACTGTCCATCCTGACAACCGCGCGTTGAACCACGACCCATTCACTCCCTTGCGACCTGTGTCCGTGAAGGTCTCGAAAATATGACCCTATCATTGACCTCCTATTTTCTCTCATCTTATTACGTACATGGTTTTTGCATCAAATCATTCACCTGGCTGGATTTTCTTTCATCTTTCATCCTGTGTCGTCTCCGACCTCGCTTCTCAAACTTTACATGCAAAGCCCTAATCTTTTATCAGATACGCTTCTCTCGTTTCCTCGTCCTTCGCCGGTTCTTTTTCTTCTTTCCTTTTCCGTTTTCGTCCCTTTGACACACTCGCGTTTCAAGCTGTTCACGGCGCGTATTTTATTATTTTCCGTCGAGGAAAGCGAAATAATTTTTCGGCTCTTTATCGCGTTCGCACAGCTTCGACGGTGCCTTTTCCGTGGGGAAATCAGCCCAATTTAAATTATTTCCGTTGGCGGTTCCAACAATTTGGCAACATTTTTTTCTCTCCATTTAAACCTATAGAAATGTATCGACACTCGAAGAGGCCAGGTGCTCCGACAAGAATCGATTATTCGACACAGGTTTAAATGGAGGGAAGCGAATGTTGCCAAATCGCTGAATCCGCCTCTGATTATTTCAGGGTGACATATCGTCGTTTTTCGGTCGGAGGAGCGTAACTCCATTCCAAGGTCGCAAAAGTAACTCGAACAATCGAATTTTGTAAAAAAAAATGTACCTGTGCAATCTTCGTCCAAAATTTCCTGATTTCTGCATGAGATCAGAGGAAATCCGGGGGAATTTTCAGATAGAAATGCCCGAAATTCTGCTTGTAAATATACAACTTATGAGGGGAAGTTTGGCAAGTTTGAAAAATAGCTACGAGCTTTTGCGAGATGCCACGATCACACGCTGAATGTGGGAGCTGAATGTGGCTTGAATGTGTAAGTCATCGGCCCGATGCCTGAATTTTGCGCGTGACGCGCAAAATTCAGCAACGATTCTCAGCAACCATCGGACTAATGTTGAATTTGTCTGAACTATTCGAGTAGATTTGATACACATATGGATGAAAACAACTCGAATTTGCGAAATTTCAGCCGTTGGGTGATGACTGTTGACTTCCACATTCAGCTGCTAAATTCAGCGTGTGATTGCAGCAAGAGAAACGACCATATGTCCATATAGAATTTGCAAGCCGCTATTGAAAATACTGTCCGCGCCATTACTCAAGATTGGTGTAGTTCAGGTACACGTTTCTTTCCAGATTTCACGTTAAGAGAGAAAAATTTGAAAAAACTATATTGAAGACCAGAGGACAGACGATGTATTTATCTACTACACTCAGAGTTATACTTTGGTCACATGGTCGTTCTCTACGTAAAGAGCGTGACTAAATTGCAATTTCGCAACTTTTCCATTTCGTAAATGGAATTTGTCTCGATTCTCTCCTTTCTCTCTGTTTCTTTTTCCTACTCATTTTCTTCTTCTTCTTTGTCTTTCCTCTTTTCCTTTTCCTTCTTCTTTTCCTTTTCCTTCTTCTTCTCCTTCTTCTCCTCTCCCTCCTTCTTCTTTTTCTTCTCCCTCCTCTTCTTCCTCTTCTTCTTCTTTTATTTTTAATTTTTATTTCCTCTCTCGCTCTTTCTCTTCTGCTTTCTTATATTTTTATATTTTTCATTATCCTCTCCCATTTTGAGATTTTCCTGGGAATTAGCGTTCTCTCATGCATAAACCAGAAATAGTAATCCCTTATAACAAAGTGGAATACATTCCGCAATAGGGAACTAAAATTCCTAGAGCATTTGAGAAACAACGTACGCGCCACTAATTCTTGTATGCAGATGGGCACTTCTGTGAGTGAGCCTAAAATGGTAGTTCCTTATTACAAAATGTAACTCATTCGTCTTTATTCGCCATGGTCTCAAAGCACAGGACATTTAGGTGGATATAGCCTGGGGACCGGAGTAGGGGGTAGCGGTTAGGAGCCGCAATTATTCCGCCAAAGCTCTGAGCGCTGAGGGCGATAGCAACGCATGTTCAACAGTTGAACCTCGGAGGACATAATGGAAAAACGATAACATCTTACGGCTTCATTCAGAGAGCTTGTGTTTCGTGGCGCCGCCAGCCTGGCGCTTCTTGGTCACGCAACCTAAAGGCAACAGATGCTCTCTGTTGTCAAATTGTTCAACCCCGCAGCTTGAGCCTATTGCTAGTGTTTAAAAGGAACCCCCCGCTGGAAATCGCACATCGCAGCCGACGTGATAAGGAATAAAAGACAATTTGTATACCTCGAACGCGTGTGTAATGAGTATTAACCTCGCTGATGCATTGCGTTACTCGATCATCCTCGGGGCAGGTCTAAAACACACATTATGAATAACAGTTCGGTTGTATGAACCGGGATATGATGTTCTAAAGCGGATGTACTATTCATGTTATCGTAATTATGGTTCTAGTAACCCTAGCCTCAGTTCGCGTTACCATTTGCTTGTGCAACCGAACCATGGTTCGTGTTACCAAACTGGCTTCTCAGTGTAGAGTATTTTAAACTTACTTGGTCAGTTGCAAACTTTTGATTGAGCAAAAAGCGTCGATTCTCATGAAAAACGGCTCAACTTACAACCAACTCATTTTAAAAAGCCGAAACCCAATACTGCTGTCAAAATCTGGCGGGAAACCGTCGAGTTTTTTAGGTGAAAAACACGCAGAAAAGCAACGCTTCAAAAATTACACCACGCACCGAAGTAAAGTTTTGCAACCTCTCACCTGTAAAGCTGAAAAAAAAAGGCTCTGTGTAAAAATGCAGAGAAAAGTGAAATACCACGGAAATACCATTCTGTGATGAAGAGGCCATTGATCAGACACTCATTGCAAAACTATTCCATGTTGTCTTTTAAAATAGCGAGGTGAAATTCCCGTCGGATTAAAGTTCCTTCCATTTTTGTGATACCACCCGCCCGTTATCCGTGTTCAAATAGTTGCGCGTCTGCTTACAAAGGAGACTTGAGTTGATCGTTGAGCAATTTTACCGTGCCAATAGCAACCGTCGCGTCGTAAGAGCATTCAGAAATTGCCAGCTTCCTCTGTGTAAATCATTAATTTCTGAGGAATTCGGGATTATTATTCTTTAAATTTTTGTATACTTCAGATAAAAGTACAAATGGAATTCTCTGGAAAATTCGAGCAAAAAATTCACAAGTTCTTCAGAAAATGCTTGTTTTATCAGAGGCAATTTGAATGCTCTTGCAAAGTATTCCCTTTGCAATTACTCCTGTCAAGGAATCCCGCAGCAGTGTTTTAGAATACTCAACATAGACTAACACTTCTTCATATCCTAAACCTTCCGAGGCAAAAAACGTAATATTTTAAGCTTCATTTTCTCTGTTTAAACTTACTACAATCTGTTTCCCTCTTGTAGAGTTCAGTTCATCAAAGAACCTACCATAAAATCACAAATCAACTGCGTACAATTGAATCTTTAGGAATGGAAGCACACCAACTAGGAAACATAAAAATGCCCAACTTTCATTAAAGATGCCCAATTTTCATGAAGTCCGTTAAGGATGGCACATCTTTGTCCACTCAGGCTTTTAAAGTGCCCAAAGTAATTGAATCTCTCAGTTCGAAAATGACCCGACTTGGGTTTTTTACGATGTTCACTTCCTGGCCTAGAAACATTCCTCTTTTTTTGACTGTCCCGCAATTTTTATTGTCTCCTGAAGAATTTCATTTTTCCGAGATGGGTCGTATTTAAACTGAGACTTTCAGTTGTGCTTTGATACCGAAAAGCTTGTCCATGGAACGACTTCTTCACCTACCACGCAGTTTTGTGCGTCACTTAAAACAATTCCATTTTTCTTCGTTGGTGTGTTCTCATTCTCATTAATTCAATAGTCTTTTCTTTTCAAAATATGGCGTCCATCGAATCACCTTAACAATCTCCCGGGCTATGGAAAGAATAAGTTGGCAACGAGGCAAGAGCAGTAACATGCGCTTCTCATGAATATGCTTCCGCATCTTAACCCCCCTTTTCCGCCGCGTTCGAATCCCTAATTCATCGAAGTGATTGCAACAGGTATTTTGTTCTCAGCTTTGATTACTCTCATCCCCGAACCCCGAGCCTCGACTCAGTCCCGACTGCCGCTCAAGTTGCTGCTCCAAGCTCGGGCCAATTTCACTTTTTGTCACGTCTCCCTAACCGCCTCTCTCTTTCGCGTCCCTATCGTAAATTGGAGGTATTTATGCTAAAAGGAACTGTGTTCCGCGCGAACCCTATGCACATAGTTCCTTTTAACTCGCATCTGTCCAATTATCGAGTCACATTGTAAAATTCGTGTGATTTTAGCTTACGAGAGAGCTTTCATTCAGTGGCGTGGCGTGAATTGCGATACATCGATTGTTATGCCATTTAAACCTATGGTAAAGAATCGATTATAAGGTGTTCACTGCGAACACCCTATTTATCGATCCTTTTCCATATGTTTAATTGACGTACGAATTGATATATTGCAATTCACGCCACGCCACTGCTTTCATTTGACGAATATTCAAGAGATGGAGTCAAATTCGTTATTTCCTTATTTTCTAGTATTATTCGTACACTGACCACGTATAGCAGAAAGGGACCAAACCACAGCAGGTATTGCTAATTTTATTTCAGCAATTTAATTTAAAGAATTTGCCTCTTGCTATGCAGAAAATTCACTGAGATATGCACCCAAAAAAATCGCACAACCGTTTCCATGTAAACAATAAAATTGCCCAATTAAATTTGGCAATAGATGATGTGGCTTGGTTTCTTTCTGCTTTCAGCGCGGTTCACTTTTTCTCCAATTTTTCCGTAACGTATAAAAACTATTTTTTTAAACTAAAGTGCCCACCATGCCCAACATAAAATAGGGAATGTCGTATCTTCATCGCAGTGTTTTACACTTTCCATGTATATTTTATTTTTCCGAAGATGAACAATCCATTGTTATAGGTTAAAATTTATACAGAATATTCTGCAAACACGGAAGAAAAAGCAAGACAGTATTCAAGAAATTACGCTAACTACCAAGTTTGCTCAAGAGAAGATAAAGAATAACAGTAAGTCCCTGGTAAAAATTGGCAGTAGAATCTGTGTTCCAAAATACCATAGACCTACAGCCGGCTGCAAGATTTCCAATAGCTTCTATAGCCGGCTACACAATCTTCTATACTATAAGCTCCAAGACCTCCTAATTTTGCGAAACTGGTTACGCTTAGTTCCAGCGTTCTACTGGGCCGATTTTCATGATTTTTGCGGCGATCGACGGGCAATTGTCTCTAGATAAGCCAACTCTTTTCAGATTTTCAAAATATGGCCCAGGTTTTTTTATTTTACGTGGTAAAGTTGCGAATTCTCCCATTTAAACAATGTAAATTTATACTTTTTGTCATAGTTCGTTTGAGCGTTCTACCGGGCCGATTTCCATGATTTTTGCGTAAATCGACAGGTAATAGGCCCTAGATGAGCCCGCTGTAATCAGATTTTGGAAAAAGGACCCAGGTTTTTTTAAAATCACGTTATAAAAGTGAGTGAGTTTATAGAATGCTCCGGTACTGCTACCGCTATGCGCGGGAGGATGCGCAGTGGTCGAGGAGGTTGCGCAGTAGCTGTGTAGCCTGCGCATCAGCTCTACCCTTACCTACACAAGATTCGCACCGGAAATTTCGTGTCGAGCGGTGGCCGAGTTGACTAAGACGTCAATTGCGTACTCCTTAATTTCGGTGTGGGTTCGATCCCCGACTTACAAATTCTTCATTATTACCTGACTATTAATGTTCATTGTTTTACTGCAATATTTCATCAAGCAGTCATTCCAAAACGCGTCCTTTTAATTTTAAAGTAATTTTAAGTAAAGTTTAAAATTAAAGTATACCTCATATCTTAATTGTTTAGGGGAAAAATAAAACTAACACTGATAGGAGGGTAAAAATAGGGCCGCGAAGCGGCCCATTGATGGCGCGGAGCGCCTTCAGGGGGTTGGGCCGCGTAGCGGCCAGGGGGCATAGCCCCCTAGCTTCTTATAGCCTTTTATAGCCGATGGCGATTAAGCAAAAGCCAGGCGATAAAGTGTATGCTAAACGTTACTAATTACGGATGCTAGGACTTAGTGAGTTTTTGGACTACTGCTCTCTTTTTGGGCCATAGTATCTTGATTTATTTTGCGAGGAAAGCTCCGTACTTTTGATGGATGCCTGCCATTCCTAATATATTAGAGCGCCTTCAGTTTCGTATGATACTGTGCAATACCTCTGGTGTGAAATAGTTGCTTCAAGCGCCGTGGCACGCTGCGGCGCGTCCAAATATCTTTGGGGCGCGGCAGGCGGGCAGCCAGCGCGAATCGCGCTTTGGCGCCTACAAACCTAACAGGGATACTTCACGCATTGCGCAACGCGTGAAGTATCCCTGTTAGGTTTGTAGGCGCCAGTGCGTCGCCGCTCCGCTTCGTGTTAGGCTCTAATATTTAATTTGGCGGAGTCAGCGTTATTCAACTCATGATTTTGAAATGTTTACACATCCTGTATGGATTGTTCTCATTTTAATTGATGAAAAAAAATATGTATTAAAGGAAAATATAGTGTGTGTTTGGTAAATATTAAGGTGGTTCCGCATCAAACTTAATGATTTCTAAATCACACGAATTTCTACACAATTTCTTATAGCCTATTACTAGGGGGCTACGCCCCCTGCCCGCTACGCGGCCCAACCCCCCGAAGGCGCTCCGCGCCATCAATGGGCCGCTTCGCGGCCCTATTTTTACCCTTCTATCAGTGTTCGTTTTATTTTTCCCATAAAAAATTACGATATGAGGTATACTTTAATTTTAAACTTTACTTAAAATTACTTTAAAATTAAAAGGACGCGTTTTGGAATGACTGCTTGATGAAATATTGCAGTAAAACAATGAACAATGATAGTCAGGTAATAATTAAGATATCATGAGTCGGGGATCGGAACCCACACCGATTTTAAAGAGGACGCCTTCGACGTCTTAGACGACTCGGCCACCGCTCGACATGCGTCTATGGGGCGAATCTTGTGTAGATAAGTGTAGAGCTGATGCGCAGGCTACACAGCTACTGCGCAACCTCCTCGACCACTGCGCATCCTCCCGCGCATAGCGGTAGCAGTACCGGAGCATTCTGTAAACTCACTCACTTTTATAACGTGATTTTAAAAAAAACCTGGGTCCTTTTTCCAAAATCTGATTATAGCGGGCTCATCTAGGGCCTATTACCTGTCGATTTACGCAAAAATCATGGAAATCGGCCCGGTAGAACGCTCAAACGAACTATGACAAAAAGTGTAAATTTACATTGTTTAAATGGGAGAATTCGCAACTTTACCACGTAATTTAAAAAAACCTGGGCCATATTTTGAAAATCTGAAAAGAGTTGGCTTATCTAGAGACAATTGCCCGTCGATAGCCGCAAAAATTATGAAAATCGGCCCGGTTGAACGCTGGAACTAAGCGTTACCAGTTTCGCAAAATTAGGAGGTCTCGGAGCTTATAGTATAGATAATCGATGGTGAAAAAGCGACAGCCAGGCGATTAAGTGTAAAGCCCGGCGATAGGAACTGTAGCCCGGCTGCATAATTTTTTATCGCTTCGTATCGCCCGGCCGTATGATTTTCTCCGCATTCTACAGCCAGCTATATGATTTTCTGTAGCCTTCCTTAGCCGGCTATAAGAAAACCTACGGTATTTTAAAACGCAGCCCTTATCGCCAATTTTTACCAGGGGTCTGCAACGTCACAAATAGATAGTTACGCAGTTTCGCACTGAAACCATCGACATGTTGGGTGTACTGTGCGCCTCATGAACCGCACTTTTGGTCCTGATAACCCGTCGCTTCTTTGACGTAAGAGCGCATCTCAACTCTCACGTGAGCCTTGTTTAACATATAGACCCACGCTTTCTGGAGCTCATACGGAAATCGAGATCCATCCTAACGTCAGAAGAACAACAAACCGTGGTCTTGGTTAAAGCAACCATTGTACTCTCTCTATTCAGTTCCGTTCAATTAACGATAATATTTATGGAGCCCGATTTAGTTTCAGCGCCCGGTTATCAAAACCAAAATTACAGATTTATAAACCTTATTTTACGACAAATGTAGTGCACTCTGCTGAGGTTCAAATAGACATGTTGCAATAGGACCTACTATCGCTTATTTTAGAGTGCCGTTAGTCTTTATGCAGATAAGTACATTTACGGAAGAGCCAGGAATACTACTGCAGTGCCAAGGTAGAACGCCGTATGAACATTCGAGAGTCGCCAAATGTCCTCCAATGAAATGTTCATTTTTGAGGAGAGTTATGAATATTTTCTCCTAAAATTTTCAGATAGTTTGGATCGAATTACGAAAAAAATTCTTTGAAAAATTGAGCGGATACTATTTACAAGTTTTCCTGAAAATTCGTATATAATTGAGGAAAATTTGACAACTGACGAAGGTTCGTGCGGCGTTTTTCCTTAGCACGGCTGACCAGTTCCCAATCGCAAAATGAAGTTCACACGATCAAACTCTCCCTCACTTGAAAGCTGCATCAAAATACGGCGCAAAGATCCTTGACGGCCTTAATGCCTTTCCCAGAAAGCTCTCATGCTGGCGTTTCCTAAAACATTTTTACACCTCACTTTAACTCCGCAGTATCCAGAAAGAGTGGTAGCTCGGTCCTCCCAGTCGTCAGCTCTCATCCTCGCAACGATCCCAAGACCGAAGCGAAGGAGGAGGAGTAGAGAGTGTAGGATTTACGATTATTTCCTAGAAGGAGGAGGGTGAAGCGCCCGCGCCGCGGTAGGACCGTGAGAAGAAATCCGAATATTACAGCTGGGAGGGAGGCTAAAAGGCCAGAAGGTGAAGGAAGTGAAACTAATCTGGGAACATAAAGGGATCCGGACTTGAAAACGAGAGCCATTGAAAGCATTTGAGTCTGAAAGAAATCTGCGTTAATGCTTGCAACCGCATTTAAGTCAGTAACTGGGTTGGATTCTATTGCCTGGCCCGGGCGCCCCTTTGCGCCCCCTCGCATTAGCGGCCTCCCCCGCCTCCCCTCGCGCCCTCGAACGGGAGTTTTCCTCGATTGTGCGGGTCATGATGCCTTCGAGAAATCTCGCTCCTGATGATTTTTCTCACATCGTTTATCAAGGTCCGCCTATACACAGGTGAGGTAGCGTCCGTTTCCAATTCGTGACTCCCTAACTCTCACACATATACCGGCACACTGGAAAAAAAAAAAAACACATTGGATCTAGAGTATAGACTCTTGAAAACATTGACAAGAAAAAATACTCTTGATTCAATCAGATTTAAGCTCAAATCAAAAGGAAATCTGCTTAAATTAAGAGGCTTGGTTCTTGATTTAAGCAAAAATCTGATTGAATCAAGAGTATTTTTTCTTGTCGATGTTTATAAGAGTCTGGACTCTAGATCCAATGTGATTTTTTTTCCAGTGCACGTTGGTCGGTTAAGGTGGTTTGAATGATTTTCGGAGTGAACCTGACTACCGTGATAGCTAAGAGAGTAGTTTGCGCAAAAATGGAGTTTTGAGAAAACAGGCTCCGTAACTTCTAGCTGGAGAATTTTATTGAAAGAAGCCTCCGTTTTTTGTCAAATTGCCACTAATCAGCCGAAAGACTTAGAAATTGATTGGATAATTAAAAATCGACTGAATTTATTTCAATTACATAAAAAGAGTATTTTTCATGTTCATATGCTAGGTTACCTATTGTGCGGCAAGACAGCCTCAAGCGCTATCCTCTGCATGCTTTTGTGGTTGCGTTTTGGGTACACAACAAACACATCTTCAGGTTAGAAATTGGCAGGAGAGGAGCACTTTAGTTAAAAGCACTGTTTTCATTGGCTCTCTGGAGGAATATTGTCTCTCAGATACCTGTCTGAAACTACGACATTTTTTGCTCACTCACGGCTATCTCGTATGTCTCGTTTTCATGAAACTAAGATGAATTTTGTTGTTTTAGCTATTTCAGCGATTTCATATAAAAGAGATATCACTCGATATTTCCAGCGTTGTTCGATGACACATTCGATAGTGCTATACCCAGAAAAAATGAAATTTTTCGATATCAATCTCGCATATTTAAGGCAGCGCAACCTAATGACAATATATCAAATGACTCGATCAGTTCATTCTATCGCTCCAATCGATTATCGAATCGCGAGCGGATCGATAAGACATTCAATGGTGCTCTACCCAAAACAAATGGACTTTTTCGATATTAATATCGCATTTTTAAGGCAGCGCAACCTAACGACAATATATCGAATGACTCGATCGATCGCTCGAATCGATTATCGAATCGCGAGCGGATCGGCAACGCGGAGGCGCAATCCGATCCGCCCGCGTTAATGCGGGAGCCATCTCCCGGCATGCAACATATTTTTCAAAGCGAACAACAACCCCCCCGCCCCGCCCCCACCGCCGGGGGCCGGGAGTGCTACAGGGCGAAGTTTGAATTAAAAAACTTTTAAATTCTTAATGTGTGTTTAAACCGGGAAAGAACGGGGGTTGCCGGCGCCACGACGCGGGCAGCCCTCCCCAATCTCACCGTGCTAAGGAGAAACGCCGTATGGACATCGAAGCGTTGCCAAATTCCCTCCGATAAACTGTTTATTTTTGAGGAATATTATGAATATTTTCCGTTGAGATTTTTGAAGAGTTTAGGCCTGGCCACGGATAAATTCTCGTAAAATTCGGTCGACAAATAATCACGGATTTCCCGGAAAATTTTTCTTTCATCGAAGGAAATCCGGCAACGTTTGAGGGGTCATACGGCGTTCTTTCTTAGCGCAGCAGATCTCGGGGTGGCAGAACTCGGACTCGCCGCGGGACTCGGCAAGCCCGCAAGACAGAATAGGACGGCTCCAAAGCGAAAGGAACCGCCCTCGTCGTAGCGTGGTCCCTGAGACGCATTACGATGCATGCACAAGAGGGCCCATGTCACATCGTGGATGGGTTGTTTTGAATTAAATACGTCCGATAAATAACACCTGGCGGCATAAATTAAGGAGAAAGCATTACCTATATGCTCTGTGCCTCAGTTTCATGGATCTGCCCCTCGTTTCTTTCACCCCCCCCCCCCGGCGTCACGCCCTCCCTCGTGCTTTTTTCGCCGGCATCTCTCATCTTGAGTGTTTTGAAACCGGTCCAACTGTTCAAAATTAGATCCCCCCTCCTCCCCTCATCCTCGTCCGTTGTAGAGCTTTTGACTGTGTGGGTGTACTTGGGTGTCTTGATACACGCGTAGCGTCTTTTAAGGCGAGGAACACTTGAGTTTGGCACTTGAGGCTGAGAGTGCAGAATCGGATATCGGGGCCTGCATTCGTTGAAGCTGAAAACAAATGTAGACATTCAATGATAAAAAGAATTGGGAGAGGGATATTGATTAGAATCTCCGTATCGGCGGTGCCAAATACACTGATTTTTTGGCGGTACCCACACCTAGAAATGCTTAGCAGCTGGAGCCGAATTTTCGGTTAAGGTCGAAATTTGGTACAACTGCTGAAAGTTCGGCACGAGATGTGGAGCTTTTGACAGCTTTGCTGAATTTGATATGCTCGGCTCCAACTGTGGAGCTGTTTGGTGTGTGGATATCGTCGATATTTCTCGTTTTTCTTTTGGGGTGGGTACTATACATTTCCGATTATTTGAACACTTATCGTTTTGAACACATTTTGTATCTCAACAAGGTTTTTTTATGGCGTTGTAATAGGCGCTGAGTTGGTTAGGTGCACACTCAAATTCTTCGTGTTTCAAAAACAAAAATTTACATTTCTCAACTGCAAACTAAAATCTTGTTTTGTTTTTTGTTTCAGGTAAATGAAAATGTCTCAATCACAGAGCCTCCACTGGTATGTCAGTTTTATCCGAACCAATTAAGAAATATTTCACTCGGTTAGTAAAAGAAATAGAAGTCCATTCAGGCCCGAGTAATTTTGATGAAAAAACATTGAAAAGTGCACCGATATCGCGGTCTAAACTAGCTGAGAGAACATCGATTATAAAACTGAACAGAAAAAGAATAGGTTTCTCGATTGTAAGCTTAAATAAATTTGGAGGCACGAGATAGTATTTTATGCCACTTCCGCCTTCTCAGATTTTTAAATTTTGTCTGAAAGTCTGAATGTTGACAAGGTGTTTTTACTTAGCATAGTAGAAGAAGTAAACTGTTTTTAACAGCGAAGAAAATCATTCGGTTACTATACTCTCGTATCGGCTCGCGAATAAATTAAACTGATTCCATCCACCAGAGCTCGATTTCAACAACACATCGTCGCTGCCCTGACGAAAGGGCGTATCTCAATACCCACATAAACCCCAGTTAATATAGAGTAATACGGAGCGCATGGTTCACGTGGAGATGGAGATAGTCTCTTACGTCAGAGGAATGACGACATCCGGGTACACCGGACCCCGATGACCGAGCTCCCCGACAAGGGACCTACTATTCTGCCGTGCTAAAGGAAGAACGCCATATAAACATTCGAGAGTTGCCAAATTTCCTTCACTAAAATGTTTATTTTGGAGGAAATTTATGAATATTTTGCCTTGAAATTTGCAGGAACTTTAGGTGAAATTGCGTACAAAATTATCCGAAAAATCGAAAGGAAAATATTCATAAATGTACCAGGATATTCATGTTTCATCATAGGGAATTTGGCAACGTCTGAAGGTTCATACGGCGTTTCTCCTTAGCACGGCAGTATTCCGAACCCGCGGCGGTCAAAAAGCCAGAATTTATCGCTCGCACGCAGCAGATAGCAGAAATGTCCCCATAGAGCCCCTGGTGGAGTGAGACGGGGGGGGGGGGGTGAAAAGAGCAAACAAGGCGACAAGCGCTCACCTCATAAAAATTGAGATAAAAGCACCGGAGAGGCGGGCGAGGGGAGGGGGCGGCCGTTTGTGAGCCGGACCGGGAGATATGAATGATTTAGTTGATCTGCACCCCCCGGTTATTGACAGTGGAGGAACGAGCCCTGTAATTTCCTATACTGCGTCAACATGGCCGCTTACTTTCTCGGCGAGGGACTACTTGTCACTTACGGCCCGCCCCTGCCCCGCCGTTTCCGATAAGTATGTGTCAAATTGTATCGGAAAGAATAAAGCGCATCGAAGGGTATCATTATGAAGGAACGAAACCTTTTGTGTATGAACGACACACTTTTTCTTGGTATGGTAAAAACCGTAGGCGCATGAGCAGGAATTTTAAGGTATACCTTAAAATGAACTGTGTTAAGAAGAAAGGAACCAAGCCACATCAGCTATTGTCAAATTTAATTGGGCAACTCAATTTTGTACTTTAAACGATTGTGCGGATTAGAAAGAATTTTAGTAATTTTTTTGCACAGTACGAAGCAAACTCCTTGAACTTTTCAAAGAACTCCACACAAACGTTTTATTGTAAAGCATTGGATTGCTCACTTAAATTTGGCGATAGGTGATGTAGCATGGTTCCTTTCTGCTAAAAACGCGGTCCAAATCGGTTTCACTGAAAAAAAAAAAACACATTGGATCTCGAGTCCAGACTCTTGAATACATTGACAAGAAAAAGGACTCTTGATAAAATCAGATTTAAGCTTAAATCAAAAGGAAATCCGCTCAAATTAAGATGCTTGGTTCTTGATTTAAGCTTAAATCTGATTGAATCAAGAGTATTTTTTCTTGTCAATGTTTTTAAGAGTCTGGACTCTAGTTCCAATGCGTTTTTTTTTCCAGTGTACACTTTAAACTGAGAGAGATTTTTAATAACAGCCGTCGATAAAATGACTATTTCAATGAGCTTGTGTAGTAATTTTTGAAGCTTTCATTAGTTGGAATACATTTTGCAATTAGGATCTAAAATTTCCCCCTCACTTTGGAAACAGCATAATATGCTATTGATTGCAAAAATGTAGACGGGATTTCTGTTGTATTGAATCTTAGATGCCTAAAACTTTTACTTTTACATGAAGTCTCAACTCGGGTTAAATTGACATTTATTTAAATACATTGATTTCGGTTGAAAAAATTGACTGAGAGTAATTTTGCTTGAAAGTTAAAATAGGAAGGCCGATTAAGTCTCTCTACCTTTAGATGTGTACTCATGTCACTCTTGAAGCCCCTCCATACATGAGGCAAATTAAGCCAACGGAGTATGGAAATAGAGCAAGCAAGGGAAATGAAGCGCGTTGACGACGGCGCAGAGATACAACTATTCGTACTTGATGGATGTCCGTGATGCGTCTGCAAAATTGAAGGCGCGCTGGCTTGAGGCACAAACTCTTATTGCTACGCTGTATGCTGCTAATGAGATTTCTTGTTACTCAGATACGAGAATCAAGTTAAAAAACGAGGCTCGCTTGTGCCTCTCCGCTCTAAATGACTACTGAAAGAAAAAAATGTAAAATATTGTAAATTTTAAGAAAGACCAATCATTAATAACAAATAAAATTCAGAACAGAAGTATTTTTTTCACATTTGGTGAAATTGTTATTTTAGTTGTTTTTGTAAATTTTAAGAGATTTTTCGTCTTCCTTTTTAGCATCTATTCTTACAGCGGAATTTACGGAGTGGAAAACGTGGGGAGAAAAAATGTAATGAGTGTGAAAAAAATCTGGTGTGGTTTTACAAGGCTTAACATTTTTTAAGGAAAAATTATTTTAAAAAAAAAGAACTCCAAACAAGAAGATCTACGAGAGTTAAAAGAAAGATTAGCCCCATAAAGGACCGTTTAAGACAGAATTCCTTATAAATTTTACCATCCACAAATGCGCATAAAAAGTAAAATCCGGTACAGACGAAATTAAGAGAAAGAAATTCTTGACGGTCTTGGACAATTGGACAGTTGTTGAAAAAATCCATCTAAATTAGAACTACATAGCAGATCGACCATTCGGCGTAAATGCGTCCAATGCAATTTGTTCTACTTTGTACCATAATTCCTCACGGAAAGGGCAACAATGGCGGGGCAAAAACAAAGCGATTTAAAAGCGAGCATGAAAAACACCCTACCGCGCGAAGCGCGCTGGTAAAGCGGCGAGTCAATATTGAATTATTGACACTTTTTAAATAAAACTGCGGACGGCAACGGACATGAATATTTTACCGCTTTTCCTTGGACCTTAATCGCGCTCTCTTCACGGGTCCTGTCATTGATTAAGGGGTCTCCCGTCCCCTGCCCCCGCCTCCCGCCCGCCAAGCCTCCCTCCCCGAATCCGTCGCCTGACAAATGACAGAGTAAACACACGTAATGATTATTGACAGCCACGTCACTCGGGTACTCTTGAAGAGTGTGTGGTTAAATTTCGACAGTCCCGATCGTGCAAAAGCGCCATCTGTCCGTTGGAATTGAACGTCAGATGTGTCGTTTTTACGGGAGGGCGTCAGGGTTTCCTTCGGAGACCTGTCCGGTTTGTGACGATAAGTTCATTAAGTTCGGATTGACAGTAGCTAGTCTGTTTTCTTTTTATTTACTCCTCTCTGTCTTCCTTTTTTCGAGGAAGTTTTCTAATTTCCTCCGACTGCTGGGAAAAACTTAAAGGGTTGGATCAGAGGGATTCTTATCGTGGTGGATGACGAAAGTTCTGGCAACTACTACTACGTTTCTGAAATTCTGGGATTCTCCTGGTTGAAGAACGTACCGATGGCCAAAATTCGAAACCACGTAACTCCATAGCGGCGTTTCAATGTGTCTGCTCCTATTAGATTTTTTCGCGGAGAAACAGGCTAACTTTATAGCATGAAATTTTCACCGATTATTCTGCTAACTGAGAAATCAAGGCAGTTTTCAAGAAATTATGTTGACTAAACAGAGAGAAAAATCAACACAAAAGTTTGGATAGTACGGGAAGTAAAATACAATAACTATAAAGCTTTCCGCGTTGACAATTTCAGGAGAAAATGTTAGCTAGTTTTCTTGAAGAAATTTAATAAAAAATGAGTGCTGAATACGATGTTGTAATCAGAGGAATGCATTTTTCCAGGCTCTCCGTCGTTTTCTGTGCTAAGTCACCACAAACTGTACCAAAATCAACACAGAAGTTGTGCTTTTACCTATTAACCTATAACCAAACCTATTTAACCTATAACAAAAAGTAACACAAAAAACAAAAATTTTTGTCAGTGGAGTTTTCCAAGGAACAATAAATTAAAGTATGAAAAGAAGTCAAGAACGTCACAAACGGAGTTCCGTTCTATGGCCATCGATATGAGCCTAATTTCCTGCACACTAACGAGATAATCGAACACAGATATTATTTGAAAATTCCACCAAACAAACCAGTGTATTATTGCTCGGTTCAAATGGGCGGAGGGGAGAATAAGCGTCTTTTGAAGGGTCATAGGGATATAGCGAGACGCCTCTGAAGCGTTTTCATCATGAAAGAGTGTATTTAAGCGTCTCGAGTCGTGAACAAAGCTTCGGGTATTCCTCTCGGTACAGAGCAGCTTTCCTTATGAGAATTTACATCCCTTTAAATCTGACAATTTTCTGCCGGAAACAGCGCTGTATAACTCAAAGCTCGGCTCTCCGTAGCTCTCCAATGTTGCCTAACTTCGGAAGAAGAGTGATTTCTTTGCCCTAGAAATTGAAGGGTTTGTGCTTTGTTCATACTATTGCCCTTAAATGGTGTGACTTAAGACATTTCTTGAAAGACAAGGCTGATGAGGAAGGAGCCAAATTATGAAATTATAATAAAATCCCTTTAGACAATTCCATTTTTGGATAATTTTGAACTTTTTATGAATGAATTTCCGCTTTAGACAATACCATTTTTGGATAATTTTGAACTTTTTATGAATGAATTTCCCCTTAGATTCCCAAAAGATGGTTGCCAATTATCTCTATTTCTGTGGATGCAATTTAAACTTGCTTTGATCGCAAATGCGTCAAACAGGTTATTGTTATTTAGGGGGTTTTCCTGGCTATCCTACGTGGTCCAACCTTCTCTATAGGCTACGAATAACCTCGAAGATTTTACAGTAAGCTCATGGAAAGATCACGTCATGCCATTAGACAGGCCAACGAGTCTCTGGACATATAACTCTTGACAACCAATTATGATAAATGAAAGAGTTTATGGGAATGCAAAATTCCTTAATTTAGAGAGACGTTGAAGGGAAAGCATGGAGGAGAATCTTAGAGAAAAATGAAGAATGACGTAAGGCGCGGAATCTGTGCGCCAGCTGATTATTGAAATCGATAGACAAAGCCATATACAAAGAAGCCAAAGAGCAAATTGAGCGATCCCGTTGGCTTAAGTGGGTGGTTGCAATAGACAAAGGAGATGCGTATTAGACTAACTAACGGCAACTCACAAGACGCCCTTTAATCCGCCTGATCCGTCCTTTTCTCTTTAGTTTACGCTAACCATCCGTTTCAACCAAGAGGCTCGCTCCATTTTTCCGTTGTCCTCTTTGTCTATATCTTTGTCCATCATTCTCGATAATCAGCCCGTAGGTCAGTGACAGAGCACGGTACATCGTGAGCCGCCTTGCGCCGTCCGCAGTGCGCATGGAGCATCACCCGCCTTTCATTATTACACCTCATCTAGCGTTGAGAGTCCACTAATTACTTCACACGACCAGTGTGAATTTTAAAAGTCAAAAATTTAAAAATAAAAAAATAAAAAAAAAATAAAAAAAACTACACGGTACACGAGTTTCTCCGCCAAGGAGCTCTCCCCGCGAAAAATCGTTTCCCACCCGCCCGCCGGAAGAGCTGCGGCGCGGCGTGCTGCCAACTCGAAACGTGCACTGACGCCTACAAACCTAAGGGGATACTTCACGCATGGCGCAATGCTTGAAGTATCCCGTTAGGTTTGTAGGCGTCATGCGTCAGTGCGCGTTTCGAGCTGGCAGCACGCGCCGCGCCGCAACGTGCCATAAACTTGTCCACAATTACTGGGTCCGGGTGTTAAAATGTAGGCAATTTGACATCAAATTCGAAACTAGCGACGCAAAAATCATCCATTATGAAACTCTCGTGATCTTTCAGTCATTATCCGACTTATTTCTTCCTATTCTTGAGTTTTGGACCATTATGCGCCGCGGGCGACGGCGCTCATGAAAGTCTCCCCGGTGCTCAATCGGCAGGTCAGTTGGTTGACGACAATTTTGCGACATTCAATACTTCCGCATATGTGGCAACTGACGTTCAGATATTCTTCAAGAAATTCCAAGCCAGATATTTTTTTTTGCAAATAACGATATTTTCCCTATGTAATCCATATTAATCATGTAAACTGTTTCTCATATTTTTTGTACTAATACAAAAGGTATACCTGTGGACTACAAAATTTATAGATTTAAAAAGTGCGGACTACACAAAAAATGATTGTGTTTGACATAGGTACGCCTTTTTAAAGGAGAGTATGGAACATTTGTATGTTGGTTCCATGTATCAGCACAGGAGCTAGAAAAATCAACTTGAGTGTCAGTCAAACCTCCGGATCATTGTTGTGGAGTTACTGCAAAGACAGATGAGAATTCCTATTTCAGATGACAAACACACGAGTTCCTCACTCCATTTTGCGACGGATGGAGCTCACAATCAGATCTTTTGATAACTTGACAAATTTCTTTGGATCCAAGGAAATGAGAGTGTCATTTATATTTCCATCATCGTATGCAAAGACGGATTGTGCTGTTTGCATTAAGTCACATTCTTCTCACATATATTATATCGTTTTGCATATGAAAGAACGTAACTTCAATCCTATGTTGCGAATGTACTCATATAAAATTAAATTTTCCACTAGGCTACGACTGCAATTCCAGTCCAAGACTTTCGTTAATTTGTGCGTATAATTGGTAGAAAAATTGGGATAATTTAAATTGAAAACTGTTTTTTTGTACATGTGAAATTGCGAGTGGAAATTTTGCAACGTCAGAATGTAGTGGCCTCCCTTTTGTCCAAATAACGAAGATTTTCACGGGTTGGGTAAGGAAATAATTTTCACATTTTACAATTTTTTCATTCGACTCCTTTTTAAGACCTCAACGGCTGGCGCTACAAAGAATTTGAAAATTCAACTAGTGTAATTTAAGAATTACCAAAAATATAACTACCAATGAGTAGATACTCACTTTTGTGGAATGTGAAGTGTCTCGAGTGTGTGTTGATTTTAAATTCCACATGATTTTCGTTTAGAATCATGAGCCTATTAAAACTCCTCTAACTCCAATCATCCGTAACTAAGGAGCGGTAGATTCCCAACAAACCACTCTTAGCTGTATGGATATTAAAGCGTTTCAGTATCTTTTTTCGACCAAAAAACACAAACCAAAAACTTTATGTGCTTCTTAGCATCTCGAACTGGTTACCACGAAAATGTATACTTTTCCCTGCCTTCACTGTATCAAAACCCCGAAGGAGGCGTCTTTAAATCGCTATGGAAATTTGAAATTGGTCAATTTTAGGTTATGATAATGGAGATTTGTAGTTCAAAGGAGTTTCCTCTGTAAGCAGCACAGACAAGGAACCATCTTTTTAATCTGAGTCATTTTCCTGAAAGCGGAAATAATAGCTTACAGTCTTTGTGAGTGTTTACATTTTAATGAAAGCTTAATCAAGATCCTGCTCCGAGTGTATTTCCCGGGGTTCAGCTCGATAATAAACGTGTTTATGCTGAAAAGAACTATCTCGCACGCAAATCCTCTTCACATAGTTCCTTTTAGCATAAAGTCCAAATATACACGAGGTGTACTCGAGTCTGCTCTTCCTCAAAACATAATCTTCCACCCCTATCCTTAAAATCCTCCCTTAACTCGGCAGTGAGACTGACACGCGTACGTCAGTGGCGTGGCGTGCTGTGCGATATATCGATTGATCTGCCTAATAAATCTATGGAAAAAGATCGATTATCAAGGCGTTTACAGCGAACACCTTGATAATCGATTCTTTACTACAGCTTCAAATGGAGAAATATCGATAGTCGATCATTCACGCCACGCCACTGGCGTACGTCATCTTTCCTTTTGCTTTTATGACGAGAAATTTCGTAGATTCTCTTTTATTTATCATGCGCTTTCAAGTCATTGATATTGCACTTATTTACCTCGCTGCAACTGAAAACAGATTTAGTTTGGTAGTTTCACCATCGAGTTGATGAAATGCGAACAGAACTTAGACAGGTGTGAGCTTCTACAACCCTGAGATCAGGTTAACTAGAGATGGATTCATTGAAGACTTCCTTTCTATTATAGTGATTTAATTAACACAAACTAATTGTAATAGACGCCAGGGTCGTGAGACAGTGAGTTGGGATTTTTTAGCCAACGTGCGTCAAAAATCAGCATAAAGCTGAAAATCACAACACAGAGGGGAAAAGCTCATATGAGCACAGTTTTCCTTTCAAGAGATACGCTTTTTGGTTGAACACTAGTAACGACTATCGAGTAACACTATACGACAAAAACAAAAAAATCAGTGGGAAACAAGGCAAAAATCAATAAACACAATATGCAGGACGTTTCGGCTGGGCACCCGAGCCTGTATCAACCGCTAAAACACAAATAAAAAATTAAAACCAAGGCTAGAAAAACCACCACATTAAAACGCGTGTGACCAGCCCAAACGGAAATTAGGACAGAAATTAGGACTTGATCAGTCCTAAAGTCCATCAAAAATGAAATTGCTGAATTAATAAGTTTGTAGTTAAACAAAGGGTTCAACATGTTTAAATGTAGATTTTACAATAGAAAAAAATGCTAATTAAACCAGCCCAATGGTTAAATTAGCTTTCTATGATTGTAAAATGTACATTTGAAACATGTCGGACATGAATTTTAACAATTTAATTGCTAAACGAGAAAAACACGAAAAAAAATGGCCCTAAACTGAATGTAACAAGGTAGAGAAATGGTGCTTGGTCCACACCATTTCGCTGGGAATTTTTGCAATTTCTCGGCTTGGATTTTCTCGCGAAATGGTGTGGACCCAGCAGCATTTCTCCACCTCGTTTAATGGAGATGTTGCATGTGTGAGGAATTTGCAATTTGACTATTGATTCTTATGTAAAATTTCATGAGAAACACGATGGTGCCACTGGTTTTCTATGAAATCAACTCCCAAGCTCAAAAAAAGCTCTCAAGTTGAGGCCAAAATGGAGGGGATATCCCACGCTATCCTGAAAGTCCACCTCTACATCAAGTCAAACCCTCCATGCAAAGATAGGGAGCAAATGCATTAGCAGTGATGCCGTGTTTTCAGTTTTAGAATCCCCAAATGAAGTGTCAGCCCTGTCAATGTATTTGCTCCCTATCTTTGCATAGAGTGTTTGTCTTGATGTAGAAGTGGACTCTCAGGATAGCGTGGGATATCCCCTCCATTTTGGCCTCAACTTGAGAGCTTTTTTTGAGCTTGGGAGTTGATTTCAGAGAAACCCAGTGGTACCATCGTGTTTCTCGCGAACTTTTACGAAAGAATCAATAGTCAAATCGCAAATTCCTCACACATGCAACGTCTCCATTGCTAAATCAGAAATCCACCTATTTCGGTGGAGTCGGAGTAGCCTAGAGATGCGGCAACAGCGGAGTAGGCACGCTCAACTTAACCTTTAATAAAAATGCGTCCTCAAGTTGTGGTGTTACGCGAGCCGGGGCCGGGGCCCCCAGCAGCGCCCTCTATGAATAAATACGAAACCAATTTGACGCTTACAAAACATAATGCACTCCGGCGCGGAGTTATTTTAATTTAAGTTTGAAGCGAGCAATGCGCTTTTCTTTGAACTCCGTCTCATATCCCGCCGCCACCGCCGTTGCCTCCCAGTCGGTTCCCTTCCTCCGTTCCGTTTTCGCTCAAACACAACAATAGCCGCCGGCCTTTGCTCGTCCGAAATATCCCGAAAGATTTGCGCCCTACCCCGCGGATTCCTCTCCGCGGTGAAAACGCAAAATCGAGCCATTTTTAAGAGGGGTCGAGGGGGTGGTTAACCCCTCCAGGCACCTTTGAGCGTGGATTCATTGCGGGGGGCGTGTCTCGTACTTTCAGTGAAGCGATATTTCGAGGTATTCAAACGGCGAAGCACAATCATTGGATCGCATTCAGCAAATAGGAACCAGCGCAATCACAGTTTTGTTAAATTGTTGCTCCTCCATAATTATCTAAAAACGCTCCCAATATAGCGACAATTTTTTGCATCCCACCAACAAATTGTTAATTTTACAGAGAAATAATTATGTAACTTTTAATACACTGGAAAAAAACACATTGGATCTAGAGTCCAGACTCTTGAAAACATTGACAAGAAAAAGGACTTTTGATTCAATCAAATTTAAGCTTAAATCAAGAACCAAGCCTCTTACTTTGAGCGGATTTCCTTTTGATTTAAGCTTAAATCTGATTGAATCAAGAGTCCTTCTTCTTGTCAATGTTTTCAAGAGTCTGGACTCTAGAATTCTAGATCCAATGTGTTTTTTCCAGTGTGCTGTACATGTATATCTGTACATATATGCTGTATATTAAGTGTATATCAAAACGAGACATATGAGAAAGCCGTGCGTACCCAAAAAATGACGTAGTTTCAGAAAAGGCAGCAGTAAGTGACAATATTCCTATCCAGAGAGCCAATGGAAACAGTGCTTTCAAGTAAAGGTCGTCCTCCTCTGCCAATTTCTAACCTGAAAATGGTTTTTTTGTGTGTCCAAAACGCAACCACGAAAGCACGCAGAAGGTACCCTTCACGGCTGTCTTGCCAAACAATAACCTAGCATGAAAATAAAAAATACCCTTTTTATATAATTGAAATAAAATTGGTCGATTTTTACTCATCCACTGAAAAAAAAAAACACATTGGATCTAGAGTCCAGACTCTTAAAAACATCGACAAGAAAAAATACTCTTGATTCAATCAGATTTAAGCTTAAATCCAGAACCAAGCCTCTTAATTTGAGCGGATTTCCTTTTGATTCACGCTTAAATCTGATTGAATCAAGAGTCCTTTTTCTTGTCAATGTTTTCAAGAGTCTGGACTCTAGATCCAATGTGTTTTTTTTCCAGTGATCCATTTGATTTCTAGGAGTCTCTTGGACGATTAGCGGCACTTTGATAAATAGCGAAGGATTCCTTCAAAAAAATTTTCAGGTCAGAAGTTGCTGCGCCCGTTATCTCTAAAACTTCATGTTTGCACTCACTGCTCTCTTTGCTATCACGCAGATATTACAAACACCTCAAGGCGTTACGATTTTCAACGCACTGAACTGCGCCTTTTTTCCGCGGATCGTGAAGATTTTCGAACATTTCCAATGCATTCAACTTGTTTTTCAAACAAAAAACCCTTCAAAGCAGGTATTTATTTTGCTCTGCCAAAGTTTAAAACGAACCCGTCCGCGAGCAGAAATTTTACAGCGTTAAAACAAAGTAACGCTCCTCCGTCAGGGGAACGAGGATTTCTGAGGAGCGGACGAGAGGTCACCAGTTTGTTCTTTCCTGAAGGGGACGCGCGCGACATGCACGGCAAACGCCAGGCCCTTGAAATTGTCGAGATTCGCGCCCGCAGTTTGCGTTCGGCTTCCGGACGGATGAATAATTCATTTTTGCACTGCGACGCACAGTGGATCGAACGAGCCACAGAGGAGGTCGGATGCTAAAACTGCAAATCGTGTTCATTTCGTTACATTATGAGTTTCAAATGAAATTCGTACGAAAATGAAAACAATCACTCCCACTTTCAAACGCCTCCGTTTCGTGTAAACGAAGTCATAAAATGATACACAAAAATAGCCGGCATAATTCAACTAAAAACAAAAAAGCAAATACATTGACAGGGCTGCCAATTTAGTTGGGACTCTAAAACTGAAAACACGGCAACCCTGCTAATTTATTTGTTCCCTATCTTTGCATGGATAGTTTGTCTTGATGTAGAAGTGGACTCTCAGGATAGCGTGGGATATTCCCTCCATTTTGGCCTCAACTTGAGAGCTTTTTTTGAGCTTATGAGTTGATTTCAGAGAAAACCAGTGGCACCATCGTGTTTCTCGCAAAATTTTACAAAAGAATCATCAGTCAAATCGCAAATTCCTCACACATGCAACATCTCCATTATGTCCGACCCCTCCCATGGACTCGATCCACTGTGCGACGACGCGACTTGAAATAAAGTAAACTTTCGGTCCCCGCGAAAGAGCAAGCCTGGTCCAGGAGTGTCGCCCCCTCGAGCCCCGATTTCAGGATCTATTGACTGTGCGGAAAGCGACTCCCCGGATGGATATCAGATCAGAAAGACGATATTTCTCCGCGGCTCCGTCCGTGAGGGAGATTATGTAAGCTCGGAAGTCGTGTCGATTGAAATTCGGGCTCCTTACAATGGCTCCGATGTCTTCGCCAGTTGTTTACGCTTTGGTTGTAAGTCAAGCTGTCGTGTTTTGATCTTCCGTCCAATGTTTACCGTCTTCGTTAGTCGCGCGACTTAGAAGTACCTGTGCCCCCGGTGTTGCCGATTCTGGAATATTGATCTAGTTTGTCAGAAAAAATGCTCAAAACGAACGTGCGGTTACAGGGGCGGTACCGTGACAAACATGCACCAAGTCGTATTTTGGAGAGAAATTGAGTTGTAAAAATTAGCAAATTATTTAATGTACAAGAGGAGAATTTACGACGTTGTAGTCAAGAGTATTCTTACATATGGATGTGAAGTTTGGCAGCTGAAGGAGCGGACAAAGGGGATGCTAAGAGCAACGGAGATGGATTTCTGGAGGAGGTCTGCTGGAATTTCTAGGAGAGATCGGGTCCGCAATGAAAGAGTGCGTCAGATCATGGGAGTCGAAAATGACATCATATTCGACGTCATGACCAGACAGCTTGTCTGGTATGGTCATGTCAATAGAATGACGGACGAAAGGCTGCCAAAGAAGTTGCTTGATTGGGTTCCTCCTGGAAGGAGACGAAGGGGACGCCCAGTGAAAGGGTGGCGACAGGGGATTTTAGAAGAAATGAGGGTTTGTCAACTCCCTGAAGGGCTTTGGGAGGATAGGGGACTTTGGCGGCTAGGGGTCGCAGAGCGCCAAAGAGCGCTATAAAAGCGACTTTATACATACATTTAATGTAAATAAAACATGTTCATTTTCTCACACCGCAATCACACGCTGAATGTGGGAGCTGAATGTGGCTTGAATGTGGAAGTCATCGGCCCGATGCCTGAATTTTGCGCGTGACGCGCAAAATTCAGCAACGATTCTCAGCAACCATCGGACCAATTTTGAATTTGTCTGAACTATTCGAGTAGATTTAATACACATCTGGATGAAAATAACTCGAATTTGCTAAATTTCAGCCGTTGGGCGATGACTGTTGACTTCCACATTCAGCTGCTAAATTCAGCGTCTGATTGCGGCATCATGTTAAAAATTTAAAGTGTTTGTAAGAATCACCTCGAGCTTTGTTCTGGGATCCACCCTGAAAAGGGGCAAAAACCATACAAATTACACGGCTAGAGCGGGACTTTTGAATCACCCTGTCATCGGTAAAATGGTACCCGTTCTGCCAACATTTAAATTTTAATTATGTTTCTTACGTGTTCGAAACGTCTTCACGAATGCAAAAGGCAGCACATACTGTGTTTTACCTCTCTTGCTCGGATTTGCCGCACAAAATTTTCCATTCACATACTACTAGAGTACTGATTCTTGAAACCGATAGGCACAGCCGTAGACAATGAGGACATAATGAGTATGAAGCGACCCTATTGGTTAATTTGAGCGGTTCTTGTAGATTAATGGGGTAAATGATGGACTAAATAAAGGGTCTATCGTGAGTTGCCGTCGGTTAGTCTTGAGATATGATTGATAATCGCAGCCCGTGACCAGATATACAATGATAAAACAAATTACACATCGGAGAAAAAGGCTAATTTTCACGTAAACACCACCAAAACGTTTCGGCTGAAAACTCAGCCTCCCTCAGTTGGATAAAAACAGTACAAAATTGTAAAAATCCAAAATGTAGTACTTGGTTGTACCTTTCAAAACGAGAACAATGTTGTTATCAAGCAACACGAACAACATTTTTCTCGCTTTGAAATGTACAGCCAAGTACTACATTTTGGATTTTTACAATTTATTACTGCTTTTATCCAACTAAGGAAGGCTGAGTTTTCAGCCGAAACATTTTGGTGGTATTAACGTGAAAATTAGCCTTGTTCTCCGCTTTGTAATTTGTTTAATATTGTTGGTTTGTCTACACTGGAAAAAAAACACATTGGATCTAGAGTCCAGACTCTTAAAAACATCGACAAGAAAACATACTCTTGATTCAATCGGATTTTTGCTTAAATTAAGAACCAAACCTCTTGATTTGAGCAGATTTCCTTTTGATTCAAGCAAAAATCTGATTGAATCAAGAGTATTTTTTCTTTTCAATGTCTTCAAGAGCC
Organism: Bemisia tabaci; assembly: GCF_918797505.1. Taxonomy (NCBI): domain Eukaryota; kingdom Metazoa; phylum Arthropoda; class Insecta; order Hemiptera; family Aleyrodidae; genus Bemisia; species Bemisia tabaci. The sequence goes on along the minus strand of NC_092799.1, from coordinate 22,536,887 downwards.
TGGACTCTAGATCCAATGTGTGTTTTTTCCAGTGTACTATTACCTTCCTCCTTTGTCCATTGCAACCACCCGCTTCCACCAATCGGATCGTTCCATACTCCTTTTGTCCTCTTTTTCTATAGCTTTGTCTGTTAATCTCAACAAACAACCGCCAGGTCCATTTTCTCGAAATTTCATTTTCGTCTTTACTGCTTTCTGCGTCAACTTATCAGAATACTGGTCATAGCTTGGTGATCTCCAACGTAGCACTAACGGTCTGACGACGTGGATTGCGACAGGGTGCGACGTGGCAAGGACCGGGATTGTCTCCGCGCGAAATCTCTGGTTTTTCGCGCTCGGCTTGGAGGCGGATAAAAGCTGAGCTCCACCTGGGGGGGGGGGGGGGCGCGGGGGAGGCGAAATAACTCGGGAACAGAACGCAAGCGGGGCTAGGGCCGGGAGATATTGTTGAAGGGTAGCGTCGCGACGCGTCTACGGCCGCGGGCTCCCGTTGTTTCGTCGTCCCTCCCACATAAGGGGGTAGCTCAATTGCCACGTGAGCCCTATTTTACGTGTAAACCTATGTTTTCTAGGGCTCATGCGGAGGTCCAGATACGCCTTTACGCCAAAGGAGTGTCGGTTTATGTTCTCGCCGGCAAAAGTCACCCACGATCGACCCAAAAATCAAAGTTTTCCGTTCAACATTCAACCCTGGTCTGCCCGACAAGGGTCTTTCACACCCGAGTTCAGGTCTTTCGAAACCGAAGACGAAAATGGAGAGAAAGGGAAAGCAAAAAAAATCGTATTCTTTCCCTTTTTCTTTGTATATTTCAAGTTATTTCTTATTTCTTGTTCGCGTCTTCCTCCTCCTCTTTTTCTTCATATTTCTCGTCTTCCTCCTCTTCCTCCATATTTCTTTTCCTCCTTTTCTTCCTATTAGGTTATTACATCTCTTCTTCCTCCTCCTTTCTTTCCTTATTCTTCCTCCATGTTTTCTCGAGCGCCTTCAAGTTTTGTGTAGTCAACATGCAAATCCATTAAGTTCGAATAGTTGCATCCTGAGATTGACAAAATCTCCTCACTAACGACGAATTTTCGGTCATACAATTCGCTTTATAAGATCGTAATCTCAGTTCTGGTGACAATATTTTCGGGCTCATAGAACCGTGCCGTTTGTTTATAGAGCCGTATCATCGGTACATAAAACCAAATCCTTGGTTCATGGAACCGAGTACTTCTGAAAAAGTTTGGTTTGCTTTGAATGTACAGTTAAATAATAATCCGAAGTACTTTTATACAAGTCGAGAAATAAAATAACAAAAATCTAATTGTTCGGCTTATGTAGAACACCGTCCTACGATTCGTATGACTATAGTTTTTTTCCTCCGTAATTTTCAAGAGACGAAGAGGCCAAATCGTCAATCCTCAGAGCCAAGACTTTGTAGTAACTCTTTTCGTGGCCTTATGCGAAAATCAGACAAAATACATAAGGAGTTGCGATGAGCTATGTATATATTCGAATAGTTATGTGGAAGAACTTTTGAAAATAAACTTGACAGCCCTGCTTGTATGGTTGATTCCATCCGCGTAGAGTGAATTACTAATTCCGAAAGTAAACATTTCTATTATTCTGTCATAATGTGACCACCAAAAGCCTCAACCTTGAAAGCGATTTGAGACCATGGAAAGGAGTTTCAGACATAAACAATAAGATCAACATATTACACATGTATGAAATGTCATGCTTGTCAAGCTGAAAACCTATCGGCACTTTCCAAACCCGAATAAAGCGCGGACATCAGCTTCATGAAACCAGGGTTACTTTAAAAGTTAGGATTCCATGAATCCAGCGCTGTATAGGTTGGATCTAAAAAGGTGCCATGGTCGCAATTTTCGTGAAATGGGTTCCTTGTCCAGCAGTGACGTGGCGTGCTTTGCGATTTACAGATTGATTTGTCATTTAAAGCTATGGAAAAGGATCGATAAACATGGTGTTCGCAACGAACACCTTAAAAACAGATTCTTTGCAAAGCTTCAGATGAAGAAATATCGATTTGTTTTTTGATTTCGTCTCGAGGGAGGGATCTAGAATTGAAAGATACCATGCCGTTTTCTCGATGCTGATCGGTAAAAAAAAAAGTATATCCCTCGGGCCGGATTTGAACCAGCGACCTATGGATTACCAGTTTTACAATCTACAGTCCACCGCTCTGCCAACTGAGCTACCAAGGGTAATTATGAAGTAGAAATACGCTTCTCATAGTTGGGCGTATTTCTGTCGGACGCGAACTATGTGCGTCAAGACATGAGCCCTGAGACCCCTAAGAATGTGTGCGTAAAAGTGCTCACGTCATAATGCACATAGTTTCGTTTGACAGAAATGCGTCCAGTTGTCATGTCATTGTTCACTGGAAAAAAAACATATTGGATCTAGAGTCCAGACTCTTAAAAACATCGACAAGAAAAAATACTCTTGATTCGATCGGATTTTTGCTTAAATCAAGAACCAAGCCTCTTAATTTGAGCGGATTTCCTTTTGATTTAAGTAAAAATCTGATTGAATCAAGAGTATTTTTTCTTGTCAATGTTTTCAAGAGTCTGGACTCTAGATCCAATGTGTTTTTTCCCAGTGTTGTTTAAATCAGCGTTAGACGCCCTGAAAGTGGAAAAATCCTCACTATTGAAACATTTGAGAGCGTTTGTCAATGAAACTTGCTCCGAAATGTGTCATTTTGAGCAAATTAATGTCAGTAAGGTTCGTACAGTTTGCAAATGTGACATTTTGAGATCCATATGCCTTACTTAACGGAGTAAAAAATCCCCGGTCATGGATTACCCTAAGTTTCTCATTTAGCCCCTCTTCCCTGGGGAGGTTCACTGTAAAGGGGCGCACACCACAGACTCCCTACACGGAGAAAAAAACTTCGTGCGTGGGACCCGAAGTTTAGGTCATATGGATCTCTGAAGTTTTCGGATCACACATCCGAAACTTTAGTTCTTACATCTGGAGTACTTAGGTTTTCACATGCGAACATCTTCGGTTCTCACATCCGAAAAACTTCGGTTCTCACATCTGAAGAATTTCAAATGGAAGAGCTGGAGTTTCAGATGTGTGATCCAAATCTCGACAGCTAGACCTAAAGTGTTCTGATGCTCGATCCGAAAACTTCAGAGATCCATATGACCTAAACTTTAGGTCCCACGCACAAGGTTTTTTTCTCCGTGTGAACCCCTAAAGTCGACCGTAAGCCTGAAAAACGACAGATCACATGGATTGCATTTTGCAAAAAGAAACCACTAGCATTGCAATGTTGCTAAGACGGTGCAACTTCTTTTGTCTTGGTGGAAAAACCCGATTATCCATTAGTAGTTTCTATTTTACTCGCTAAAAACTGTGAATTTAAGACAACAATTACCATCTAAATTTCATAGTTTATTTCACGATTTCCGCAATTTTATTGCAAAGGATGAAGTTGCACAATCTTAGCATCATTGCAATGCTAGTGGTTCCTTTTTGCAAAATGTAATCCACACATGAACCTATTTTTAACCTAGAACTTGACCCTATGCACACTAAAATAGTATAGCTTTCGTAGCGACGTGAGTATAATACTGCAATACGGCAGCGTGACGGTGGTGGGTCCCTCTGGTGCACCGCAGCGCGGAGCACACACAGATGACAACAAGGGTGGAATTATGGAGGCAAGGAGCATAATGTATTTTTCTGAATCACACAATAAATCGTACATGCTAGCCGTTTTATTAGTCTGCCTTGGCTGCTGGTCTGGCTCTAGTTTCGTTCTAGGCTGACTCTCTCGTCACCACCTTGCTCCACCTCTTGAGTCCTCCCGCTCTCGGTTGACTCTCTCGCTCCAGGGCCAACCTCTTTTCCGCCATGTTGCCGGTCCAGTTAATCCTGTCGATACAAAAAGAATTTTTCTTTTAAGATAACAAGTTTATTACAAAGTATACAGTACACGTACTTTAAGGTCTTACAAAATACTCCAACAAATCATATCAAAATCATAGAGAATAGAACATATCATAACAGCACAGTGAGTTTAGAGGTAGAGTGTTATCTGGTTGATACAAAAAGAATAAGGTTTAATATTCTATAGTTTTAAAATTTTGATGAGAAATTTAATCAGTGAACGACACGTGTTGTAATTGCATTTTCTACTGACGATTGAGAGCAAAAACAAAGAAAACCGGAAAGAAAACGAGGAGCTAAAAATAACAGCATCGGAAAAAAGAGGTGCCGTGGTAATATCCTGGATGTTAAAAAAATGTGCGACAACTCTTGGATGTTGTCATTACCACTCTGGATGTTAAAGTAACATCCCAGGATGTTACTCTTACATCCTATTATGCTACGTTAACTGCCAGAGTGTTAATAGCAACATCCAAGAGTGGTCGCACATTTTTTGAACAACTGCAACATCCGGGATGTTAGTACAGCATCTTTTTTTTCGGTGAGGCACAAAAAATTTAAGTTTTTTTTTTTTATGGGGGGGGGGGGTGGTGTCTATAATCCCCACGAGTGTATCGAAATGAGCTCGCTCATACTATATTTCTTCCAATGCCGAATCCTGATCCCCCAGAAGATGTGAATGAGTAACAAATTAATGAAAAATAATAAATGAATATTGGGATTCTACACTACGAAACACCTCATTTCACAAAAACCGAGAAATCTAGGATTTAAGTACCAACCCTTGTTGCAATGAGGCCGATCTTTGCAGCTAGCAGATAAAAATTTAGCCGACACATCGAGAAGAATAATTTAGACCACATTTTACAATAAGGAACTATTTTTGGCTCATTTTAGAAACAACATATATGCCATCGGTTTCCCATTGTAATAAGGGGCTTTTGTAGAAGAACCAGAGATAATGGTTCCTTATTGCAAAATGTAATCCAATTTATAAGTGGCACGGGCGCGAGAGTTCGATTGGATTTAGCTGTAAAATACTCTAAGAGAACAAACAAGGGATGGTTTCATAAAATTACAGCAATTATTTGGTTCTTAAATATCTGAAAAAGGAAAGTAGATATGAAGGATAAAAAGTTCATCTGGGTTCAACATGAAGAATTAAATAATTAACATTTACTTTGACGGGCTACCAAAGTTTATTCAACTTTAAAATGATGGTCTGCCTTGAATAATATTTTAATTTAAAAGAAGGGTCTCTCACGAGTTCGGATTAATTGCCCGTCAACGCACTAGAACTTTCTTAATAAGAAGAGCCTTTTTATTTCTTTTCTCAAATATTTCACTCGTGCATGTATTAAATCCTATAATATTAACGACAAGACACACGCCGATTTTCAATCCAAAAGCAACATCCTAGACTTCCAGAATATGTCACCGTTTAGTCTAGACAATGTTGATCGTACCCATGTTATTAGAGACTTGTGTGATTTGATTTCACGTGCGTCTTTGTAACCATCGAGTGGAACCTTCCTCTCGAAAAAGTTTCTTCTCTCTCTCTAATCGCCGATACTTGAAACAATTTATTTTTTACTCGTTTTTTTGCCAACACTCGGCTGGAAGACGCCTTTAATTGAGTGTCACGTGTTATTTGTGCTATAACTCTCCTAAGACATAATTTGTGCAATCACACCGTGCAGATAAAAAGGAAAATCATAGAAGAAAGAAGGAAAAGAAGAAGAAGAAGAAAAAGAAGAAGATGAAGAGGAAAAGGGAGAAAAAGGAAAGAATAAAGAACAAGATCAAGGAATGAAAAAGGAAAGATCAAGAATCTAATTTTCTTTGTATTTCTCTTCCTCTTCCTCTTATCCCTCTTCTTCTTTTTCCCATGTAGCAGAATGTTAAGATTGATAGTGATACATAATCTATTTATAGTCAATTTATTGTTTAGGTATTTATCGCTATGAAACTTCTACTAAATAGCCATTTTAATCTACATGTGAATTAAAACCAATACAAACTTGCTATAAACAGTCATGTTCGATTTTTGAATACATCTTAGCCATTTTATTGCAATTTGGATTATATTTTGAAATTAGGAACTAAAATTTTTGGCACATTCGTAAAAAACACATATCTCCGTAGGGAGACTAATGGTATAAGTTTTTTTTCAAACTGAGCGGGAAATATTTGTTCCTGAATGCAAAACGTGGTCCATTCATGGCTAGGAAATCGCTATTTCTGACAACTCTTTTAAGTTTTTCAATATATAATTAACAGCTACTTAGTTGTCATTTATAACTATATCAAATTCCTATTTTTGAAAACTCTACTACGTGGGTTTATGCCCTCCATCCATGGGTTCCATCACCCTCCTCTTTATCCCCTTCTTTTTCAACATATCATCTTTTTCCTCTCATTATTTTCTTCTTCTTCACCCTTCGTTTATAACTTGTACTCACCTGAAAGAAAATTATCGCAAAAATATTTGTCTCCCTAAAACTCCCCTCGCAGGTTCCCCACCGCATTTCCCTATCCAAACACAGCAAGGGTCTACAGGATCACAGTTGTTCAGACTAGGGGGCTAAAAATTTCTGATTGAATTTTTAAGCTAAAAAAGCATTTTAGTTTGCCATTGCATACGAATCGAAGGGTTTTGGAGTAATGTTCAGTGCCTCTTTCTTATGCACAGCCACCACGACAAAAATTTAACGTTCGATTTACGAGTCGACGCTCTGCAGGTCGCGCAACGTCGCGCCGACTGTTCCCCGCTATCCGGGTTTCCCGGCCACATATTTCCATAACTCAGGGCGAGTGAAGTTGCAACAACTTTTCGTCTCAAGTGAGTTCTGCAGAGTCGTTTAGGAAAATCGCTTTGCGAAAAAGTTCCTCGAGGGACAATCACGGGCGCCCCTCCGCGCCTCCCCGGCCCCCACCGGAGCCCCGGCCCGCTCATTTCCGCGTACCCCGAGCAGCGCCACTTCGCGCCCATAACTGTTCCCCAATATATTCGCATTTTATTCCAATCATCCCGTCCGATAGCTCGCGGTTCCCGGTGCCTGTTAAGCGCCGAACGCAACCGCGCGCTTCAAAGTTCGCCAAACGTGAGGATTCGCGGATGGACGTGGATGGTGGAGAGCAAACAAGGGAGTGGCGGAACATGTGCAGTGTGCACCCACCGGGGAAAGGAGAAAAAACACCGGAAAAAGGTCATAAAGGTCGTTAAACCGCCGCCTTATCTTCTTTTCCGGGTCATACTAGAAAATTTAATGTTCAAATTATCCTATTATATAGTCTATTCCTGTGTGCTCGTTAGGCAATTAGAGTGAATCTACACCAAACGTGAATAAAACCGAGTTATCGAGCGAATTTTGCAAGATTACCAGTTCTACTTAAAACTCTTGGCAGAACACGGATCCAATAGGCTTAAACACACACATTTTATTCCTTATATTTCTTTCAGATTTTTCAGCCAAAAAATACGAGTGAACTACCCATCACCCTACCATAGGCACGCATCATGATTCAGTTACATAAGGCAAGATCATAGTTGAAATCGTGCTTTACTAAATTTAGTATTAGTTTCAGAAACAATCAATAAACGGCGGAGGCAAATGAAGGGGTATCGATAATACGAGCATTGCAAGTTTTAAATAAGAATAAACATATTGGGTTGAAAGGAAATGTGAGAGTACAATATCGCGCAAAAATTCCGAGCCATTCATAGCAAGCGATTTACAACTATTTCCAAGCATCTTATCGACGCAATACCCGAAGACACGTAAGAATTAACGCACCACGACAGAAATCGCCTTCAAACGGACGTATAGGCAACAATATACCGTCGTGTTCGAATAGTGGCCGAGCCAAGGACGTAATCATCGATCTGATCTGTTGATGGTAATTAGCACGTATATGTGAATTAATTTACTCCTTGAGTTGTGTTGCTGAACAAAATGAGCTGTTTTTGTTTAGTTTAAATGTGACAAAAATTAAAACCATAGATTGACAAGTTTAAGTTGTCTTTGTTAAAGTGCTTAAGATAAGATTTTTCTGAGTTGACTGCAGTCGTTGGCGATTCTTGCATGTTTCACCTCCATTTGAATGCATTAAAAGTAATCGATTCTGGTTGAAGCAACCTGCTTCGATTTATAAATCGATTGTTTTACATGCGCTTTAAAGGGCAAAGTCGAATGCTATCACCTTGGAAGAATCAACAATGACGATGATTCTTACTGGATGACAACACTCAATTCTGCCCATTCAAACACGCATGAAAAATAATCGATATAAATATTAAAGCAAGTTGCATTGCTCAGAATCGAGTATTTGGGATAAATTTACACGAAAAGCAATGTTGTCAAATTCCGAGGAACGCCAATGCTTAAGGTCACCTCAGAAAGAGCATGCCCTTCACTTTGCTATTAACTTAATATTCCTGAACAGTTGTTTTCATGCTCAAATAAAACGAAAAAAAACGACTCATCTTCAACAACGCAACCGCACAGAGTAAATTAATTCAGTCGAAGATTTTTTCTCCAGTCGGAAGTTTGGCAACTTTCGGGGGATGCACGCGCGGGGGATGGAAGCGAGGGTCGCCGAGGCGGGAAAATCTCAGGTGCGTCACACGAAACTTGGGCAGTTACCATCTCAATAACGGTAAATTATGACGGTTTTTGTTGCAAATAAGCGGTCGCCCTGATTTGTTCCGGATTCCGACCCCTCGTGCCAGATCTCGCAAAAAAATCCCCCACCCCCAACGATTGTAGGGCTAAAGCACTGTTTACTCACAAAACCCGGCTTCCGCGATATTTACGGTACGGACTGAATGTTTTGCAGCATTCCGCTACCTTTGTCCTCCGTGACCTGTGGCAGGATTTACTCTTGCGTGGAATTAGCTAGCGACTCTTTTATCAAGATCACGTCCCTTCCCACTCTGCCTCCCTTTCATATTTTCTAATTTCTTCGCTAACATTTAAAAGTGAGACTTGAAAAAACTTCATCCCGGTGCCTTTTCGCGTGCGGCTTTCGAGCCGAAAGAAATATTGTTTCGCGCCCAAGTTGGCGGGTTAATTATGAAATATTGTGAGGCGAGATTAAAAGTGTATTCCTCCCGCAAGAGTCGTAAAGTCGCCCCCGCTTTGTGTCCCCGGTCTCGAATAACTCTTTTACTCGCCGAGTTGTAAAAAGTTTATGAATCCGCGGAAGGTTTGAAGCATCGCGCGAGTCCTCACCAGATGTTTCGGTTGGGGACTGTTTACACCTCCATGATTATACGGTCACGTCGACTTGATGGCTTTCCGCCACTCCTCCCCGTTTCCCTCGTCAAATATTCGCGGCGCACCACGCCTTTTAAACAAATTATGGAGGTCAGTCAAAAAGTTGCTCGCGGCCCCGGTTTTAAACATTTTCCCTTTTTATTATCCTCTCCCTCCGTGCCGGGAAAATGATTTCGTAATGGCGAGTATTAAAATATAAATGGTAGTAACTTCTAGCACCTGACTCGGAATTTTTAAGGAGGCGGAGAAAAATCATGATCCAATAATGCAAAGATCCTCCAAAGATGAAAGGCATCCTCCAAAAGCGTAGAAAGGACATTCATTAGCGAGTATGCGGTATTATAGTCTCACCGTCAATAACTATTCAGAGGAATCAATAGTAAAACATGTTAAAAAATAAGGTAAAAATAAAAAATCTTTCTGAGGCGAATCAGTCGATTTGTTCCTGACGATAGAAATTCAAATATATCGACGGTGTAAGTCGGCAATCACATAACTCGTTTGCGGTGTCTGAAAATCTCCGTCTCCTGTGTTATTTATTTAAAGGGGAACAAATTGACATCATTCCTTGAAGTTTTTGCAAAAAATTATTCGCGGAGAAAAGAAAAATCATGGCAGTTTTAAAAAATTTCCGTTGAGTAGTCTTCCGTTTAAAAAATAAGTATGATAGGAAGTCTGCGACGTCGCAAACCGAGTTATGCGATTGCCGACTTACACCGTCGATATTTAATTTAACACAATAGGGCACAGAAAAATGCCTGCTTATTCCTAGAATATCCGTTTCATTTTTCGTAGGGAATATTTGAGTTCGAAAAATTGAATGTAATGAATTTTGGAGGCTTTGTTCGTTCATATCTGACAGAAGAAATCATAAGTTTTTTAACATTGCAATAACTTCCTCCCCCTATCCAAAGTATAAAAGAGAGCCACTAAACTATTTAAGGAGATGAGTCGAGTGTGGTGCACGGTTGGTTCCTTACAAGATTCTCTTTTGCTGGAATCAATTCAGAGAAAGGAACCAACTGCATTTTCAGGCGTTAGAAGTTCCTCCAAGCAGCCACAGAATAGACCACTTGCTTTCTTAAAGCTTGGTTCCTCTATACATATGCAACTCAATTCATTTTATCTTTAGATCAATGTCTGATGGCCTAATTGGTAGACATGAAAAAACGCACCAATGACGGCTTCAGAGTGCAATTTCTTAAGAATTAAAAACACCGTGCCCGGCACAGTTATTGACCCTCGTCCAAGATACCACTATTCGAACGCTGCCGCGCGCGATTGGTATCACGCCCAAAATGAAGGCGCACCTCGATGGCATCGCTCCTCGCCGGCAAATGTCACTGCTCGGAGTCGAAATAAAACGCTCGACTCTTACGCCTTATCGCAGGGAGTATTCAAATCGTCACTCGTAAAAGCTCTTATCCGCGCGGAGGAATCGATATCAGATATGACATTTCCGAAATAAGCCGAAACAGTCGGTTTCATTTCCGATAAGCGCCGTCCAAATGTCACCGCCCGGAGGACCGAGGTAAGACGCTCGCCCTTTCCGAGAAAACCGGGAGGGGGCGGGGGTGGGGGCGTGACGGGCAGCCCGGGGCCGATAAAAGAGTTTAAAGATTAATGCGAAAATGAAGGGACGCTATCTAAAATGTAATCTGCCGGAGCTTTTAGCGGTATCCGCGAAATAATATCTGGAACAATGGAGTCGAGTCGATGATTTTCGTGTTGCGGGGAAACGCCGAGAGTTGCTCTCTTCAAAACCGCGTATGTTCAATGCCGCCCCTGCGCGGTTGCGCGGTTTTCGCGGAGCGCGGCGCGGTCGGTATTGGCTTCTGCCCTCGGGCGCTGCGCTCTCCCGTTTCCACCCCCGTGTTTATCCTCGTCCCTTCTGCTCCTCCCCCCGCACCCTTTGCTCTCCCCTGCCCACCCCTCCCCTGTCGTCCCTGGCGTGTGGTTTTCATTTGCGTTCGGGAGCTCATCAGTGGACCTCTGTGGGGAGTCGATAGTCGATACTCGCCCTAAATGCCGCATGTATCAATGCGCAAATCGCTCTATCAGGGCGTCCTTGCGCCAATTGGGGTAGCAGCGGCTGTTAAAAATCAATCTTTGAAAGCTCAAAAGCTTTGAAAAAAATAATATGCTAATTCAGCACCTAGGATGTCAAAAATGTGTCTGGTGATCCCAAGATGCGGCCTTTACTTCCCTCGCAGTTAACTTTACAACCTATGAATGCAACTTTAACTGCGTGGGCAATCAAGGTAGCATCTTAAGATTACCAGACACATTTTTGACATCCTAGGTGCTGAAAAAGCATACCGTTTTTTTCAGTGCTCTTAAAAAATGATAAAAATTGCGAATTCATCTATTAGGGTGGTTTTAAAGTAAAAGATTAAGAGCTCAAGACGGCCTTTTTTGGCTCTAATATTCGAGGTGTTTAAAGTTAGTATCTACAAAAAAATATTACTTTAAATACCGTTACTTCGAATACATTAACTCAGTTTTAAAATTGTATCGCATTTTAAATGTGTTATCCGTTATCACAAGCTGATCTTTCGATGTTTTCCCCCAGAAAATAGCTACAAATACGTAATTTTTCAACGAAGAACACAAAGTTGGTTATTTTCTTCCTTCGATGCACTCAATAACAGATTCACAGTTACTCCAAAGGACCAAATGTTTGGTTAAATTGACCAAAACCATGCGTAATTCTAGGATAACTAGGGATGGAAAAAGTGTCCTAGTAGACGAATGTACTTTTGTCTCTCTCGATGTCACCCAGAGGTTGCGACCTGCAAGTAGTGACTAGCTCATCGGACAATTATCGTAATCTTAGTTTTGATCCTGAAGGTTTGCGCCCGACTTTTAAACATTTTTGAAATTTTCAATCCAAAAATTTGGTCCATGCAACCCAAAGAAAAACTAACCAAAAAATATGAGCCGCACGTTTAAGTTACCTTGTCTTCTACTTCCCCCTTCCCGTATGTAACAATGGCGGATCTGAAAAATAACCTTTTCGAAACACGCTTAAAAAACTATTTTGTTCACACAAAAATGTAATATGTTTGGCTCTGGCATAATGGGCAGATCTCGAAGATCACATCTCAAGTATTTTCTCAAAATTTTCTCGATGCCAAAACAGTTTTTTGCATGTATTTCGAAAAGGTAATTTTCACATCCGCCATTGTTACAGATAAGTCCTCTGTAATAATAACACAACATTTTGATTACTTTTTCTGACTGTGAGTTTTTTTTCAAAAAATCCCTAATTCGTCCCTTTTTGTGTGTTCCAGCGCCGTATCATCAGCCAGAGCCTGGTCTTCGTCCTTGCCTCGCTGGGTCTCCTTTTCCTCTGCCGCCTCCACCTGATGAGCTACCGGTTGCCGACCTTCGCGACAGCCGACAACCCGACCGCTAAGGAGCCCCGTCTCCTTGTCCGCCTCCTCACCTTTCTCTACCTCCCAATTTTCAACCTGAAACTCCTTCTCCTCCCAAGCAACCTCAGCTTCGACTGGTCCATGGACGCCATCCCCAGGATTAAAACCCTCTTCGACGTCCGGAACCTCTACACCGCGGCGTTCTACACAGCCTTAGCGATGATCGTCCGCAAAGCGACCAACAGCCTCAGGAAAAGTGACACGCGGTGCAACGCTAGTAATATCTGTGATACGCGGACTAGGTACTCGCCGCAGAAGAGGTGCGCGCAGTGCAACGAGTCCGTCTGCGGGCTGGAGGAGTGCGGGTTCCACGCCAACAACAACACGATCCACATCAACAGGAATTTCCCGTCGGGCCCGCAGAGCTTCGGCTCGAACGCGTACGGGAAAGTGTGTTTCCAGAGTTCCTCGCTGTGTTTCTCGCGCAAGAGTGAGGTGGTGCTGACGGTGTTGGTTTTCCTAGTGTTCCCGTTTCTGCCCTCGTCGAATTTGCTCTTCTACGTGGGCTTCGTCCTGGCCGAGCGGGTGCTGTACATCCCGAGTCTGGGGTTCTGTTTGGCCGTCGCGTTCGGCTTCCACGTCCTGTCGTCCAGGACTAACCGCAGGAAGGCGAGTTTCTGTTTCGTCGCGCTGTTGGTCGTCTTGAGTGCGCGCACCGTTCACCGCAACCGGGACTGGTTCGACGAGGAGGCCTTGTACTCGTCTGGTGTTTCCATCAATCCGCCCAAAGGTGGGTCAAATCAATCATCAATCGGTCCAAATCAACATTTTAAACTTTTCCAGCATTTTTATACACTCTCCTTCCCTCCTCAGTCTTGCACGGAGAAAAAAACTTCGTGCGTGGGACCCGAAGTTGAGGTCATATGGATCTCTGAAGTTTTCAGATCACGTATCTAAAAACTTGAGGTCCAGCTGCCAAAGTTCGGGTCATACATCTGTAGTACCTCGATATATACCGAAGGGTTCGGGTCTCACATCTGAAGTACTCCGGTACATACCGAAGTGCCTCGATGTCTAAGCCAAACTTCGGCAGCTGGACCTCTAGTTTTCGGATGCGTGATCAGAAAACTTCAGAGATCCACATGACCTCAACTTCGGGTCCCGTGCACGAAGTTTTTTGCTCCGTGTGTACTGGTACTCATTAGAGCAAAACATTTTTTGACTCTAATTGAAATTTTTTTGGAATTTCTTAGCTTTTTCCCCCCTGCGAAATGGTGTGAATCCAGCACCATTTCTCAACCTTGTTTTTCCGTTAGTTTATGCGGCTTCATCCATTGAACTCTTTATCAGTTGCAAAGGAGGAGGATGTCGATATGATATCTGTTGAAACATCATCATTATTGTAATTGGTTTTATTTGAAAAGTCGCACCATTTCTTAAATTCCTGTGAAGCTATCAGATAGGGGTGGCTCTTCTAATCAAATTTCAGCTATTTGTACTTGTAGTATTCTATTTAAAACAAAACACTAAAGATTGGTTCCTTCTCAGTCTGGGAGGCAGGGTGTTTTGAGGATCGGCCAATGAACTCCCAATGATCCTCAAGCGATTCCCTACTTTACCTTAGTCAGCATTTAGAACAGCCCGATTTGGCATCACTGTTTTAATGCGATTTCATAGTAAGCCTGCAACAATCTTGACTGATGTACTGATACCCTTCAACACAGCGTTCTCTTAGTATTTGAAGCGTTTCCTGCAAGCGAGTCCATTTTACGTCATATTTATACTCGGATTAAGTCGAACCCTCTGTTTCCAACTAATGTTATTATTATATACTTTCGAAAGGGAAAAAGCTGTAAAAATAATTTTAGTGTCTACCTTTGTTGTTGTGAAAGCTCCTCTAGAGACGCTTTTCCCGAGAAGTAAAGAAGAAGAAGAAAAATAGTGAGGTAAAGAGTTCCGGAACAAGGAAAACGTAAAGAGGAACTTATTTTATTTCAATAGGAGGCTACGCCCCAGGAGCGCTTCGCGGTCAACCCCCCCCCCCCCCCCCGAAATGATTCATGCGTTAGGTGGTATGCGTTATTCGTTACTCTTATAATTTTATATTACAAACTTTAATTTGTTTTCGGAGGGAGATCCAACTTCATGGTTTGAAATTTTTACGTATTATTCATATTCACCCAGAAATGGAATACCAGGAAAGTTTCCGAGAAACTGAATCGTAAACTTGTCCATCTTAAAATAAATATTATGACAAGAATTTGACAACATCGTAAAACGAAGTACATGTGTTTCCTGTTTTACCTTCGAGATGAGAAATTTCTCACCTGCTTTCAGAGCTAAACCTCTCGATTGAAAATTAAATAATTTAATGTTACAACTTTTGAAGAAGGGGTAGAAAAAGTCAAACTGTCCTCTAATTCTCTATGGAACTTCAAAGCACTCAAGACGTGAATATTGCAATGGAAAAATGATTGTCTATTCCGAATCCTGCAGAAAACACTAAAATATTAATGGTTCCATAAAAATAAGCTTACAAACTATTTCAAGGCTCCAAAATTTGAAATTTAAGTTGAAAAGTAAGAGGACGCTCTTGAAACAAGAGTAAAAATAGATCCGAACTCTATGACGATCGTAAAGCTAAAAAATAACAATGTTGTTCAGTGGTCATAAAAACGCTTTTTAACGCGATGTCATGATGTCATATCGTGATCTCATAAAGCCAAGCATTTAAGGGTGTGTGCCATATTTACGTCAATTTTTGAGTATCGAGTATGTATAGATATCATAGTTATCTTATCTTACTTATAATATAAAATCCTAAGAGTATCGCGTCACGCATAAGACCGCAAAGCAGTCAGGGTTCTGTCACCACTACAAATAAGTGAAACGGAAACAATCGCAATATGGAAATAAACAGTGGCGAGACGTGAATGATCGAGTATCGATATTTCCCCATTTGAAGATGTGGAAAAGAATCGATTATTAAGGTGTTCATTGCGAACACTGTTTATCTATCCTTTCCCACAGGTTTAAATGGCAGAGCAATCGATATATCGCGAACACGCTACGCCACTGGAAATAAAGCAAGAGAGAGGGCGCGCGTTGATGACGGCGCAGTGATACAACTATTCGTGCTTGATGGATGTCCGTGTTGCGTCTGCAAAATTGAAGGCGCCATGGCTTGAGGCATGAACTCGCAATACTTCGCTATATGTATGCTACCAATGAGAGTTCGCTCAGATTTGAAAAGGAAGCGAAAAATAAGGCCCGCTTACGTTTTTTCTATCTTTGACTATGTTGACACTCGATTTTTTTCTTTTATTTCAATTTAACTTCAGATTTTCTTGTTAAATATGTAACTGTAAATCCATATTTAGAACTCGCATGCATCAGCCGCGTAACTCTACCGGAAGAGATTGTCAGGTCAATTTGACGCGGCTCCGGATTTTTAGGGGCACCTAGTTATCAAATTAAAATTCCCTTACTCTTGAATCTTTTTATTTATTTTTTCGCAATTTGATGTCTGATTCGCTTTTACGATGGAATTAGAAAATTGATTTCCAGAATTATTTAAAAATCTGTGTTCAGATATAAAAGTATATGTACGAATACATGCGTATCATTTACGCGAGTTGCAATTAGATCTATTTCGTCCATTCCTGCATTCAAAATTCACATAAGAGCTCAACTTATTTTCAAGTTTGGGAATAGGACGAGAATAGCTATACCCCCGTTTATTGAACGGCCGCTCTATTTTGAGTGCACCTCCTCTAAAATATACGGTCAATCTGTAATCTTTATATATCGTTGGTAAACTTTGATTTTTTTTTCAACATAATTCGTCGTCTCCGCGCCGAAGAAAAGTAACTCCAACTCAATCTATTCAATTGTTTACAAGAATGTACCTGTGCAATTTTCGTCCAAATTGTTTTTAATTTTCGCATGAAGCAAACATTAATTTCTGAGAAAATTCATGAATCACCTTGACATTTTTACATACTGTAGATTAAATTGAGCGGAAAGTTCTCAGAAAAATTGGAAGAAAAATAGTTACAAATCTGTTCGGTTCCCGAGCAAAGGAACGTAACTCCATTCCAAGGTTGCAAAATTGACTCAAACGATCCAATTTTTCACAGGAATGCACCTGCAAAATTTTCGTCCAAAATGTTTTTAATTTCTGCATGAGATCAGAAGAAAAATCAGCGACATTTGTAGTTAGAAGTACTCCAGATTATCCCGACAGTAACGCAATTTGTGAGGGTAAATTCGTCAACATCAAATTGAGGTCCTTGGAGGACAAGGGGCATAATTGTGGTTCTTGAAAAAAACTCAATACTAATGATTTGAAGTAAAACTAGTCTCAAAGCATATGCTGCGAAGAATTCGCTCCCAGATTCCAATTTTTAAGCATCAAAAAGTCAGTTTGAACTTTCTTTCCGCCGTAAGGATCTATGCAATTTCAAAACTTCAAACACTTGTCTCTCAAAATATTAAAAACTGCTCTTATGCGCTTTGTCCTCCAAGTCCCACAATGGACTACTTGACAAGGTACGAATTTTAGCATTCTGATACATGTTTCTTAACCAGAATTTCACGTAGAGTACGATTCGCGCAACGAAAATTACTGAAACCAACTCCTAACGGAGATATTAACATTTTTATTTCACATTGGTTACGAGGAATTTGAACTGCCCACTCACAAGAAACTCAAAGCTCTACGTGAGTCAAATCGCGCATTACAACGGTTTCAGCAATCTTCTCAATCGAGTAATGTTCATTTCCCAACATGTGTTGTTCAAACTATAAGCAATTTGCTACAGCTGAGCCGAAGCGTCAAGATTGAGGTTGTCAGATGTTTATATCTCAGAGACTGTCATGATAAACGTTTAACGTGCGATGTGAATCACGTAAAGCATTGAGTCTCCATGACCGGGTGGTTTGAATTCACGCATCACGAATTATTGAATATCTTCGTAAGGATGTGACTTCGGTAATTTTCGTTGTGCGCATCGTGTTTTACGTGAAATTTTGGTTCTGAAATTTGTATCAAAATGCTGAAATTTGCACCTTGTCAAGTGGTCCATTGTAGTTACGTTTTTTCGTGCACTGGGAAAAAAAACACATTGGATCTCGAGTCCAGACTCTTGAAAACATTGACAAGAAAAAATACTCTTGATTCAATCGGATTTTTGCTTGAATCAAAACGAAATCCGCTTAAATTAAGAGGCTTGGTTCTTGATTTAAGCTTAAATCTGATTGAATCAAGAGTATTTTTTCAGATCCAATGTGTTTTTTTTTCCAGTGTGATAAAAGCGACAAATTTCGTCGTCTCCCAGACGAAAGAACGTAACTCCATTCCAAGGTTGCCAAATTGACTCAAACAATTCAATGTTCAACAAGAATAGATCTGTGCAATTTTTGTCGAAAATTGGTCTGATTTTCGCATAAAATCAGAAGAAAAATTAGTGAATTTTTCAGTCAGAAATTTTAAAAATTCTCCTAGTAAAAATGCAATCTGCGCAAGGAAATTTGGCAACATTGAAATACAGCTACGTTTCTTCTTGCGGGAAACGGCAATTTTTCTGCCCTGAACGTTCGAGAGAAGTTAAGGGATTACCCGAAGCCGGCGAATCGGCAACATCGCCCGTAAATGTTATTTATTCCGTCTCCTCTCTCGCCGGTGGCAAACACGTCGGAGCGCTAGGTACATTTTGTCTCCGAATGCTCGCAGTGCAGTCGGGGCCGGGGCGGCCGCATGCCTTAAATTTTCAATCGATCGGCCCCAACGACGTTATAAATAGTTCCCAAAGGGAGCCGTATCGGGAATCGGGCCGGCGCAATTTATGGAGCATGACAAATTTAATCCTCTTATCATTTGGATTCCGGTGCCGGAAAAACTAATCTTATCCGGGAGCAAGGCGCCCCCCCCCCCCGCCCCCCGCCCCGATGTAAGAGCTCCTCTGTCTTCTCCACCGGATGAAAATTGCCCGGAACAGATGCTTCGCGCTTTTAGGGCCGTATTAGCGACGCTGCGCACAGTGGATCGAGTCCACAGGAGAAGTCGGATCAAATTTGGAAAATTTAAAAGCTTATAACTCTGTTTATATACAAATTTCAGGTTCTTTAAGTGGGTCCATTAGTTTTCTCGTGAAATTTTCTGCAAAAAGCACTCCTTACAGTTTAAAATGTGACGAAATAAACATCAAAATTCGCAGTTATTGTCAAAAATTTCATGTCCGACCTCTCTGATCGACTCGATCCACTGTGCGACGCGGCGCGGTCGAGATTGATCAGCCGCGACGCGCGTCGCGACGCCAAGTTAACAACAAATTCTTTCCCCGGGGACAGCGCCGAGTGACAGACTGGAGGGGCGAAGGAGTGGGTAGGAGTAAAGGGATTCGATAAGTGGACTGGCTCAGATTTATTCGAAAAGTTTGGCTGTTTAAGTATGATTTTAGTTAACTGATTGATTATCTGGACGGATCTCTGAGTGCGGCAAGAATACAGACCTTTCTTGTGTCAAGAATTTGCGATTTGATGCTTTGACTCCCACGGAAAACGATTCTTGTCCTCGCGGAATCGCGCTCTGACCTATCGGAAGAGAATTCTTTTATTGGAACTTAAAAATTCTTCATTTTTGGTGTATTTTTTTTCTCTTTTTTTAAAAAAAAATAGGTACTGGTAATTATTTTTGGATGGCCAATCTTCAACATACCTATTGATAAGGCACACAAAATTGTAGGCTGTTCGGTTGGGAAATAATCGAATAAAGGGAAGAAAACTGAGGAAAAAAGTCATTTTTGCATGATCTCCCATCCCTAATCCAGGCTTGGAGAGCAAGGTGGGAAAATCTAACTCCGGGGCCAAAGGGTTAAAAATTGATCCCCATGTCAAATTTCGCAAGAAACAAGATGGTGCAACTGGTTTTCTCTGAAAAATATCGAAAACTCAAAAAGAAAAACTCCCCTAAATGAAGCCGTAATAAAAAGAATATCACACGCTATCCTCAGAGTCCATCCCTATGTCAAGTCAAACACTCCATGTAAAGATGAGGAGCAAATAAATTAAAAGAAACTTTGAAAACTCCAAAACTGAAAACACGGCAACCTTGCTAAGGTAGTTGATTCCTATCTTTGCCTATGAGTTTGACCAAGAGGTGGGCTCATAACATTGGATATCCCATCCATTACGGCCTCAACTTTGAGGGCTTTTGAGTTCGTTCCAGAAAAAATTAGTTGCATCATCGTGTTTCTCGCAAAATTTTACGCAAAAAGAGGTACTTACATCGCAAATCCCCCATACATGCAAAAACTCCATTAAGATTGAAGTGACGGATGAGGGAAAGATTTGTTATCGAAGATAGAATGAGCGTTGAATGAAGAATCTTTCGGAAAGTTGACTGATTAAAGTTATTCAAAAAGTTTAGTCATTTAAGTGAGATTTAATCAACTGATTGATCATCTGAATGAATCACTAAGAGGGCATGAATCAAGATGAAAAAGACAGCCAAGGCAGGGCAGGATTTTATTTAACTGATTGATTATTATCTGAACGAATCACTATCCTGATATGAGGTTTCAACATATGTATTCGCCTGATTCGTACGTTCTTACCTAAAATCACTTATTAATTTTGTTTCAGCTTATGGAAATCTTGGCTCAGTATTGAGTTCCAAAGGGCGGATTCAAGAGGCAGAGAAGGCATTCAGGATGGCCTTGAGCTTTCGACCAAATATGGCGGATGTCCACTACAACTTGTAAGTTTCGCATGAATTCGTCCAAATAAGTTTAATTTTCTTCCATCTCCGTGTTAATTCGTAATATCGAAGACTGGATTCGAGTAATGCGTACCTATAATGCAATGTTCAAAAATGTCCGTTTTTTTTTTTTTTTTATTAAAATATTTCCTTGAAAATGAATACTATTTAATGGGTGGGAAAAATATACAGATATTTCATGAAAGTAGCTCATGTACTAGTTTCCTTATCATGAAATACGTAAGAGGATATCTGAGGGGCTTGGAGGACAAGGCGCATAAGTGCAGTTTTTGCTATTTCAAGAAATACGTGTTTGAAGTTTTGAAATTACGCATGGATCCCTATATGGCGGAGAGAAAGTTCAAACTGGCTTTTAGATGCTTAAAAATTGGAATTCGGGAGCGAATTTTTCATTAAATACGCATGGAGACTAAGTTTTACTCGAACTTATGCGCCTTGTCCTCTAAGTCCCTCATTTGAGATTTTAACTGAGCAGTCAGTACTTCAACATATAAATGGAAAAACCTCCACAAAATGATTCAAAATAGTCCTTTTGTCAAATAGCAAGCAGGTGGCTCTGCAAAATGTGATTGTAAATTTTTTGGTCAAAATATCTAAAGAATTAGTTGTTTTACCAAAAGTGTTCACAGACGGTGTAAAAATGTTTTGAAAAATTACTTGAGCTTATATTGTTCGTAAAAGATCAAACGCTGGTTGGTTAATTTTTGCATCGTCATAATGACCTCGATTGACCAATCTCCATGCATCATAGCAATGCGATTTATCAATCAGGATCATTCGGTATCAGTTCAGTAATCCAGTCAAAGGCCCAATATTCGGATTCTTGCGGCAATTGAGCGACAGAAATTTCCGCTTTTATCAATCTTACCAACATTAAAATCGAAGACTGACAACACCGCAACACAGACGGAACCGAGTCCTGTGTTGTTTTGACACATTCCCCGTGTAGAAACAACACCGCGCTCAATTTTTCCCAACATTGAGGCTCCATTGTTCCTACAAAACGGGACAATCAGTTCAGGACAAACCACCCCCCCCTTTTTTTAATTATTCCAGTGTGTATTACAAGTGCAAATTGTTTTCAACTTCTCCAGTCTACTCGAAGTGATTAACGGCAGCTATACGATGTCGGATGATTAGCGACTCCGGAATTGAATGAAAATAAAGCAGAAAAAAAATTAATTTATCGCTTTCATCGCAGCACGAAAGAAACTGGAGAGCGGAGCAAAAGCTAATTAGCCTCGCGGAAGGGTTAACGGGGGGACGAGGGGGTGGCGGGGGAGGGGGCGGTGCAACAAGAGAGATGAAGCGGGAGGGGGTGGGAGGGGGGACCCGGCGGGACTGCAACAATCGTAGCCGATGCGTAACCGAGGTAAACAATGGTTCCCCCGGCGGAGTTTTAATCGGATATCGCAGTTTAATAAAGACGAGCTCCGGCTTAAAACTTTGATAAAATTCCGGGAACGGGCGCCGAGTCCGTGCCGACCTGATTAGGCTAATGAATTTCACGCGAAGATCAGGTTCTTGGACCGAAATGTATAGCCTAATTATGTTATTTACGAGGGGGGGTTCAAGGGGGGGGGGGGCTCACATCCGAAGTAGATTCATAAGCCCCGAGTTGAAAACCTTGTTTGAGGCTCTTGGCAAGTTGCAAAAAGTCCCACTCGGAACTGCTGAACGACGCCACGACGCCGGTTTTTGGGGGAAGTCGCAGGCGTATAATGTACGGGGTGGTCTGCAGTTCACGGTTCCGACCGACGAACTAAGTTCATATCGTTTAATTCAATTCCTACAAATTATTTTCACAAAAAAATGTATCTTCTATCGCTCAAAAAACTTTCCAATTACTTTTTGCTCGCTAATTTTTGCTACAGTGAAAAGAAAAACTCCGGTCGTGGGAGCCGCAATTACGGACTGTATAGACATGCCGTCCGTTCCGGGCTCAAAGGCCGAAAATTCCGGCTGCTGGAGCCGTAGCTTCGGCCTCTGAACCCGGAGCAATCGAAGCTACGCCTCCAGCAGCCGGAATTTTCGGCCTTTGAGCCCGGAGCGGACGATATGTCTATATAGCCCGTAATCGCGGCTCCCACGGCCGGAGTTTCTTTTTCAGTGTACTTGTTACAATTGGACTACATTTTGCAATTTGGAACTTTAAATTCTAGCCCGGTTTAAAAACAACGTATGTGCCATTAGTTTCCCTATACACCCAAGTGTTTTTCCAGAAGAGCCAGAATTTATAGGTCCAAATTGCAAAATGCAGTCCAATTAGTAGTTTCCAGGTAGGATAATTTGCGACATAGGTACTGAATTTTTCGTGTAATATAATTAGAAATGCTTAAAATTAGAAAGCATGGGTGGATTTCTCATTGAATATATTATCATGTCAATGTTTTTCCAGAAGAGCCAGAATTTATAGATCCAAATTGCAAAAATGCAGTCCAATTAGTTATTTCCAGGTAGGGTTATTTGCTACATAGTTACTGAATTTTTCGTTCAATAAAGTTAGAAATGCCTAAAATTAGAAAGCATGGGTGGATTCCTTTTTGAATATATTACCATGTCTTTATACGTTGCCAAATCTCCGAGCTGAAAATGCAATTTTTCGGGGAAACCAGCGAATATTTTCCTCCCAATATTTAGAACATTTTGTCCGTGTTTTGATCTAAAGTTACAGAAAACTACAAATAAATACTCATTACGTTCCTCAAAAATCAATCGGGATAAAATCAGCAATATGCATTAATGTTCATATGACGTTTTTGTTTTTAAAGGCAGAAAAGTGTATCGCTGTATTCCGACTACCCTTGCTCTTTATCGACTCCCCGTTAAACACATCGCAAACTGACCGCTAAGCATGCTACAACTATGATTTAGATGTTCAAGTGGTTCAAATTACATAACTACCGGCATTAAGGCGCACTCAAATCATCGCTCCTGTTTCCACTCGCTTAGATTTACGGGCTGAATTCCGATTTGTAGTGGATCCTTCAACGCCATTCGAGTGAAGCTGCGAGATAGAGCCCTCCACTAAGATGAGAGGGCTCATTTTCAATTCAACTTAAATTGCACACTTAAAATGGTGATCGGTTTAATTGACAGGGTGGTGGCCTCCAAAATTTTGGTGTTGGGGCGATACCGTTATTAGGAGCAGAAAATCACTATCATTTTCTGCGAAATTTTTAATGTGAATGCTCTATGAATATGAAGAAGTTCACAGGTCTAGAGTTCGAAAATCTTTGGGAAAAAACGTTAATGAAGTCTTAAAGGCCGAGGTTGAAGAGTTAAAGGCAGGGTACTTGATATAACACTCAGAGGCGGATCTAGCGATTTGGCAACATCGGATTTCCTCCATTTAAATTTGTATTAAACAATTGATTCTTGTCGGAGCACCTGGCCCCTCCAAAAATCGATACATTTCCATGGGTTTAAATGGAGAAAAACAATGTTGCCAATTTGCTGGATCCGCCAATGATAACACCGATGATCAAATTTGTCCGAATCCTGGTTCATCCGCTGAAAATAACTTTTCGAAATTTCAATGTCTCTCTTCATGTCGTCTATTTTCATAGAACTGGTCACTGTTCCCAAGACAGACAATTTTAGTTCCTACTTTCATGTTAAATAGAAACTCCTGGAGTTATTTTCTAAAAAAGAACACACACACACATTCCTTCCTTATTTGCTGTGTTGTTTTAAAAAAGGGAAAAACCACTGTTTGTATCGGTTCTAAAGTGCATAATAGACGCAAACTAATACCTCATATGAAAATGAACTTGTTCTCTTTTCAAAAGAACTGGTTTAAATATCTCAAAACATAACACCAGCAAAAGAATGAACTGATTACAACGAGGCATCACGTGAACTCAATTCGATTCAAAAGACCTTCTTCAAAATGCATTGTTCCTCTGCAAAATCGTAAATCGCAAGCATTTTTTTTTCCTTTCCTTTTTTTGCAAAACCAACGCAATTTTGGCAACGTCGGTTTAAAAAGAGAAAAAAATTAAACCAAGTCA
Source organism: Bemisia tabaci (assembly GCF_918797505.1). Lineage (NCBI taxonomy): Eukaryota > Metazoa > Arthropoda > Insecta > Hemiptera > Aleyrodidae > Bemisia > Bemisia tabaci. Next base: position 22,512,528 of record NC_092799.1, on the reverse strand, counting down.
AGCTAAAATATCCGCTCTAATAATAATGATTACCAAAAATTCCATTTTTTAGCACAGAAATGAATAAATGAGTCAATGATTCCAATTGAATCGGCGAGATCACAGTCAACCCCGTATTCCGTTTGTTCATTTTCTGAAACAAAACCTTCGTTGTTTCCAGGAAAGAGATAATTTTTTCTGGCAACCGCGGTTCAAAAATGCCTCAATCTCATCTATTATCATAATTGACAAAATATTCAGGTTTCAAATCAGGAATGAATAAATGAGTCGATAAACGACCATGTCTTCCGTGTATTCGTTTCTCTACCTTGCCAGGGAAGAGAGATTTTTTTTGACAACCATGGCTCAAACATTTCTGAATCCCGTTTATTATAATAACTGACCAAACACACAACTTGTAAATCAGGAATTAATAAATGAGTTAATAAAATACCCACCTAAATGCCGTTTATCGTTCCTAAACAATTCATGATTTTTTGGGAAATATAGCAATTTTTTGGTCAGTTTTTTCTCAGAAAGTCCACATCCATTAAAGTAATTGCCCGAAAATTTAATTTTTAAAGCAGAAAAGAATAAAATCGCCAATAATTCCAATTTCATGGCTGGAGACTACCGTGTATTCTGATGCACCAGGACGTTTATTCATACGCGAAACAAAACCCATGATTTTTTGGGAAATATAGCAATTTTTAGGGGTAGCTTTCCCTCAGAAAGTGCTCATCCATAATAATTATCACCCAAAAATTCAATTTTTAAATCAGAAAGGTACAACCACGCCAATAATTCCAATTTCACCGCTGGAGACTACCCTGTATCCCGATGCACCAGGGACCGAACCCGTTGCAGCGCGGCAAGCGAGGCGCCTGCACACGTAACGATGTCGACGACGCCTCGTCAACAACCCTTTTACGACCTTCAACCCCCTCCCCGCCCCCTCCTCGCCCGCCACCCCCACTTTCCCACTCCGTTAACTTATTCAAATTTAAAGTTGTACTCTCTAGTCCCATTTATTACTACCTCTTCAACGAATTTCAATAGTCACCCTCCCGCTTTGCGCAGCGTTCCTCCCTCACCCCCTCGCTCTGCGCGCACTCTCCTCTTCCGCGGGACGCCGGACCGTTCGCGAATTCGCTTTTTTGCACCCTCGAGTTTTAGGGGACTCCTCCGGGGCGGCAACGGTGCGCTTCTGGTCTGTACCGGCAGCACCTTTGATGTCGCGCGACTTTGAGACGGAGGTGTCGGATCGACGGGAAAGTTCGGAAGTTCAGCTCCTGGGATTCCGTGTCGGAGGAAGTTGGTTTTGAGGGAGTCTCGTCAATTTTTCCCGGTGACTTCAACGGGGACAAGAAAAGTAAGAAGCGGAAATTCAAAAATCCAAATTCCGGGAAAGGACGTGATCGACTTTTGATCCTGACTTTGACGCAACACCAATTGAATCAGTGAGAACGAAAACACACCAACTCGAAAAAATGAATATAATCAAGACACATACTTGTGTAATGCCCACTTGTCTAAAGATTTTTGGTAACGTCTGAGGGCTCATACCGCATTTGTCCTTAGAATGGCAGTCTAGAGCTTGATTTCTTACCCTGTCTAGTGGTCCATTCTAGGGTCTCTTTTTCAAATCTAAACACTCAAAATCTTCACTGGAAAAAAAGTCGCTTGGATCTAGAGTCCAGACTGTTAATAACATTGACTAGAAAAAATACTCGTGATTCAATCCGATTTTTCCTTCAATCGAAGAACCGAGACCTTTTGATTCAAGCATGTAGTCCGATTGAATCAAGAGTATTTTTTCTTGTCAATGTTTTTAAGAGTTTGGACTCTAGATCCAGGCGACTTATTTTCCAGTGTCGGATATTCTTAAAATTCATTGACGATGTGGCACCCTCGCGACGAACCCATTCCGACCGCGACTGCCCGGCAGATGACGAATAAGTGCGCGCAGGAAAATTAGCTTTTTATTCGCAGCTTCGCCGCTCTGTAATTTTCCGAACCCACCCCCCCCCCCCCCCCTCATTTTTTTCTGCGCAAAACCCGGAAGGGCGAGGCATAATACGCTTTTCCGGGTCAAGTGAGGAGCAATTTTTGCGCACGCCGCATCAGTGCAATTGCGGGAATTACCCCTGATACAAAAAGTGTATCGGCTGGAGCGTCTTTTGTACCCTGGTTTGATCTTGATACTCGTGGTTTCCTCGTGGATTAGGCCTCGCTTGTTTTCCATTTTTCTTGTTCCGTGGCTCCGTTCCCATAAGAGCCTTGAAACTTGCAGAGCACCGCGTTGTTTTGGATTCGCTTGCGTGTTTTGAACGGTTCGTGTGTGCAGACTTTAACTAGCTTTGCTTTTGAGTCAGGTACAGCTGCTCACAAGCCTTATGCATTCCTTCGGGAGCTCAGTTAATACGCACCTGGACAATGTTTGAATAAGGCATTATGTTCAAATCGACAAAATGGAAAATTCTCTACACTCCTCCTCCTCCCATAACACATTTTATTCATTTTACGTCACCCTCACAATCTGAAGCGAAACGTTTTGTCTTTCAATTAAAAAATCTCCTAGATTCAACTATCAGCCTCGCTGGATTAATTCACGTTGCCTGGTTTTTACCCATGTTTTCTTATTCGAATGCTGCTGTGCGCTATAGGTATCCCATTGGAAATGAAGACCCACCACCCTGGTAAAAATGGCAAGTGCTCAGATCAGTAGCACTTGCCTTTGGAACAGACCTAAGCACTGATGTCAGTGCTGCCGGGCGCTGATCTGCTACCTCAGTGTTAGGTCTGTTCCAAAGGCAAGTGCCTCTGATGTAAGTGGCACTGACCTAAGTGTCTCAGACGTAAGCGGAGTGGAAACTCCCAGAAATACTGTACAGGCAAAAATTTCGTTAATCACCGATCTGCCAGGTACGTTAAGTCACTATTTGACGATCAGGGAGGGCTGCTGTGAGTTTTCAATCCCAAGCAAGTATCACAATCTTCAGGGGACATCGCTCGTTCCCATGCGGTCTCCAATCTAAGTACTAACTACGCCCGACGTAACTTAACTTCGGTGAACATCCTAGCGATTGAGCCACTACACTACCTGCGCGTGTACGTGTTAGGGGCGTAATTTTACCATTACAGGGCCCCCATTGGGGTAATTTTGCCAGCAAATGATGACTTTGTCTTTGAATGTGAATCCGATACTTAATTTTTCTATTATTCTTTTTTAATCAATCAACATGTAAATGAAGTTTTGTTAGTTACGTTTCTTTGAAAAAAAAATGGATCGCACTAAAATTCAAAATAAAGCTAATGATGCAAAAAAAATAATTAAAGTTGAAATTATACAAAAAATATAAATTAGCAGATACAAAAATTGAAAGTAAAGGAGTACAAAAGTTAGAAAAGAATTGAAAATAAAGTAGGAAAATTTTAAAAAAAATTGAGACTGAAACATTTTAAAAACAGTTAAAACTGAAAAAAATTAAAACCAAATTTAAAACTATTTTTTTTTTATAAAACAATAATAATGCTTAAGTAAATATATCTAAATACATATTTTAGCGGTGATAATATTTCTATCGATCTCATTTTTTGTTGTGTTTTAATTATTTAAGTGCCATCTTAAACGAAGAGGGTAAAACAAATTATTCAAGAGTGTGGCTACTTAAACTAGTTTTCCTTCCCTCTTAGAAAATCCCACCTTCCACAAAATATGCCTCTCTGAAAGATAAAGTTTGTGGTCCCCGTGTCCCGAGGAAATATTCCCCCACGAAAATGAAATAGGGTGGGGGAAGGGGGAGCCATCTCTACTTTTTGGGAGTGAGTGCGGTTCGATTAAGATTGATGTCAGAGACTTACCCTCTGAACCAAGTCCTGACCTCAGTCCCGCTTACCTCAGAGACATCTCTGCACTTAGGTAAGTCTTTCTCCCGACGTCAGTGCCTCTTACCTCAGTGCTGACTTCTTGGGTAAGTGCTTTAACACTTACGTCAGAGAAAACTGTACTGACCTCAGAGCAAATTGCACTGACCTCAGTGGAAAATTCACTGACCTAACACTTGCCATTTTTACCAGGGCATAACGTTATAGGGACACTTATCTTCCTGGAGCTCTTCCAGGTAACCAAATGGAACGCGTTTAGCAGAAAAGAACCGAGCCACATCAGTCATTGCCATATTTGACCGGACAATTTAGTTTTTTACGAGAGAACGTTTGTGCAAATTCCTTTGTAAATCTCAAGGAATTTACTTTGCACCATGCGGAATACCCACTGAAATTCGCACACAAATTTGCACAGCCGTTTTCGTGTAAACAATTAAATTGCCCAATTAAATTTGGCAATAGCTGATGTGACTTGGTTTCTTCCTGCTTAACGCGGTCCGAAGAATATAAGAGCCATCGTCTCCCAAAAAATTTGACTCCTTAATGTTACTGTTAAACTCGATGCATTTAGTTCTTGAATCAAAGTCTAATGATGGTCCTTACAAACTTATTCTCCATTAAAAAATGTGTAAACGCCAGTTCTGGAGGGGCTATTCTTGGAAATGGAAAAAAACGGTGCCGTGCAATAAAAAACGCTTTAAAAGATACCACTATTCGAGCGCTGCTGTGCGCGATTGGTATCCCATTCGAAATGAAGGCGCATCATAACATCATTGATCCCTTGTTTTCCGGAAGGCTCCTCTCTACTGCGGTTGATCCTTTTTATCATCCCTGTTTCAATCCAATCCAAGGAGGAATCCCTTCAATCTGGAATCCATTTCTCCGCGGGAATCGAAGATGATAGTCGAGCAATCGAAGATCAAAAGTCTATTAAATCATGGCTAAGCCGGAGCAAGGAGCTGTTTAGGACGCGGGATGCGGGGCTGTCTCAATCTCGTAAACCGCGCGCGACAGCTCCAATAAAATAGTTCCGAGAATCCCTCATCCGCCAACCGACAACTCCTCTCACGAAAAAATACGTGCGGAAGATAGATTCCGCTCCCGTCTCGTCCCGTCGATCCCTTTCATACTTTTTCTATAACCGCGGGCCGCGGGCGAGGACCCCCCGTCCCTTCCTCCCATTCTCTCCGCGCTTGAATTTCGTCATTTTTCCCCGCGTTAACTTTCCCTTATTGAAGCGAATAGTTTTATCTGTTTTTAAACTGGAAATCGCTTCGGCGTGCAGCACGGTTGCCGCGTGATTTTCGAAATAACGATAAAAATACATGCGCACAATAAACATGCAATACATGCGTAACAAATATGCTGCTGTACTAAGGAAGAACGCAGTATGAACCTTCTCGCGTTGCCAAATCTTTTCCGAGAAATCATGAATTTTACGGCAAATTGGTTAATATTTCTCTTCCGATTTTTCAGAGAATTATGTTTGTAATTTGATTTAAAATGTCTGAAAATTCCAAAGAATGTTCCTAAAGTTCTTCAAAAATGAACATTTTCTTAGAGGCAATTTGGCAACCTTTGAATGTTCCTACGGCGTGTTGCCATGGCACGATAGGATACAGTAGAATCGCGGGGAAAGGCAACAATAAGAAGGATTGTTATCGTTGAAAAAAATTTAAAAAAATTGGGATAGAATTTGGTAAAATTGCTGAAGTTTTGATGACTCCAGCCGCTTGATTGTTGTTGCATCGATATCGAATGACCTTGATCGATAAAAATCGTTAGATTTATTGATCAGGAACCTTCGATAACGATTCAACAATCGCCCCGCGATGGTTTTATTGCAATGGTGGTAGGGTCCGGCGCGGCGTAAGAGTGGCATCGGAAAGAGGTTGAGTTACCAAAGACTGCCAGCGGAGGCTAAAATCTGGGAACTCCAGAACTTTCCTGCTTCTTCTTCATTTTCTCCTTCGCAGCATTTGCGGTTTTTTTCTTGTTCATCATTTTTCCCTCCTTCTCTTTCTCTTCTTCCTTATTTTCATACTTATTTTTCCTCTCTACACTCTCCTTATTCTCCTTCCTTGCCCGCTTTCTTCTTTCTTCTTCTCCTTCTTCTATTTTTTCTCCTCCTACCCTTCATCTATGCATGAATCCTTCTTAATTTGTTTGTCTTCATCTTCGGCTTTTTTAATATTTCTTCTTTCCATTCTCTTCTTTTTTTCTTTCTCTCCGTCTCCACCTTTCTTTTATTTCCCTCCTTCAACTTCTCTTTCTGTTTCTCCCATGCTTTTCTCCTCTCCCTGTCCTCGTCTTCGTCTTTTCTTTTCCCCGTCTCTTTCTCCTTCTTCTGCTCCATCACATACCCTTTTCATCACTTTTTCTTCTGCTTCTCCTGCATGCGTCGTTTTCCGTTCTTATCTTTATATTCTCATTCTCCTTCTCCTTTTTTCTCTCCTTTTCCCACTCCTTCTGCATATTCCTCTAAGTATCCGTCTTTCCTATATAAATTTTCTTCTTCTCATTCTGTTGTTCTTAGTTCTCTCCTTATACTATTTCTTACTCGATATTTTAACGTCGAAAAAATACAATATTTTCGGTTACTGAAAACACAGGGGGTGTCATCTCCTTTTCTGAAATCCTATCAATGTATTTGAAAAATTCGACTTTCAAGCGCCATTCGGCGACGTTGCGCGAAGCTGAACGTGAAGATATAAACCCCCGCTGGATCCGCGCGACTTTCTCCGAAGAAACTAACAAGCGTGAACTAATGCTTTATTACCCTTTAGTGCCAACGTTTCATATTCCCAAGCCGTCGCTTCGACTGCAATCGCTCCTGAATTTTCAGCCCTTCCTGAAATTTATTCAATGCGCACGAATTGGGGAAATCAAATTTTCTCATCTGGAATTTTGCCATACTGAAATCGTCACCGATCGAATGGGACTTAGATATGTGTCCTCGTGTATTATAAACATACGATGGAAGACATAAGACGGACGTTATCGTAAACCCCCACGCCAATGGCGCACAGTGGATCAAGCCAATAGGAGCGGTCGAACAAAATTTGGAAAGTTATTGAGAGGATACGATTTCTACACATTTCAAGTAAATGAAAATCTAAAACGTTTCAAAATGGTGTGAATTTCAAGAATTTTTGGTGGTAATTTCCACTATTTTCTTCCGCGATGCTTTTGTGAAAATGTTTTGGCTGGGAAACTTGCATCATTTGGCAATGCTACAATGGCTTTTCACGACTCATCCAAATTTTGAGGATTTCATGGTAAAAGCAAATGCAAATGCAGCGTTAAAATCCTTGAGACTGAACCATCGCAGTCATACGCTGTGCTAAAGAAAGCCAGAGTGCCTGCAATTTTCTGTGTATGCAACACGGACATCCTAGGAACAAGAATAGTTGTATCCACATCCTGCAGCCATTGAAAATGCTCAATTTTTCTCGCTTGTGATGACTAGATGTGTTACTCAGGGCTCTTATAAAGCGTCGTCGGTGCACGAAAATTGTGTGCTGTAAGTATATTTAATCAAGCTGAAGTAAAAGAAATAAAATGAGTGATTAAAATTCAGGTCACGGAGATAGAATCAGAAGTAAACTTTGATTTCTGTCCTTTGAATCACCTGCATGAGGCATACGCCATATTTTTTACACCTTAAGAGTTCCATAACGCCTAAGTTGACTAAAGTAACCAGCCACGGACTCTCCAGTGTTCATAGTTTCACCATAAAATAACCAGGGACGGATTTAGGAGGTGGCCACATGGGCCGCGGCCCATAGCGGTAAATTTAGCAATTTTTTTAAATGTAGGTATAAAAAAAAATCGGATTCAGGAAAAAAACTACGAACGAGATAAGGCACAAAATCTCCATTTCCTGAGTGTAGTAATTATATTTGTCGTCATTGGTGATACAAGAGACAGCGCGGCGCGCGCAGAGAGCAGTGATGACGAGGACTGAGATAAAAGAAGCCTTGGCGCGGCGGTCGGCATGTAACACATACCTAGTAGCGCTACAAAACTGCGTGAATACTTCACGCATCGCGTCGAACACAGTGCGGTCAGCAGCGGTCGGCGTGAAACGCATAGCGCTACAGACTGCATGAATACTTCACGCATTCGAAACAGTGCATCAGCCGCGCAAGCGAGTTGTTACCCATTAATGTTGCTTACAATCGATCAAATGCAAATTCCACAGAAATGATACGAAATTGAGTAAAGTTATCTAGATTGATGAGTTAAAATTAACAAAAAGCGTGTTGATGAATAAGCATGAAATAAGCACGGTTGTGTGGAAATCAGATGAAGGATGAGCCTCACAGCTCCATCATACCATCAAATTTTTGCGGGCCGCAGAAATTTTAATGGTAGAATGGTGCGCACCAGTCACCATTTGATCGGAATTTGACTGGAATTTGATCGTGTAACCAGGCCATCATAGCAGGAATTTATCTGATAATTCAGTTTGAGTCAAGCATAATGAATTCGAAGATCACTCTATTGTGGTAATATGTATAATACCGACCATGAGTAAATTTCCTCATTCTGCCCAAATGGCAACTACGCACAACAGCATCTCGGCAAAGCAAATGACAGCAACATGCACGCAGGCGGTTCTTCATGTTTGCTGAATTTCCCGCAGATTCCCTCGAAAGCCCTATTTTACCCTCGAAGTCTGGCTATTTTCAGTGAATTTGGCAAAATCTTTGGCTGCACCGAAATCTGTCGGACGCAACTGCAAAGCGGATGCGACTGTAGCTTGAAGTGTTTCCACGGCTGTCAGATTGTGCATGATTTCCTGGTGTTTCAATCTTTGCGGGAGCACACACGTGGTTGTTCTTACCGTAACCAACTCGAAAAGAAAGGAAAGAAAAGAAAACGCCGATAACTTAGTGTTAGAAACTTTAAAAATTGACTCTGAAGAATTGAAAATGGATTTCAACACACGTCGACTGAGGAGAGCCATTTTGGTTTTGATGTAATCGTTTTTCTGAAACCTGTAATGCAGTGAACAATTACGTTCAGTGGCGTGGCGAGAATTGCGATGTATCGATTGTTATGCCATTTAAACCTATGGTAAAGCATCGATTATTAAGCCGTTCGCTGCAAACACCCTGTGTATCGATCCTTTTCTTTAAGTTTAAATGACATAACAATCGATAAATCGCAATTCACGCCACGCCACTGATTACGTTACCAGTAACTTATAACTTTCCTCACCCCATTCACTATTTTGAGGAAGTCTTAAAGGAGTTTCTCAGTTTAAACACAAATAATGGGGCAATGCCACTCATTAATTTGTTCAGATTATTTTGAAATATTAATTTTTAATAAATTTCACCAATCTCCTAAAAATTGCTTTGACGGAATTGTCATTTTTCTTCCTATGAATATTTCTAAAAAGTAAAGTATCACAAAAACTATCTCAAAATTAAACTATTCGGAGAAATTTGGCAACGTGTGAATGCTCATGCGGGGTTTTCACTCAGCACGCAACAACAGGCGTGACCACGCAACTCGTCAGTAACAAATCGTCGTAAATCACGAAAATCTCCGAGGAATTGGCAACGGGGCCTAATTCGTAGCCGAGCTTTCGGGTTGACAGGAGCCCAGACGATGCGTGTAATTGTGTTATTGTTCACTCATCGACTCCCACCGCATCCGCACTCGCGAGTTTCGCCGGTCGGCCACCGCAGCGCTGGCGTCGAACCCCATCTGAGCCTCAGATGGGGCTTCTGAGGGGAGTGCCAGGCTCCCATAAAGGGAACTATCTTGTGTCTCTGAGACGGGGTGCTCTTGGCAGATTTAAGGGTCTCGGAACCTGCGAGGCACTTGAAGTCAAGCGCAGAGGAGCCCGGGGAGACAAGCCATCAGGCGATAGATAAGGGACTAGATCTGCGTGTAAAGCCCCTTTGAAATCTAGGATATAAGCGGTCTTGGAGAAGATGATAGACTGTTCCAGTCATCACGTCACAAGCGGGTATTGATTAAGACCGCAAAATAATCTCTTAGGTTCTTCATTTTTATCAGGGTTCATGTTTATATTTTGTGTGGGAAAAAGTTACCTATTTCCCCCTGATGTCCTGGTTGTGATGTTTTGTTTTTGCTAAACTATGGCCATGACTAAATTTCCCGAAATGGCCATAGTCTAGCAAAAACATAACATCATAACTAGGATGTCAGTGGAAAAAGGTAACTTTTTTTCCATAAAAAAATATAAGGCCAAAATGATCGAAGCTAGGCAAATATTCTTACCAAGACCGAAGACGTAAAGTCACACAAGGGTATCGACTGAGATAAAAGTAGATAAATCGCAAGCAAAGAATCAAATCAGGTATTTGATCAAATGCCTAGGCAGACGGTACACGGAGAAAAAAACCTCGTGCGTCGGACCCGAAGTTTAGGTCTTATGGATCTCTGAAGTTTTCGGATTGAGCATCTGAACACTTCTAGCTGTCGAGGTTCGGATCACACATCTGAAACTTCAGTTCTTACATCTAAAGTACTTCAGATGTGAGAACCGAAGTTTTTCGGATGCGAGAATTCTCCGCTCCCTCTCTCATTCCATTCGTTCCTTGCCGTACCCCCTATTCCCGGGTCCTTTCCAGTTTATAATCTTTGCAATTGGTGAAAATATGATTTTTATTCCCATTTGTGAAACTGTGAAGGCCTAAAATATGGAACCAATCAGAAACGAATTCGCATTATCTTTACTCTCAGTACAAGGAAGTTAACCGAGGACCAGCATTTTTAAGAGTGTACCCACTAAGCATAAGCCTCATCCTCTTTCCCCTCCTCTCGAAAAACGTCCTCGATACAGCTGAAGATACTCTCGTGGATATTCCACTGGAGAGGCGAGCTCAGGTGTCGACAAAACTTGGCTGCAATATCGAATTCGAGGGGAGATTTCCCCGGGAAGTACTCGAACTTGTAGAGCTTGTCTTTGATTCGTGGCCGCAGGGCCTTTTGTCTCACAAGTGTCGCTCCTTTTGTTCCCTATTGACTCGGCTTCCCGGCGATACCGTCTGCGGAATGAAAGTTATCGGAGCAGGAAGCAAACGATCAAAAGAGCAGCCCTCTCGCCTTCCTAATACGCTCCCGTCGAACGAATCCTGCCTCGGTTGCTCTCGCCGCAAATCGCGAGCCCTCGTCTCATCCGCCCTTTATACTCCTGCATCCAATCATAAATAAATGAATATTTATCATTATACTGTCCAAACGACCTGTGGGCCGATTATTGAAATTGATAGACAAAGCTATAGACGAAGAAGAAATAGGGGGTATAACACAATCCTATTGGTTGAAATGGGTGGTTCTCATAAACTAAGGGGAAACATGATGGACTAACTATCGAGTCTCTCGTGGGTTGCCGTTAGTTAGTCTGTTACCTACCTCCTTTGTTCATTGCAACCACCCGTTTTTACCATTAGGATCCCTCCAAATCCTATTTGTCTTCTTTGTCTATTGCTTTGTCTATCAATTTCAATAATCAGCCCGCTGTGCCTCAAACTGCAATATGTTCGTAGTAAAATTGTGAATGTAGTGTGTGTGCAATGGATGTACAGTACACTCGACGCTGCAGTATTAGTAACCGGCAATTCTAAATAATTTTGCAGGCTGATTGTTGGAATTGATAGGCAAAGCGATGCACAAAGAAGGCATAAGGAGTATGGAGCGATCCTATTGGTTGAAATGGGTGGCTCTTATAGACTCAGGGAGAAAATTGTGGACTAACTTTAGGGTCTATCGTAAGTTGCCGTTAATTAGTATATTACCTATCTCTTTTGTCCATTGCAACCACCCGCTTCCACCAATAAGATCCCTCCAAATCCTGTTTGTCTTCTTTGTCTATCGCTTTGTCTACCGATTCCAACAATCAGCCTGCTGGTGAATATTCACTTGACGCTGTATACTTTCGCGCGAAATCATATAGTGTTTCCGGCAATCAGATGATGTAGTAGGAAATGCTGAGTACTTCCGGCGAATACTCACTTGACGCTGTAACTTTTGCGCACAAGAAGATGGTGTATTCGCGGCGATCAGTTGAATCGGCCCGACTCCAGTTAAAATTCATGAGCTCTCTAGTGCAGGTTCCCCTTAGTCAGCATCCGAAAAGAACACTGAAAAAACTTCGGCCTTGGAATCCGTACTTACGAGCTATATAGACGTACCGTCCGCGTTCCGGGCTCTGAGGCAGAAAGTTCCGTACGTAGTACCTGGATCAATCTAAACCACGGCTCCAGCACCAGGTATTTTTGGCTTCTGAGCCCGGAACGGACGGTATGTCTATATAGCCCTCAAGTACGGGAGTTTTTTCAGGGTTCTTTTTGGATGCTGATTATATAGACATACCGTCCGCGTTCCGGGCTCAGGGGCTGAAAGTTCCGGGCTTACCACCCGGAGCAATCGAAGCCACGACTCCATCACCCGGAACTTTTGGCCTCTGAACCCAGAATGGACGGTATGTCTATATAGCCCGTTAGCACGGCTTCCAAGGCCGGGGTTTTTTCAGTGTTCTTTTTGGATGCTGATTGTATAAACATACCGTCCGCGTTCCAGGCTCAGAGGCCGAAAGTTCCGGGCTTAGCACCTGAAGCGATCGAAGCTACGACTCCAGCACCCGGAACTCTCGGCCTCTGAGCCCGGAACGTTTTTCCAGTGAACATTTACTACCGAAAATCATCGGCCGAGGGCCGGCAACGTTGCTTGCAATTATTCGCAACTCGTCGAGTGGCACAACGGTGGTCCGGGGGGTGGGGGGGGGGGGGGGGTGAGATGGCGGCGGGGGATTTTTGCGGAGACCGCACACAAGCCCGAACCTGGCCTAAGCGTCCAACTTCGGGATCCCCCGCTCGCGCCAACAATGGGCCAAAGTTTCCGGGGCCCCGACCAAGTTGGAGTAATAGACTCGAGTAAATACCCACAACGCCTGCGGTCAATAAATAAAACGTCAATAGCCTCTCCGGGGCCGGACCCCGAGCAGTTTTTAAGCGCATTATTTACCGATTTGTCGGGGGAAAATCCCGACTCCAACTTCGGCTCATAATTCGGGAACTCCGATTGAACTCCCGTTTCGGTGAGAGGATTTCCAGCGCCCGTCTTCGGGGTTCGTCCCTCTCCGCCAGCAATGGAAGCATTTATTGTTGTGCGAAAAACTGACTTTTGAGTCTCGTACACGTAGGAAAGCACTTGTAAGTTCGACAAAGCCCTCGTATGTCCGGAGGGAGGTCCAGTGGTGCATCATTGTCGAAAATCCGTACCTCCATATTCAATAATGGATCCGCAGAAAAGCCAAGGAAGTGCGTTTGGTTTCAGTTTAGAACTTGTTTCTTCCCCCTGATAACCAACCGCAACTTCTCGAGACACAAAAAAAACAGAAACCTTCATAGGCGAATCCAGAACCTCATAATGGGGGTGTTGTAGGGAGGGGGGGGGGGGGCTTGCAGAAATTTTTTGAAATTTTAAGGCATCCTCTTGTAAAATGCAGTTTAAGTCAATTTTGTAGTGAATTATCACAAAGCTGAGCGTCTTCTCTTCTTCTTTCCTCCGTTTCTTCCTTCTTTTCTGTCTTTCTTTCCTTTCTTTCCTCCCTTTTTCTTACTCTGTTTTTCGGGCAAACGTGTGGAAGGGGGGGGGGGGGCGTATGCCTCCTACCTCTTTAGATTCTCCCTTGATCTGTTCATGAAAAAGGTGAAGGATACATTTCAAGAGAGTGCTTATATCCAGGGAATTTTAAATTCAAGAAAACTTGTCACCATACAAACAATGATGATCACGATTGGTAGTGATTCCGCTGTTTTGCCGGAAATGGTCCTGCAAACTTGCTCTATTTGGCAACACGGCCATTTACGGGAGCTTTTAAATAATTGGCAGGACGATCTTACATATTTCCACGTAAATTAGAATAAAAAATGATGCGAAAATGTCGCAAAATAGTGCGAATTGCGGAATAGTGTTATCGGTAGTAATTTGCGCGATTGAGATCCGCGATGCCTGCGTACTGATTATTGAAATTGATGGACAAAGCTATAGACAAAGAAGACATAGGGAGTATGGAGCGATCCTATTGGTTGAAATGGGAGGTTCTTATCGACAAAGCGAGAAAATGATAGACTAACTGTCGGGTTTCTCGTGAGTTGCCGTTAGTTAGTCTATTACCTACCTCCTTTGTCCATTGCAACCACCCGCTTTCACCAATAGGATCTCTCCATACCTCTTTTGTCTCCTTTGTCTATGGCTTTGTCGATCAATTTCAATAATCGGCCCGCTGCGTAGAAAGAATTTTGACGGAAAATTTATACCATTTAGCAACGCTCCCTTAATGCGGCACAGCTGATTCTAACTCCAAAGATTTCACGGTAAACGCAATCGAAAATGCACGCAAAAACCCTCGAGATCTAACAGCCGCAGCCACGCGTTGCGCTCAAGAAAGTCAGAGCGCCTGCAATATTTGTGTATGCAACACGGACATCTTCAGAACACGAATAGTTGCATTCAGACCTAGACATTGAAAACGCCAAAGCGCCTTCAATTTTTTCCGCTGGTGATAGCAAAAAGTGTCTCTCATTGCATTCGTGCGCTGTCGTAGCAGGAGTGTAGAGCGCTTTGCCTCTTTAATACATTAGCGATTGCAAAAAATAAGTGAGTAAATTAGTAATAAGTAAAACGGACTCTATTCATGCGGCGATTACTCGCCTGACTTTATTGGAGTTTTTTTTTCCTCCTCGCGATGTGTTACAGAACTTAAGTTGCTATTGAAGGAGGATTTTCTTTTTTTGAAGTGTGTCAGGCTCCAAGTGGTGTATCTAAAGATCCCGTGAGGGAATTCTTCCGTCCTAGGGAAAAACGCCGTATGAACGTTCGAGAGTTGCCAAATTTCCTTCAGTTAAATGTTTATTTTTTAGGAGAATTATTAATATTTTTCCTTGAAAGTTTTAGATCAAATTACAAACAAAATTAACTGAGAAATTGGTAGACAAATATTCAAAAAATTTCCTGAAAATTAGTGATTTGCAATGGGGAAATTTGGCAAATCTTGAAGGCCCATATGGCGTTTTCCCTTAGCACGGCAATACGCGAGGGGTACTTTTGACCACGTAAAATGAGACATTCTATTCACCGCGAGGGTCCTTCGTGGCGAGCGCAATACCCCAACAACAGCCGTTCAAAAATAAAACCAGCCATCTCCAGACCTTCGCCACACCCCATGTATGCTCCCGCTGCCCCCAATTATGATTAAACCAAAAACTCGACTCATTTACCGGCCTGAAATAACAACCATCTCTGGAACGGACAACGCGAGGCTTTATTTTGACGCTAACGGTCCCGCGCGTTTCATGCGGCTAAAAAAACCCCACCCCCGCCAACCCTAATCGCGAGCGTCACGTAGTTTACGGGTTTCGGTTGGGGTAGGTCCGGACATGTTTTTGTTCTCGACGGCAGCAACTGAAACACGCCGGCCGAAGCTTTATTAAATTAAAGGGTGACACACGCAGCCCCCCCCCACCCCCCTCCCACTTAAGGTAGAAGCAAAGTCCATGAATAAACACCCGCAGGAATTCAAATATAGGACACTGAATAGCGGCGGTGGATCGGGCTAAATTAGGTCCGACGCATCGGGTTTACGGTATTCGCCGAAATATTTTTCGGGACGCTTATCAAAGCAGATGAATCGGGCCCTCGTCTTTCTGAGAAAACCGTCGCCACAATTTGTTCTGCCGTGCTGAGGAAAAACGCCGTACGAATATTTGAGAGTTGCCAAATTTCCTCCGATACAATGTTCATTTTCGAAAAAAGTTTTGAATATTTCTCCATGAAATTTTTAGAGAAGGTATATGAAAATGCGAACCAAAGTATCTGAAAATTGGAGAGAAAATATTCATAGTTTTACCAGGAAATTCGTGTTATATCCAAAGTAACTTGGCAACGCCTGAAGGTTCATACGACGTTCTGCCTTAACATGGCAGTATCGCGGCCCTCTAACGTATGAGTCTAATTGATTTTTGAGTCGCCAAAGTTGAGTTGCCAAATTTTCTTCGATAACATGTTTATTTTTGAGGAAAGTTATGAATACTCTCTCTTGAAAATTTCAGATGACATAGATATAATTACGAAGACAATTCACTGAAAAATCGAACAGAAAATATTCGTAAGTGCTCCTGAAATTTCACACTTAATCAAAGGTACTTTGGCAATTCTGCTGTGCTAAGGAAGAACGCCGTATGAGCCTTCAGAAGTTGCCACTTCAATAAAAACTGAATTTACTCGGAAAATTGTGAATATTTTTCCCCAAAATTTACAGACGATTTTCTGCGCAATTTAATCTAAAATATCTGAAAATTTCAAAGAAAAATGTGCATGAATGTCGTCAAAAATACATGTTTTGTCAAGGGAAATTCGGCAACTCTCGGATGTTCATACGGCGTTCTTCCTTAGCACGGCAGAATTGAAGAAGGTCCATAGGGCGTTTTTCCTTAGCACAGCAGAAGAGTACCGAAAAGTCCCAACGTTGCATAGTGGATCGAGTAAATTGGAGAGGTCGGACATGCAATTTTAGACTAACATTTCAAATTTTAATGTTTATTTCGTCACATTTTAAATTGTAAGGGGTATTTCTGAAAGAAAATTTCACGAGAAAACCAATGGAGCTATTTTCGGAACCTCAAAGTCATTGGCGGATCCAGCAACTTTGCAACGTTGTCTTTTCTCCATTTAAACCTATGGAAATGTATCGATTCTTGGAGGGACAAGGTGCTCTGACAAGAATCGATTATTTAGCATAGGTTTAAATGGAGGAAATCTGGTGTCGCCAAATTGCTGGATCAGCCTCTGCTCAAAGTTTTGTATGAACGGAGTTGTGAGTGTTTAAAGTTTCCAAATTTTGTCCGACCTCTCCTATTGGCTCAATCCATTGGGCGTTGTGTTCTTTTTATTTTTTTTTCTTCTGCAACAGTGCACAACATTCCACTCCTCTTCTCCTCGAGCGATTGCACTGGGAGTTGAATCTAGGGTTCCCGGCCGATCTCAGCATCCCGGAGGCATATTCCCAAACCCCGCGTGGATTGTGAAATCCCGTTCAGACCACAACCGAAGCCCCTTGTGCGGGTCCGAGACTCCTCCGCACCGGCTCGGCTCAGGTAGTCTCTCATCTCCGTCCAACCTTCATGCCCTTCCTCTGATTTCTTCTCAACAGTTTTGGCCACGAATTAATCGATGTAATATTTATTTATTCAGTTGAATCTTTTGAAACAGCAGAATTTGAGGACTTTTTCGGTAAAAGGGCGAATGGAGCTTGCCATGCTGTTGCGATTGCGCAGTTTTCTTACCGTTCGCGGCAAATGAAATTCATTCACAGTCGATTTATGTCCTTTAAATCGCCAGGAAAAACTCTGAGCAGATTCAACGAAAAATAAACAGCAAAACAGTCGGATAGAGAACTACGTTGCACAATCTTAGCAGAAATGGACGTCTCATACGCCCTTTCACCGAAAAATGCCTAAATTACGTGCAGTGGAAATATTTTTTAATGCCGAAAATTTCGCAATGCAGAGTCATGACGTCACCTTCGTTGATCGCATGATCAATAAACTTGTCTATTGGCTATGCCTACCGTTTTGTTCTTTGTAAAAAACATTTTTGATGGAAAACTCTCGGAACATTTTTAGAGCAGCGCAATGCATATGCATCTCACAAGCCTCTTTGATTAGTGGAATTTGCGGAGCTTTTGTACTGGAAAAAAATGATTACGTAAGAATTAATATTCTTGAATTTGCCGCTAGGAGGAGATTTCTCTTGGCTTAAGCTGCAAAATGCGTACCTACTTTGAGAAAAAAGCCGCTGCCGCTCATATCAAGCAGGATTCGGCCTTATTCCAGTGACCTTATTCTTGATTCAAGAGCAGTATTCTTGACGAAAAATTCAAGTAATTTTTTTTTTCTTTTTTCAATTATTTCCTTTCTTTTACTTATATAGTTCTGCGCAGAACCTATCACCTTGCTTGAAAGGATAAACAGTAAACCTGGTGGTGAAGAAAAGTTATAAAAAAAAGTCTCTGCATTTGCGAGGATGAATATGCACTTGGTGTCTCACCCGAATCAATAGGAGAGCTATTAAAACCCCATTAAATAGGAATAGAAATTTTTATGAAAAATAAATGTTCCCCAAAAAAAGTTCATCATTCAACTACGTTGTTTGAGAGACTGAACATAATGAATGAAGGCAGAAACCTAAAAATACTGTCAATGGTGCATTTCAAAATGCACTCAACATGTGACAACTCTGCGAAGGGCTTGTTTTGAGGAGGAAGAAGATATTTTCCGGAAAACAAAAAGAGTGGACCGCGAGGTCACCCCCATTCATTCCGAAGGGTTGAAGAGACAATCAGACGGGGCGGCGAGACGCGAGACGGGAGAAAGGAGAAAGGAGAGAGGATGGCCGCAGTGCCCAAGGCCACTTGCGGAAGAGGCCCATGCCGACCGCGGCAGGGCTCAGAAGGCAGCGGCTAACGATTTTGAGGACAGGCTAGATTTTTCACAATCCACGCGGGGTTTGGGAATATGCATCCCGGAGGCAGCGTGGCGCACTCGGCGAGGCAGGTGCCGCGTTCTCACGGTGTAGCCGCTTAGCGCCGCGTCTTTTCCACGTTGACTCCTTTTTTACCCTCGCCTGACTTACCCCACCCTCCGCTCCGCATTCATATCGAGACGCTTAGACGCTTTGAATACCGAGCGAGCGAACTCCCGAGCTCCCGTCTAGCGCCCCCGCCCCCGCCACCATTGTGCGTCTGTCAACCTCTCCGAGACAGAGTAAACTAGAGTCGCGATATAGTAAGGCTGAGCTGGTGTCGTGTTCTCATTGCCGACTTACGAGACCAGAGAGGGTGATTTTGGTTAGAATTTGTTTATGAGGAGAGTATGGACACTTGGATTCGTACAAATTCTATGGGTGAAAAATAATGTTCATAAGAGTAACGCATAACGCCTGAAACGCGAAGCGCTTGGGAGGTTGGACCGCATAGCGGTCAGGGGCTGTACAGTGTACACCTTAGTGAGTAAAAAAATGGCGGCGACTCTTGGAGTGCCACTAGAGTCCCTTTACACCCAAAGTTAAAATATAAGGAGCCCATTTCTGATTAGTTTTCGTATTTTAGGCATCCACAGTGTCACAAACGGAAAGAAAGATTATTCTTTCACCAATACCTAAGCCTGTTGCAAACTTTTGCTGTAGAAGAAATAAGAGTTGTAACTCATAGAAAGTGTCTCAAAAATCACGATGAGCGCATTGGCAAAGTCTGAAATGCATTCCTTACTTCACAATTTGCGTAAGGAATTTGCGTTATTTCGAGCTTTCCGCTTCAGAAACGATACCGCGGCACAGGTGAACATTTCGAGGATCCATTCCATCCAACCTCTGCTCATAAGGATATATATATATGAGTCGCTTTTATAGCGCTCTTTGGCGCTGTGCGACGCCTAATCGCCACAAAGCTCGGTCTTCCCACAGGTCATCAGGGAGTTGACAATCTCTTATCTCATTTAACACCCCCTGTCGCCAACCTCTCACTGGGCGTCCCCTACGTCTCCTCCCAGGAGGAACCCAATCAAGCATCTTTTTTGGCAGCCTCTCTTCCGTCATCCTATTGACATGACCATACCAAACAAGTTGTTTGGTCATGACGTCGAACACGATGTCATTTTCGACTTCCATTATCTGACGCACTCTATCATTACGGACCCGATCTCTCCTAGAAATTCCTGCTGACCTTCTCCAGAAATCCATCTCCGTTGCTCTTAGCATATCCTGTGTCCGTTTCTTCAGCTGCCAAACTTCACATCCGTATGTTAATATACTTTTGACTACAGCGTTGTATATCCTCCTCTTGTTATCTTTGGAAATCCGCTGATCCCAGAGGATTCCATTTAACATCGCTATAGCCTTCCTTGCTAAGGTGTTCCTTTCCCTGATAGCTTGATCCGTCCTTCCATCCTGGGTCAACCGCACTCCCAAGTACTTAAAGTGCTCGCAGCCTTTGATCTGCTGCCCATCCTCCAACTCAATGCTTTGCTGATCACCGCCAAAAGTCATCTTCTCAGATTTGGATATGCTGACTTCCAGACCCCACTTCCGATACTCTTCTACTAGCTTGCGCATCATGTATTCCGCGTCATCTTGATCTTGAGCAACCACCACCTGGTCATCAGCAAAGCACAGAGTAAACAGAGTTTCGAGATCACCCAAGGGGACACCCATACCAGAGCATTTCTTTTTCCATTCTTTTAGCACGCACTCGAGATAAATTTTAAATAATGTTGGCGACAAACAACATCCCTGTTTTAAACCCTTAGTCACATAAAATCCCGCTGACAACCCCCCATGGCACTTAACTTTGGTAAAACTCCCTTTATAAAATCGCTTAACAGCGTCAATCAACCCCCCGTTAAAATTCGATTTTTCCAAGGCCTCCCAAAGTTTCACCAACGGCACGCTGTCATACGCCTTCTGGAGATCCACAAAAATTAAATGCAGTTCCTGAGCTACGGCCATTTTCTTCTCAATGACCTGGACAATAACAAAGAGGTGATCTATCGTAGACCTGCCAGCTCTAAAACCAGCCTGCTCCTCTGCTTCGTGATCCTGCCATTCGTCCTCGATCTTCGCTTTCAGTATCTTCCCGTACACTTTGCTTATTGTCCCGGTCACTGAGAGCCCCCGGTAGTTGTTACAGTCGTCCTTCCTTCCCTTCTTTTTGTAGATGGCCTTGATCCAAGACTCCTTCCACTCCCTTGGTACCTCGTCACCCCTGATGCATTGTTGCATCAGTTTTCTGAGGCACTCAAAGAGCTTGGCAGTCCCGTACTTGACCAACTCGACAGGAATCCCACCAGGACCCGGTGCTTTGTCATTAATTAGCTCTTTAACCGCTTTAATTATGTCACAAGTGTGGATCTCCAAGTTGTTCATTCTTCCGTTGTCCGTGCTGTTGTCTCGAAACTCTGGGCGCCTTTCCGTCAAAAGATCTTTAAAATGATCCTCCAGTTTTTTAAGTGATATCGGAGAAACGATGTCGCGCTTCATGTCTCTACGTAAACCTTTAATTAACTTCCAGCTCTCAGCACTTTTTCTCCCCCCTAGGTAGGTGTTAATTCTAGAACAGTTGCTTTCCCAAGCTTCATTCTTCTTCCGTGTTATGAGGCTCCTAACTTTAGACTGAGCTTTCCTGTAAGCAACTTTATCTTCAGTCTTTTTAGACGACAGAAATATAAGGTGTTTTTGCCTCTTAAGATTTATCTCGTCTTCAATTTCTTCATCCCACCAGTAAGGATGCTGGTATTTATTACTGGTTTTGTGAACACCTAGGGCTTCTTTCGCTGCAGAGTGGATACAATCTTTGATGAACTGATATTGCTCTTCCGTGGTACCCGAGAGTCCATCCCCCAGCTTCTCATCTAAGCGTTTCCGATACAGAGCCTTGACACTAGGGTGCTCCAAACTTTCGATGTTATACCATACTTCATGATTTTGCGTTCCCTGACTCTGCTGTTGCTCAGGCATTGGCTCTTTATCTTTAATCCCTTTAACGGGAAACGCTATATCTGCTCGGAGGAAATGATGATCACTGCCGCAAGAGAGTCCCCTGCACACTCTAACTTGCTGCAATTTCAACTTAGTAGTGTGCTTTACAATTACATAATCGATGATGGATTTCAATCCTCGCGTTGGCTGGACCCAGGTATACTTATGGATGTCTTTGTGTTGAAAAAAGCCATTCAAAATTTTCATCTCAGTTTGAGAACAAATTGAGATGAGCCGATCACCGTTATCATTAACAGCATCCTCCCCAAACGGTCCAACAACTTTACAGTTTACTCGTCGTCCCGTTCTGCTGTTCAAATCACCCATAAGAATGGCTTCCCTGCCAGCACCAACGTTCAGTATTTCATCATTCAGATCTTCGAAGAATTGGTCCTTACATGCGACAGTGGCATCATCATTTACACCGTATACTCCGAGCAGCGTGATCTTATGTCCGTACAGGTTAAGGTTCATTTTGATAATGCGCTGGTTGACGGCCTCCCAAGTGCCCACGAACTTACGTAGGCTTCTCCGCAAAAGTATTGCTACTCCTTGCTGAGCACGCTGATCTTTGGCTACGCCGCTGTAGAATAGATCATAGTCACCGTAATTCTCTGACCCGTGCCCTTTTTTCTTGGTCTCAGTAAGAACAGCGACATCCACTCCAAGTTTCTGAATCTCCGATATCACTTCCGGTAACTTATTTGAAATGCCTTGGACATTCCACGTCCCAAATACCATTGTCCGTTTTCTCAATTTTTGTCGACGTGTCCGTTTAGTTCTAGTGGTACCGAGGCTTGTATTGTTAGGTCGTTTAACAGTAAAACGTTTTACAAGTACCGGGGAGTTAGCCCGATGACTCAACCCCCAACCTGGAGGACCAGGGTTTGATTTCGGAGTTGCCTCTCCTAGACAGGTTGCTTTCACTTCAGCTCAGAGCCCTGTCTGCCCTTCTAGCAGGTGGTTCATACGCCCAGAGGCCGGTGACCATCTCCACTGCCCCCTTTAAGGCAGGGGCTACCAGCTGGGGTCCGCAGGATTGCTAAACCTGTGACAACAGTCCCCCATACGGTACCCCTACTTTTCATGATGTTACTTACCTTCTTCATTTGTCGAAGGTATCTTTTACCTCCACGACCTGAAGGCCTTCCTCAGAAATATACTTCTCTCGGCCTAAGGAATCCTTATGGTCAAAAGAATGACTCTGAATACGGTCCCTAATGTAAGTCGCCTTATTTTCACCTTGATTAAAGTGCCCCTTCATTCATTACATTTGCTTTTCCTGCGGACGACGCAAGCCCTCCCGAAAAGGCGTTAGCTTTTTTTTTTTTTTTTTTTTTTTTTTTTTTTTTTTTTTTTTTGGTGGTTAGTTGAATGTCAAGCCACGCGTTTGGGGGAGCGGGGGAGGGCTTCTTGTCGCGGAGCAGCTAGGAGAGTAATTAGTCGAAATTAAACAGCAAGGCTTTGTCTTGCATAAAAGCGCATTTTTCTTCAAAGCCTTCTCCCCTCAGCTCTCCTCGTCTTCCCGATCCGAAAGCCCCTGCCTTTGCTGCGGTTGATTATTTTTGAAACTGAGACGGGCAGTGTTGCCGGGTGGCCGAATTTTCCGGCGTATCCGCTTTTCGGAACCCGAAATTGGGATTTCGGAGGCGATTTGGCAACGGAGAGGACACAACAGCTGTCACGTCCTGCTCGGCTGAATTTGTGGTTTCCTTCACGGTCTCTAATTGTCTGGCCCTGCTTCCAGCTTCGTGTCCTCTTCTCGTTTAGTTGAAGACGCCGAAAAGTAATCAGGGCGCGGGAAACTCGCGGTTATCAATTTTCATCCGCGCTGAGACTCGAGTCAGTCTCGAAGGCACACGCGATCAATAATCGATCGACTCTAACGGTTGTAAGCCGAGAAAATTATCGAAATTAATTGAAAAATTTTAAGGCAAAATGACGCTAAACAAAATCAATTAGTTTCCTGGCAAAATTACTAAAAAACTAGTTAAATAATCACGGCATGAAATTGGCGAAATGCGAAAGATCGATTATTGATATATCCCCCATTTGAAGCCATGGTAAATATACCTTATATATCTTCTTTTTTTTCTTAATGAAAATATTACTTCATTTTTAAAACGTGGCAAATATTTGTAAAACCTTTTCCGAGCGATGGCATCGATATTAGTCTCAATGAGCCGTAGTTGTGTTGAAATAAACTGTGCAAAAATTAATAAAAGAGGGAAAAAAGGAAGAGCACACAACCTTTGGATTTAACCCATTCGTGCATCAATATTTTAGAGTCAAATACGTTCAATTTTGAGCGTTTGGTTGCGCGTACACCACAGAGCAGCACTACAAAAGCACAAAATATATAAGAGAAAAATTAAAGTGCTTTGGAAATCTATAAATTTGACCCTATTATTTACTAAATACACAGTATATTTTTCCTTTAAAATATATTTTTTTCCATGAATATAAATGAAAATAATCCATGCGGAGTGTGCGAAAATTTCAAAATCATGAGTTGAAAAACGCCGACTACGCGAATTTAAATATTAGAGCCAAACACAGCTGAGCGGCGTGCTGCCAGCGCGACACGCGCACTGGCGCCTACGAACCTAACTGGGATACTTCACGCATTGCGCAATGCGTGAAGTATCCCTGTTAGGTTTGTAGGCGCCGATGCGCGTGTCGCGCTGGTCGCCCTCACCCGCCGCGCCGCGCCGCTTCAAGCAACTATATCGCAACAGAGGTGTTGTACAGTACCATACGAAATTGAAGGCTCTCCAACTTATGAAGAATGTCAGGCATCCTTTAAGAGTAAGGAGCTTTCCTCGCAAAATAAATCAAGATACTACGGCGTCTATGACCTTAGATACGAGTATTTAAGCTTTCCTTGATTTGTTGATGTTCGCTTACCGCCGCTATAAATTCACATTGTGCCATCGAAACTTCTAAATTGAAAAGCATTGTGCAAATAAAAAAAAAAAAAAAAAAAAAAAAAAAAAAAAAAAAAAAAAACTACTTTCTTTACTCATCCATAAAAACGCCTTTCTGCTTAGGGAAACTCAAAGACTTCATCGTATCTGCGATTTTTTCACATGAGCGATTGTGCGATTTGGGCCAAATTTTGTCAATATCTTGATGTTCTCTTGCTCCCGCTATAAATTCACCTTGTACTATCTGAACTTCCCAATTGAACAGAATTTTGCAACAACAAAAAACCTAATTTTTCTGACTCATCCATAAAGACACCTATCTGCTCAGGGAAACTGGAAGACTTTACGTTGTACCTGCGATTAGCCGGAAGTAATAATTCCATATTGTAAGATGTAGTCCAATTCTGCCGTGCTAAGGAAAAACGCTGTTTGAACCCTAAGGCGTTGCCAAATTTCCTTTGGTAAATCACAAATTTGCGAGAAAATCTTGAATATTTTTCTTCCAATATCGCAGATAATTTTGTTTGAAATTTCACATATAAGGTTCCTGAAAATTTCAAAGAAAAAAAATCACAGCTTTCCTCGAAAATAAACATTTTATCGAATGAAATTCGGAAACTCTCGAATGAATATACGGCGTTTTTCCTCAGCCCGTCAGAATTGTAAGTCGAGTTTCCGGCCGACAAGGCTGAAAATTGGCCATGGCGAAGTCGCTCGACTGCAACGAGGAATTCGTAAGCAAATCGTACTGGAAGTTTCGACTCGAGCGAGCACGGAGACGGTTTTTTTCGGTTCGCATTAGGCGTCTCGGAGGATGTCTCCTTGGGGTGAGGCTGCTCGCTGCACGAGGAGCTGTTATTGAATCGCGGGGACGGGGATGGACACGACATGGATCTCGACGGAGGGTCCGCGGGGAGGGGGGCAGGGTGGCTCCCGTGTAGGTAGCAAATCAACACGTCTCACTTGTTGGATGGCTAAACACGGAGCTCCGCGCCATTGTCAGCTCGGAAAAATGTCTCGGTGCATTTTAAAGTCGAGCAAAGAAACGAGCCTTCTTGAAAGGTTGGCCGCTATGAAATTTTCGACTGAAACTGCTAATTTTAATGGTTAAATGGAACGACGTACAACGAATCGAGTCAAGGGGAGAGGGATCGGACAAAATTTGGAAACTTTAGAAGTTCATAACTCCGTTCATGCAAAACTTTGGGTTTTAAAAGTGGTTCCATTGGTTTCTTCGTGAAATTTTCTTCTCAAAGCAACCCTTGAAATTTTAAATTTGATGAATCGAATAATTAAATTTGCAACTTTAGTTAAAACTGACATGTCTATCCTCTCTGATTATCTCGATCCACTATGTCACGTTACCAGAAATGCGCCAAGTCGCATTTTCGGAGAAAAATGAGTAGACGAAACTGTTAAAATCAAAGAATCGTCGAATTCTCTTCTTTGAAATACAAAGTCGAGAAAAAATTTTCGAACGTAAAAATAGTTAAATGAAATAAAGGAATAAAATACTTACCAGAACAAGCATTTTAAAAGACGAATAATTAACCGTTTGCTTTCTTAGGTGTATTTTTAGGCTTCTGTTAATTTTTGAAATGTGTCTTCTGGTAAACATTTGATTATTATATTTTATTTTACTAACAACACGCGCAATACGATTCTCCAGTTTTAGAATTGGTTCTTAAACTTGTCCTTGACATTAAATCTTACAGACTATTACAGAATTTAACCTCAGTATAAGTCAATTTGACTCGGCTTGAAATTTCTAGGGGTAGTTGTCAAAAGAAATTCCCTGAAACAATCACACTACACAAGTCGTCGCTTCTATGATGTAAGGGCGTATATTTATCTTGACGTGAGCCCTAAAAAGCATGAATTTATATTGACAATGAGGCTCACGTGGATATCAAGATACGCTCTTATGTCAGAAGAGCGACAAACTCTCGCCAAAATATCAATTTTTAGGCGTGAGCTCTTTAGTACGCTTGAGAGACCTCCAAACTGTTTTCATTTTTTTCAAATGATTATTGATTTGGATACATATTACCATATTTTGAGCAAACTTAACCGTAACTTTTCTCAAATATCCAAAATAAGAGACGCATCAATGCGCATTGATGACGGCGCAGAGATACAAATGTTCGTGCTTGATGGATTTCTACGAAATTGAAGGCGCGAAATCTCAATACTCCGCTGTATGTTAGCAATGAGGTGTCGCGTCGCTTAAATCCAGGAGAAAAGTTAAACAGAGGTCTGATTACGACTCTGCCATCTTTGGCTGCGTTGCTCAAGGAGCCCTTGAAACACCATTTTACGAATAAGACAAACGGAATCCAACACAAAATGGGAATAGAGCCAGGAAAAGAACACGCGTAGCTGACGGCGCAGAGATACAACTATTCGTACTTGATGGATGTCCGTGTTGCGTCCGCAAAATTGAAGGCGCGGTGGCTTGAGGCGTGAACTTGCAATGCTTCGCTGTATGCTGCTAATGAAGTGTCCTTCTGAATCCGGAGAAAAGTTAAGAACTTGGCTCGAATACGTCTCTCCTGTCTTGTGTTGACACTATTTTTTTTTTTTTTTTTTAATTGTATGCCTGTTCCTTTATTTTAGGGTGTATTTATGTAATCATACTTAAAGCTCGTATGCACCGACCCCATATAACCTACGAGGCACGTGTTTTTAGCATTTCTAGGGCCAATTGAACCCGGTTTGGGCAGCTTTGAGTTAAAAATAAACACCTCTCTGAATTCAGGTGTCAGTGACTCTTGGAGTATATGTGAATTGAGGTCCCTTTTTCTGTCGGCAGCCTTAAATGTTTAAAATAAATGCATCGTTTTATGGTCCAAGCGTTGTTCAAAATGTGGCTTTTCGTTATTTTGAAGGAATATCAGTTTTCTGCTTCCCTCGAAGGGAAACATTAATGGCCTTCCTCGTCATCCTGGTTGCCAGAATCAGACTATAAATAAAAATAAAAACATTTATAAAACATGATATAAATTCAAGGCCGTAATGCGTTCCAAGCAAAAGACACAACCTAAGCCAGGGACACAACTAAATTCACTTTTTAAAACTAAATTCGCTCGAAAATTACGTTGGGCAAATAATAAAAGTCTAAAATCCACTCCGTAGCACGCAATTCGCTTGGTTTAAAATACGCTTTTTCAAATTTGCCGCGCATGCGAGCAGTTCTTCCTGGTGGCTGGCAGTCAGGTTTGCCAGAGAAAAACCTAACCTATGTAAATAGACAATCTTGCGAACTGTTACGAACTCGTCTTGCGTGAGATTTCAATTGATTTAAATCTTTTGCTTTAGCAAAATAAAGAGAGAAAAAGGAAGCAAACGCTTGAAAATAAATGAAATCATACAAAAGAAAAGTTAGTTAATCGTTTGTTGACTTTCCTACTCCTCTTACTTACTCCTCTGCCTGTGCAAACCTCGTCAGCGGTGACTGAGAAAAATTGCCCGCAGACGCGAGATACTTAAAAAAGCGTGTTACGAACCACGCGGATTGCGCGCTAAGGAGCGAATTTCAGAGTTTTTGATAAACCCAGCGTGATTTTCGAGCATATTCATCCTTAAAATGTGTATTTACTTGGCTGTATTTCTTGCGAGCAACAGGCCCATTTGACCCGTTTCACCATAATTTGACCATAAATTGGCCATGTAGGCGCGGCGGGCGAGGGCGACCAGCGCGACACGCGCATTGGCGCCTACAAATACCTAACAGGGATACTTCACGCATTGCGCAATGCGTGAAGTATCCCTGTTAGGTTTGGAGGCGCCAGTGCGCGTGTCGTGCTGGCAGCACGCCACTCCGATCTGTGTTTGGCTCTTATATTTTAACTCGCGGGGTCAGCGTTTTTTAACTCATGATTTTGAAATGTTTGCACACTCGACAGGGATTATTATCATTTATATTGATGAAAACAATATTTATACAATTAAACACATTATAACAACAACAAACATTATTGTATACAATTAAACAATTTATATTTTAACGGAAATACTGACCCCTCAGTTTTTACAGAACAAATTGCTCTCCGCAAACCTGCGGAATACTACCATCGAAACGCGATTCTCCGAGAACAGGGCTATCGGGAGGCTCGGGCGTCCAGTCTGGCAACCCTGCGGCCGTGTCGCATGCGTTGCCTGGGCAACGGGAAACTACTCCGTCATTCTTAATTCCTGTCACATTGACTTACTCGATAGGTCTGTTACTATTCACCCCGTTCTTCCAGCTCGGCATCTTTTTTCTCCTTTCCCAGACCCCCCCCCCCCCTCCTCATCCCAGCTCCCGCCCGTAGCGAAGTTTTTTCATTGAGCTTGTACGCAATAAACACTGCGGAAGTGAGCTTTCCGACTTCGCTCCGAGGCAGGGACGCAACTGCACTCGGAAATGGACCGTATAACTTGGAGCTTTTCGGGTCTCGTGGCGCGGTTGAGTTAGGTGCTTTTGTC
This sequence comes from Bemisia tabaci, assembly GCF_918797505.1. Classification (NCBI taxonomy): domain Eukaryota; kingdom Metazoa; phylum Arthropoda; class Insecta; order Hemiptera; family Aleyrodidae; genus Bemisia; species Bemisia tabaci. The sequence continues at coordinate 22,483,690 of NC_092799.1, read as the reverse complement.
GTCGGGGCAACTACAAGTGCTGAGTCGGGGGCAGTCTTCAAAATGAAATTTCCGGCCATTCCGGTGACTCTCACTCACCTTCCCGCCTCCGGCCTCCCCACGCCGCACAGTGGGTCGAGTCGATGAGAGAACTCGGACAAAGTTGGGAACTTAAAAAGCTCAGCTCTAAAAAACGTCGCGGGCTTAAAAATGGGTCACATCGGTTTTTCCGTAAAATTTACTTTCAAAAGCACACCTAAAACTTTAAAATTTGACGAAATAAACATAAAAATTGCAGTTTTAGTGAAAAATTGTATGTCCGACCTTCACTGGAAAAAAAAAACACATTGGATCTAGAGTCCAGACTCTTGAAAACATTGACAAGAAAAAGGACTCTTGATTCAATCAGATTTTTGATTACATCAAAAGGAAATCCACTCAAATTAAGAGGCTTGGTTCTTGATTTAAGCTTAAATCTGATTGAATCAAGAGTATGTTTTCTTGTCGATGTTTTTAAGAGTCTGGACTGTAGATCCAATGTGTTTTTTTTTTTTCCAGTGTTCATTATTGACTTGATCCACCGTGCGCCGTTGTGCGCGGTCAGTGGAAGGAAGTAACTTGCACTTCTGAGCCATGGGTGGTGCCCTGAATTGGATGAGTTGCTTTCCGATTAGATCGAATGGGAATTCTGTCGGTGAACGTGTCTGTCTGTTGCTATGATCGGTTCTATATCAGCAAAATGAGCCTGTATCTCGGTCTCCATCTACGGCGGATGAAATAGAATGCTCCCGCACTATGAAAGAACGCCACATAAGCCATCAGGCGTTGTCAAAGGACCCTACAACAAAACGGCCAAATCGGCCTAAACACGGAATCGTACGATTTTCTCAGGGATGATAGAGGGTCTTCCCAGACACTCAAAACTGGTCATATTTTTTGCCTAACCCCCAGGGAAAAGGGGGGGATGGGGGGGGTCAAACTTCTCAACGGTTTGTTGTAGAAAGATGATCTTGGTGTCAAAATTTCCAAAAAAAATGAGAGCTTTCAGAATATATGTATGAAATTATTAAAATTTTAAAATTTGACCAACTTTTGGGGCATTTTACAAGGTCCCCCTTTCGTAAATTTTCGTTTTTTGAGATTTTCGGTTGTTCGGTTCGCACGAATCAAAACAAAAACAATTTCAAATGAAAGTAGAGCGTTTAAGCTTTAAAACAAGCCCAAGATGATCTTGAGGAAACGATTAGAAGCGGAGTTATGAGTCTTCAAAGTTGACGCGGCGCGCGGGAACCTTGTATGTTCCGAGTCTCAAGGTCACCTGCGCGCCCCGGATTGCCTGCAGGTTGCAAGTTTTTGTGTTTTTATGCTTCTGTAGGTCATTTTTAATGTAAATCATTCAATGAAGATAGAATAATCGATTTTTTTTAATTTTACGGGAGGAGCGAGAGGGGGCTTAGAGTATCAACCATTATGTCCATCATGCCTCATTAAACATTTGCTGACGATGACGATTCTGCTCTTATAATTTAGAAGAAACCATGGACCCTCAGTTCAAATATACATATGCTCCATACAGAACTGAACCATTTAGAAATTATAACCCATTGATGCCAAATTTTGGGGTACCCCTAATTTTAAAATTTTTAATTGAGCTATAAGCTACAGCGCTTGACGGAACTCACTTGGTAAAGCCAAATAGTTTCTCGTAGAAGCAGACGAGCTTTGAGCTTCAAAACAAGTCTCAGTTATGCTTGAGGGGGCTATTTGAAACGCAGTTAAAATTTTTTGACGTTAATGTGGTGTACCTCGCCGAAGGCCCATTGTGTAAAATTAAAAAATTCTGATTATTCTATCTTCATTGAATGATTTACATTAAAATGACCTACAGAAGCATAAAAACACAAAAACTTGCAACCTGCAGGCAATTCGGGGCGCGCAGGTGACCTTGAGACTCGGAACATACAAGGTTCCCGCGCGCCGCGTCAACTTTGAAGACTCATAACTCCGCTTGTTCCCGCGCGCCGCGTCAACTTTGAAGACTCATAACTCCGCTTCTAATCGTTTCCTCAAGATCATCTTGGGCTTGTTTTAAAGCTTAAACGCTCTACTTTCATTTGAAATTGTTTTTGTTTTGATTTGTGCGAACCGAACAACCGAAAATCTCAAAAAACGAAAATTTACGAAAGGGGGACCTTGTAAAATGCCCCAAAAGTGGGTCAAATTTTAAAATTTTAATAATTTCATACATATATTCTGAAAGCTCTCATTTTTTTGGAAATTTTGACACCAAGATCATCTTTCTACAACAAACCGTTGAGAAGTTATATGCTAATTTAAAGGTTTTGACTTTGACCCCCCATCCCCCCCTTTTCCCTGGGGGTTAGGCAAAAAATATGACCAGTTTTGAGTGTCTGGGAAGACCCTCTATCATCCCTGAGAAAATCGTACGATTCCGTGTTTAGGCCGATTTGGCCGTTTTGTTGTAGGGTCCTTTCCTTCGACTAATCACGAATTTTCAGGACAATTTGTGGATATTTCTTATCCGATTTTTCAGAGAATTTTGTTCATGATTTGATCTAAAAAGTCTGAGATTTTTAAGGAAAAATATTCACACATCACACACATATAAGTCGCTTTACAGCACTCCCTCGCGCTCTACGACTCCTAACCTCCACTGCTCTCCTTCAAACCACAAATCTTGGGGCATTTAGCACCTTAACATTTCCGCTTCAATCCCTTCCCTCCAACCTTTCATTGGGCGCCTTCTGCGTCTTCTCCCATGAGGAACCCAATAAAATATTCACAACTTTCCGTAAAAATACATGTTTTCTGAGAGGAAATTTTGCAACATTCAAATGCTCACGCGGCTCCTTCACTTGGACGGCATAATGATAGCTAGCATTCGACCAATTAATAGTATTTGCACAGAGGAAACAAACATGATTATTCTACGGTTTAATCGACTTGACTCAGGCCCGTATCGCGCGATCAAAGCAGAGCTCTCAAAGTGGCGTCACGTGGGGTCACGTGACCCTCAAAGATCGTCGGCTTTGAGGATCGCTGAGTGTCGTATGACCCCACGTGGCACCACTTTGAGAGCCCTGCTTTGATCGTATGATACGGGTTTCGGCGATGACTTCGGTTTGTTGGGCGAAGAGTGGGAATTTCGAGGATATCCAAAATATTAAAAAGGAAAATCAAACAAATGACGTTACTTAAAATGCAACTAAAGGCTGATTCTGCTCGGATTTGTCCATTTTTTCACATTGTTAGTCTCGTGGTCATCGCGTTTCACGTGAAATCTTAATGCAAAGACGTCTTCGAAAACAGTTGATGTTACTCTTACTGGTGGTTCTTTGAGACACCTTGCAAAAACTATCTCCATTTGTCTATGGCGGATCCAGACCAGTGGCGTGATTGGCGATATATCGATTGTTATACCATTTAAACCTATGGAAAAGGATCGATAAACAGGGTGTTCGCAGCGAACACCTTAATAATCGATTCTTTGCCGTAGGTCTAAATGGCAGAACAATCGATACATCGCAATTCACTCATGCCACTGATCCAGACGCGCCGAAAGGAGGGCGTAAGGGGGTCAGAGGGGCTTCCCCCAAAAAATTTCCGAAATTTTAAAGCATCCTGCATTCTGGTCGTTGATATTTTGTGTTTGTCGGGTAGACATAGGTGACATAGATTAAAAGGCAGAGCGTGGTTGGTCAGCTATGTCTTATCGCTGCTTTATCGTGCCTTTGTCAGGTGTAATGGACGACACATTGTCGGAAATTTAAGAGGTGCCTTTAGCTTGTCGTGAATTCCACCCGACATAGGCACGACAAAGCAGAGATAAACCAAGACATAGCCGACCAACCACGCTCCGCTTTTTAACCTATGTCATCATGTCTACCCGACAAACACAAAATTACAACGATCAGGCTGCAGTGCGCAGTATGAGCGAATTTCTTCATGACGAATTGTCAAATACAATCGTCTTTCCTTCTTCCTCTCTTCTCTCCCTCCTTCTCTCTTGTCTCCTCTTTTTCTTCTCCATTTCTTATGGGCATTTCTTATGCTCTCCTTTGGATCCAATGCCATTCGTACGGCAGAGGTAAGATTAGTAAAATGGACCGAACGTTTCGAAAATCTTCTCAAACGGAGCCCGAATTTCTAAGAATCCAGGCGGAGAGCAAACCGAGGCTTACGGTCGAAAAATCCGGTGCGGAGGTCGTTTCATTTTCGAGTCGCGGGCTGGAAATTAGTCAAGATCTCCGCGCGGGGTTCGATGAAGGGTGGGGGCGGGGGAGGGGGGAGGATTAACCTGAGCCGCGATCAAACGCCGTTCCTCTTTGATGGAGCAAACTTTATCTGTCTTGCGGTTTGCGTTCAATTTGCAGTCGAGCAAAGTAGCTCCCACTAACCTCTAATACCCCTCCCCCGTCGCCGGGTTTTTCGCCGGTGATTCCTTGGTTTGATACCTCCGCTATGAATCCGGTTAGGCTCTCAAAGTGGTCGCGGCGGGCTTCGGGCACCGCTCGCTCCTGTCGGGCTATTTGGATCGGGGAGTGTGAGGGAGGAGGAGGGGAGAGGGGCTGTTATTGAAGTTGCGCGTTTCAATTTTCACGTGAAATTTCGATAAAGTTTCGCAAAATGTTCTCGCTTTGATAGGGGCTATTTAAATTATGCAACGTTTGATCGAACCGCGCTGAAGCTCCGTGAAATGCCTTTGCCCTGGTCTGACAGACCTTAGCCTTTTTGACCTGAGACTTTGTCTTTGTCCTATTCTTTTTGCTACTTCCTATGCCTCTTTTTATTTCGTCTTACCTTTTTCTTCTTCATTCGCTTATCGGTTTTCTTTGTCTGTTTTCTTCTTATTTTTCGTGTTCTTTATCTTCCTTTTCCTCCTGTTCCTCTGTGTCTGATTCCTTTTTTTCCCCTCTCGTTTCTCTTTCTCATCTTGATCTTTTTTATCCTTTTTTCTTCCTCTGTTTCTTAATGTTCTTCTATTTTTTTCTTCCTTCACTTTCCCTTCCCTTCCTTCCAATTTCTATTTCCTCTTCGCCGCCGTACATATTGTAACGAGTCCTACGATCTAAATCTATCAATCAAACTAGGGCTAACGTGAAACTATAAATCCATGGCCAAGTCGAAAAATGAGTGTCATTCATTTACGTTTAATTGTTTTAAAAGATTTAGTGAGTTTTTAAAAGATTTAGTGAATATTTTAAAAGGCCGTATCTATCCTAAAAGGAACAATGTTGCCCGCAAACCTCATACGCACGTGGTTTCTTTCAACACAAATTCTTCCAAGAAAACGGAACAGCAGCGGCTCCTCATATTTTATTCGATTTGTTTCAATTTTTCTCCCATCTCTAAAAAATATCACAAAAAATTTGAGCACAGCATCTTAGTTACTTAGTCTTGCTGAAACTTCTTCTTTCTTACCGTTAGTCCTTCAGTTAGTTTCTCTATCTAAATGATCTGTAATGTTAGCACCATTCGGCAACACCCTCAGCAGAGAGACGGGAAAGTGCAGTCGAACAAAATAGTTGAATGCTCCATTTTATCTCTCGATGGCGTATATTAGCAGGTAATGAAGTCTTGCAGACTCAAACGATAACCGATCGGAGGGAAACAATTTCGGAGCTCGTCTGCTGTTTATCTTTGAGCAACAACTAAACGGGAAAGAGGAAAAGTTTCCTCCTCATCTTTGACGGAGTTTCGCCGTGGCGCGAAAGGGTGAGATCCGTTGCGCGACCGATAATACTACAGGTTAAACTCTTGATTCTCGTGCAGTTGAAGCGAATTCACGTCAAGGCGCCAGTATATCGTAGGGGCAGGAAGGAAGAGAGAAGCGAGTCTTAAATATTATTCCCAACTCGCCAGTCTCCTCGTTGAAAAATCTTCGATTCCCTCGGAAGTGTTTTCCTCTGACAGCGTTATCTTCGCGGGACTGGCGCGAACAGCCGTTGCGTCTCTGTGCGCCTTCAAATGGGCGTGATACCAATCGCCTACAGTAGCGTTCGAATAGTGGTATCTTGGGATACGTTTGCTACCTTATGGGCATCGTTTCTAGGGGCTCTCTGCAGCTGTCGTTGATGCAAGCGATTGCTATCATCAGACATTGAAACGAGGATTAAACGGATCATGATTAGCAGAAAAGAACCAATTTAAAAAATAGAGCTGGAAGAAGTCCTTTATAATGTTGGCTCCTTCACGGCGTTCTGCGCGGTGCCAGCGCGGAGCGAATGAAATATGTCGCGCCTTCAATTCGGGCGTGATACTAATCGCGCACAGCAGCGTTCGAAAAGTGGTATCTTGAGAGATGATCGATACCTGTGTCTCATCGTATTCTTTATTTTCATGCACTGGCTCTCTGGAACTGTTGTTGATACATATTTTAAAATAAAAAAGTTTATGATGCTCTTCATTAAAAACTAATTAAAGGTTTAAATGATAAGAGTTTAACAGGAGGGTAGCAAGTATCTTGGCAAGCATTATTCCTTGAAAGAACCCCATATAGGTATCGCAATGCAGGTGGTTCTTTTCTTTGAATTGATCTCACCAACAGGGAATCTGAGAAGGGGAAATATTTACGAGCCGTTCCTTCCTTTGATTTGTTTTGGTTTTTATTAAGAAGACGAATACAAAGTCTCAGAATTTTTTTTTCAGGAGACTTCAGTCTAGCGAAATCATTTCGAAGTCTTACTTGCTTAAAATTAATTATTAAACTTCCTAATTCATTCGGAGGCGGATCCAGAAATTTGGCAACACCGGATTTTTTCCATTTGAACCTATGTTAAATAATCGATTCGTGTCAGAGCACCTGACTCCTCCAGGAATCGATACATTTTCATAGGTTTGAGTGGAAGGAACCCGGTGTTGCCAAACTGCTGGATCCGAAAATGAATTCATTATGTCGTTCGGCAACTCTGCATCCACAGGCACCATATTAACGGGTGCATGTCGTGAACTAGTCAAAAGCGGGACAACCACATAGTGTGTGTAAGGGTGGGTGTGTGTGCGTTTGGGTATAGAAGAGGGAGGGGGGGTGAGAATAATTTTTCTCTTCCGTTTTAATTTCCTTTGTCTGGCGCAAAACACTCCACACGAGATGAATTTTATGTTGCAGCGTAGATCAAATTGTCTGCTCTTGTCAGCGCGCTGGACGTATCAATCGCATTAATTTAGGCTCCTCTAATAATTATGAGAGCCGCTCTCCTGTGTGCACTTTGTCAATTCATAACTCGATTAATCAGTATGATGATACGCCGTGAAATTGGGTCCATACACCGGCACAAAAATACGCGTTTGATTTATGGACATAGGTGAAGTTGCTCTGTCCGGGAGGGGGGAGGACATTTACAAGCCCAACCGTGCTAGATAATAAAACAACCATTTTGAAACTGAAAAATCTATAAAATATTACGTACAACTTCAGCGCAGTTTTAAAACCGGCAGCAATTGGCTTTAACGATGGAATCCCCTTTATCCTCTTCCTTTTTTCCTTCTAAATTTGTATATGAGGTCTTATTTGTAACACTGGCGGATGTGAAAAATTACCTTTTCGAAACACGCTTAAAAAACTGTTTTGGCATCGAGAAAATTTTGAGAAAATACTTGAGATGTGATCTTCGAGATCTGTACATTATGCCAGAGCCAAACATATTAAATTTTTGTGTGAACAAACCAGTTTTTTAAGCGTGTTTCTGAAAGGTAATTTTTCACATCCGCCATTGTTATATATAAGGCCTCATATATACACGGGGCATGAGACCTATTTTATGAGGACCTATCTTAATTAACATCGGTTGATTGCAAAAGTGAAAATGCCGTCATTTCTATTTCTTATACTCGTGAGTGGTTCCCATAGAGACCCATGGGAACCTCTATAGTCGTAGCGGAATCTCTCGTGTAAGAAATGGGGATGATGGCATTTTATTGACTTTTGAAACCAATCGATGGGTATTATTAAGATAGATCCTCAAAAAAATTGGTTGTATGCCCTGTTTCACCTACCATTGTAGTAAATAATAAAAAGATATGGAGAAAGGAGGGTTCGATTGTGAAAGACAATAATCGCTGCCAATTTCAAAACTGTGCTGAAATTGAATGAAATATTGTATTGATTTTTTTATTTTCAATATGTTTGTTTTATTATCTAACACGTTGGGGCTTGTAAATATCCTTTCCCCACCGCAAGCAAAGCAACTTCACCGATGATGAAGTCCGATGGTGATAATAACACAGTTTGTCAGTTAGTCTTTTTCAGTATTTTTTCAACTCTTCAGGCCCGTTTACCCCACGGTTTAGTTTTCAAATTGCAAACGCCGAGAATTTGCCCGGTGAAAATCTAATTCACAATTGAAAGTTTTGCAACGTTGAAATGTACTGCCGTGCCAAGGAAGAACGCCGTATGAGCATGCGAGAGATGCCAAATTTTCTTCAATGAAATGTTTAGTTTTGAGGAAAGTTATGAGTATTTTTCATTGAATTTTTTAGGAACTCAAGATGAAATTGCGAACAATGTGATCTAAAAAATTAGGAGGAAAATATTCATAAGTTTACCCGGAAATTTGTGTTTTATGTATCAAAAGAAATTTGGCAACGCCTGAAGGTTCATATGACGTTTTCCCTTAGCGCGACGGTGTAGGTAGGCTCTTCCGTATGGAACACGACGAATATGCTCCGCTCGGACAGGGAAGGTAGCAGTGGCGTGGCGTGCTTTGCGATATATTGATTGTTATGCCATTTAAACATATGGAAAAGGATCGATAAACAGGGTGTTCGCAGCGAACGCCTTAATAATCGATTCTTTACCATAGGTTTAAATGGCATAACAATCGATATATCGCAGTTCAAGCCACGCTACTGGAAGGTAGTATTGACAGTTGTGGCCTTAATTTGGAAGCAGATGTCGGTTGGAGCGCGAGCGCGAGTTATGTTTCGATAAGCGACGAGAGGAGCAAATGAGGCTACTTGGATGTTATTGAAATTAACCACCCAGAGTCCTTGCTGTCGCCAAAGCGGATCGATGAGTCACCATCGGTCATCTACCCCTTAATTTAATTCGTTCGCCCGTGTATAAATTAATGACGGTTCTTCAACCGCAGGCTCGGGAAACACCGCTACTCACGTGGTTTCTACGTCAGTCGGGACAGCGATATTATTATGAACGAAACGCCTCAATTAGCAACGTCAATTTATCTCATTTGAAAGTTGAATAATAGGAAAATTAATGTGGTTTTTTTTTTTTTTTTTTTTTTTCGTTTTTCATTTTGCATTTTTTTTCTCATCTGCAATGTTCTATTTTTCAAAACAACCAACATCACTGGAAAAAAGTTGCTTGGATCCAGAGTTCAGACTTTTAAAAACATTGACAAGAAAAAATACTCTCGATTCAATCGGATTTTTGTCTGATTCAAAAGGAAATCCGCTTTCATCAAGAGGCCTCGTTCTTCGATCCAAGGAAAAATCCGATTGAATCAAGATTATTTTTTCTTGTAAATGTTAATTAGAGTCTGAACTCTAGATCCAAGCGACTTATTTTCCCAGTGATCCAAGACCATCTCACGCTGAATGGCGCGTAATTTTCGTCATTTCGCGTACGAAAGATTGTAACTTAATTTTAAAATCGTAAAATTACTCATTGCACATTGTTTTTTTCAACGAAAAACCATCATTTGTACTTGATTTTATTTTGATCGACAAATTATAAACAAGTAACTGTTTTTGTTTTCAGGGGCTTGCTGTTGCAAGGGAAAGGCAGTCACGAGGAGGCAATTATATGTTACAAACTTGCGATCCATTACAGACCATCTTTAGCCGGTGAGTAAATTCCTAAAATTTCGTCATTAATCAGAAGCGAGTTAAACCGTAATGTAGAGCTGATAGTAAACACACACATGTTTTATAATTAAATGTAAAATTAATGGATTCTGAATTACCTGAATCACTATCTCTAAGATTCTTCAGGATGGTCATTGACAATGGAACACTAGACAGGGTATGAACTAGAAGAAAGTTCACAGTGGTAAGGGTGGTTCTTACACTAAAGGGGTAAATGATGGGATAAATATCGGGTCTCTCGTGGGTTGCCGTTATAGTTAGTCTATTACCTACCTCTTTGTCGATTGCTCACACCCGCTTCCACCATAGGATCCCTTAATATCCTTTTTGTCTTCACTGTCTAACGCTTTGTCTCTCAATTTCAACAATCAGCCCGCTGGGAGCTAAGAAGGTTAAAGGAACCACAACACGCGAATTACTGATTTAAAAATTTTGTAGTTAAAAAAGTATCCGATATGTTTTAATGTAGATTTTACAATAGAAGAATGCTAATTTTATCCACCCCCGTTGTTAAATTTATTGTAAAATGCTTTATGCCCTTTAAATTTAAATTTTAAATGCTCATAATATATGTGGTTTCCTCTATTGTAAAATGTACATTTGAAACACGTTAGACATATTTTTCAAAAATCGAGGGTGTAAGTCGACAATCACATAACTCGTTTGCGGTGTCTGAAAATCTCCGCCTCTATGTTATTTTTGTAAAGGAGAACAAATCGACATAACTCCTTGAAGTTTTTACAGAATTCTCTTCGCAAAGAGAAGAAAAATCAAGGCAGCTTTACAGAATTGCCGTTGAGTAGTTTTCCGTTTAAAAAATAAAGTATGACCGGAAGTCTGCGACGTCGCAAACCGAGCTATGTGATCGCCGACTTACACCGTCGAAATTTAAATGATAAACCAGCAATCCATTTTTTCCCGTGAAGAACTGCCTGAAACAGTACCACCTGGCACCACGGTTCATTCCACGCTATCTCAGTGCTTAGTCGAAAAAAACCCGACAAAAACGACGGCCGGCTCAAATCAGGGGAGCAATCGCTTGTTTATCCGCAGGGATGAAAAGTTAATGCGAGAGGGTTAGGCCGAGAGTTAGAGGCCTCCATCATTTATTCAACAGGAACGTCAAACAAAGCTCGATCAAGACAAGGGATCTTGGCGCTCGCCGATTGCCGCCGATAAGGTTTAATTGAACTAACCATTCCAAGAATCACATAAGTGCAATTGCATTCACGTAGCATTCACGCTTTTCTTCGAGTAAAATGTTCAATTACGATTTTACGTCTTTCGGAACATGAAACCGACATCGGGAAGTACCGGAAATAAACGCCGATCGCCAGGCCGGGCGCGGGAAAATGAAAAGGAATCGCCTTGACGGGAAACGCTAGGAGGCGGGACAGACACTCAAACTAGACTCGCCGCTAAAAGCTTGGCATTATTAAACTAATGCACTTTTTTTAATGCTTATCGCATGTAATATCCCCTCGTCGAGTGCGCCTCTTATGGTGCCCGCCACTCGGTCTTTTCGGATTTCGTTCGGTACTGGGGTCTTAATCAATTAGAGCTCCCTGCATATTGATAGCTCTAACAAGGGAGTTACTGTAGCAAGACCTATTCTGCTGTAGGAAAGAATTCCGTATAAACATTGAAGTGTTGCCAAATTCCCCCTGATGAAGTAAATATTTGTCTAAAGTAGTCGGCAAAAAGAAAGTTGAAGCTAACTTTTTGATGCTTAAAAATTTGAATTTGGAAGCAAATTTTTCACAAAATATTCATTAAGGCAAGTTTTACCTGAAATCCTTAACATCTCAATTTTTGAAAATCTCAGAAAACTGCAATTATGCGCCTTGTCCTCCAGGCCCCTCAATTCTGTTTTTGCTAAGAATTTCCTATTCAGCGTCAGATTTTCCTGATTGTTGTTATCACAGAACGAAAAAAATCATTTTTAATTTTGAACGATCTGAAAAACAAACAGGCCCGAAATTAGTATCATATGGACGAAGAGAGGAAATTTTCTCTCCGGGGGGTAGCAGGCTTAAAGTGCTCACTTTCAACAGCCGCTGCCGCTTGGGCCGACCTTACTGAAATTTGTGCGTGTTCAACCCTTGGCCCGTTTCTCGAGCCCCGTGATCGTTAGGGTCGGGTCCCTCTCAAAATTAAAGTGTGTACTCAAATTAAACCCTTTAACGACGGGCCTTCCGTAAGAGGATTACATTTAAAATTCAATCAAAATAACCCTTATATCACCTCAACCTGTCGCTATTCGCAGGCCCCGGAACGCTTGACGCGGCTCCTGGCCTGAGTCATGTTCTTCGACCCCACTTTTTCGAGCCCTCGGTGTATCTGCCGCCCTTTCGCCCCCCTCCCACCCCCCGAAAACGACGCCCTCGTTATTAAGTGCTGGGTCGTTTTATTGCGGTGTTTTTTCCCCTCTGTACGCTATTCAGTTTTCGGAGGGAAATGAATATTTTCTGCGCGTTTGCAGGGGAACTAAGACGATTTCAAGATGCTACACTCTTTTTTGTAATACGGAAAAAAAGTTAGGTAGCATTCACTGAAAAAAAATCTCGATGCATTTACTAAGAAAAGGGTAAAATTACCAAGAATTCAGGGTTCTATTTGATCCCAGTTTTTTCTTGGTAAAATTACCATTTATGGAATTGGTAATTTTACCGAGAAATCTCGGTAAAATTATTGAACGTTCTCGGTAATTTTACTAAACCTTGGTAAAAACGCAAATATTTTTTATCGACTGTGGTAGAATTACCGAGATAGAATGGCAAAGTTACCGGGAATTGATTACCATTAAAAGTGGTATTCTTACCTGAAAAAAACAGTAAAAATACCGGTTTTTAGGTAAGCTTACCAGTCTGTCTTGGTAAAATTACCAATAATTGGTAAAAAAAGTGAGATGGTAAAGGTACCAACGGACCTTGGTAAAAACGCCGAGAATTTTTTTTCAGTGTTTCTGCAATATCTGCGACGCAAAAACGCCGTTAACGCCATTTTACATTTTTTGGAAGCAATGGATCATACAGCAGAAAAACTTGTGTACTTTGGGGTGATGTTTTTACAGAACTCTTTTGCAAATACTATCAAGAACTTAACCTGAAAATTTGAGGTGCAGAGGTAAAACAGTTTTTATTCTATAAGGTGTTAAGTTCCGAAAAACAAGGGAAAATCTTGATGGATTTACGACGTTCTTGCTCAGCACGGCAGATTTACCATACTCTCGTTAAAAAACGGCACAACCAGACAGCATGGTAACTTCCACCAAAATTAATGTCACAACAAGGAAAAGTCTTGTTATCTTCACGATAATGTTGATGAAAGTTACCATACTCTCTGGTTGTGCCGTTTATCAACCAGAACATGGTAAATGCTACCTAAGTTTTCCGTGTATTCGGCCTTTACTTTGACGATGCAAAACTGCATTACAATGTCGGCGGTGAACTGCAAGAATGCGTGTCTCAGTTACGGTATATCAAAATTTCTACTCCAACTCTGTTTTCCGGACTCAACCAACATCACGGCTTGAGTTCTTACACAATATTCTTTACCCAGAGAAAAAAAAATCACTGAATTTTCAATACATGACGTTCAGTAGTTTTCCATGTAGGACAGAAAGTCTGCAACGCCGCAAATCTGGATGCGTATTCCTGTAGTTTCATCATCGAAATCAAGTCCCCGTGATTGTTCCCGTATCTTTCTAGTTCGACGAAAATTTCTTTGAAAGTCCATGAGGCTTGAAAGTCCATGAGGCCCTTACATAGATGGCCAGAGGGCGAAAACACGTGTCTCCATAGCTAAGTTTCAAATTTTACATTCCCATTTTACTTTTTTAAAGAGGAACAGACCAACTATATGGCTTCAAATTTACATGGAATATCCTGCCAGCAGAGGTGGAACGTCAAAGAATTTTGAAAGAAATTACGTTGACTATAGGAAACAATAGAGTATGATAGAAAGTCTGCAACGTCACAAATAGATATGCGTGGTCCCGTAATTCAGTCATCGATATCACTGAAACGAGGCATTTTGCATCGAGCCAGAAGACCAGATAACGCCTTAGAACACTCAAAAACTCCGGTATATTTTGTTGAGGCACTCTTAAGTTGAAAAGCTCACTAAAAGCTTAATAATGTAAAATCAAATAAGTACAGATGATAATTTCTCACTTTCTAGCCAATTTTGGAAAGTGCGTGTGTTGTAAATGTGAATCAACGTGTTTTCAGAGACATTTTAATGAGAAATACATTGTTAAACATAATATCATTCTATGTCCACATTGAAGATCATCCAAGTCAACATATTCGCAGCATTCGAGCTTCGAGGCAATTGAATTAATTTAGAGTCATTTTAGAGCCACTTTAAGTTAATTAGAGTCAAAAACATATAAAACTATCGTCGAATCCGAGTTGCAAGAAGAGCAAAACTGCCGACCATAACAAAAATACCGTAACTTAATTCCAAATTTTGAATTTTTCTCCCGCAGATTTCTTTCACGAGAAAACCCGATTGCAACGATGCTCCATTTTTTGATTGAGAGTTCTGAATGGTATGTCAGAATCGATTCAAAAAAATAATGGATGAATGATTGTTAATTCTCTTGTGAAGCAGCATTTTGTCAGAAAAAAATTGAAAAAATGATGAATGGAGAAACGGCATTTTTAACTTGGACGGCGGCAAAGTTGCATCGATCCCTTCTCCTGCATGGGAAAAGAATATTAATATTTTTATCAATGTAGTCCTTATGGTCACCTTGCCTAAAGGTCCATTCGAATCATTCGTTTTTTCTCGTATTTAGCGGAACTTCTAAATCGGCAAAAACCCGACCTTCGAAAACTTTTTGCGCCCTCTCGAAATGCCCGCCCACCCCTCAAGCTAAATTTTCAGCCCTATTTTTAATATTCCGGAGCCCCGAAAATCTCCGCGGCGTCGAAATTCTAGTTCAAAAGGCTCAAAATTCAAATATGGAAGCCGAGCGTGGCGAAGTCGGAATCGATTTATTTGCATGGGAACGTTTGACAGGGAAAGTGTTTAATTTCCTCGCCGGTGGCAGTATGGCACGTCTCACGCGTGCCGGGGAGGGGGGTTGGGGTGGAAAGGAGGAGGGGGAGAGGCGGAAGTGATAGCTAGCGATAGGTGAATAAAGAGCGCGCCAGGGTGACGCGCGGAGCGGAGCGCGCGAATGCAAGATCAAAGCATAAATTAAAAAAGGAGACGCAAAGTTGGCATCCGCCAATAGTACGGATATCGTTTTTCCTTCGGGAAAATACGCCCCTGCCGTTCTCGGCCTCTCCCGCGCTGTCGATTCGTGCAGGATTTCCCAGCGTTTTCCCCCGGAAAATGAACCGGCACTGAAAAAAAATTCTCGGCGTTTTTACCAAGGTCCGTTGGTACCTTTGCCATCTCATCATTTTTACGAATTAAAGGTAATTTTACCAAGACAGACTGGTAAGCTTACCTAAAACCCGGTATTTTTACTGTTTTTTTCAGGTAAGAATACCACTTTTATTGGTAATCAATTCCCGGTAACTTTGCCATTTTATCTCGGTAATTCTACCACAGTCGATAAAAAATATCGGCGTTTTTACCAAGGTCCAGTAAAATTACCGAGAAAGTTCGATAATTTTACCGAGATTTCTCGGTAAAATTACCAATTCCATGAGTGGTGATTTTACCAAGAAAAAATTGGGATCAAATAGAACCCTGAATTCTTGGTAATTTTACCCTTTTCTTAGTGAATACACCGAGGTTTTTTCAGTGTGAAAATGAACCGGGGAAAGAAGTCTTCTGGATTTAGAGTCCAGCAGGATGATTGTTGAACTTGATAGACAAAGCGATAGACAAAGCGATAGACAAAGAAAACATAAGGAGTATAGAATGCCGCAGAAACTGCGCCGCCGGAAAAAAAAAAAAAGGTTCTTGATTTCAGAGTTCAGTAGGCTAATTGTTGAACTTGATGGACAAAGCAATAGACAAAAAAGACATAAGGAGTATGGAGCGATCCTATTAGATGAAATGGGTGGTTCCTATAGACGAAGGATGAATATGATGGACTAACTATAGGGTTTCTCGGGGGTTGCTGTCAGTTAGTCTGGTACCAGGGTACCTACCTTCTTTGTCCATCGCAACCGCCTGCTTCCACCAATTCGATTCGTCCATTTCCTTTTTGTCTTCTTTGTCTATTGATTTCAACTATTAGCCCACTGACCCAACGAAAAATTTGAAAAGAAATAATACTCTTGATTCGATCGGATTGCTGCTTGAATCAAAAGGAAATCCGCTTAAATTAACAGGCTTGGCTCTCGATTCAAACAAAAATCCGAACAAATTAAGAGTATTTTTGGTTGTTAAATTTTTGAGAGTCTAGACCTTGGATCAAAGAGACTTTATTTCAGTGTGCGTGGAGTTTTTTCTTTTAAAAATGGGAAATTTTTTTGTAAAGCCGAACTTCGATTGTCCGGCGGTGTTTGGTAGAGACCTGCAGCGGATATTAAAAAAGCTGAATGTTTAAAATTCACAAAACCCGTCAAAAAGAATTTAAAAAGAGCTGTTAAAACTATAACCTCAGGAACAAGGCGTATCTTTAAAAATTAATAAATTGACCTCAAAATGCCCGTCGGATAATGTAGCACCGGTTAATTGAAGTTCGATTATACAATCGAACTTAAGGAGGAAGGGGAGGAAGAGCTGACTTTAAATAGTAATTCCAGCCAGCTATTCAATGTCCTGGTTGAAAACTTTCAAATCCTCTCAAAAGTCTTTCCCCTTTGGTAGCGTTTTTTTCGTGGCACTGGCGCGGAGCGGTTGCATCGCTCGGCGCGCCTTCAATTGGGCGTGATACCAATCGCGCACAGTAGCGTTCGAATAGTGGTATCTTGGGTTTCGTCGTTCGTTACCTGTGCTTGGAGTCATTTCTAGGAACTAGCTCTCTGCAGCTGTCCTTGATGCAAGAGATTGCCATCATCAGACATTGATGCAAGGAGTTAATAGATCAAGTTTAACAGAAAAGAATCAAGTTTTTTCCAAATGAAGATTCTTGAAGATTGATTTAAAAAAATTCTTTAAGCCCATTTTTGTGTGCGACCTGAACTCCTTTATGGGAATGATTTAAAAGAAGATTTAGGGCTGATCGTTGCATTTGATTTTGATTTGATATATATATATTCAATAGAAATTCTTTTTGATTCAAATAGAAATTTTCCTGTCAGTCAATTGAACACGCTTTTGTTAAGTTCACTATTATTATAAAAATGTCTCCAAATTTGCCGATGTGGCAATACCCTCCTCCCCATTCGTCACTCTATTCACCCACCTGACTTGAGCTGCTCAGACAATCGAATCCACCCCCCTCCATGTCTCTCATTGATATCATCTCAATGGAAAATCTACTCCTGAACAGGGCCGCCAAACAGCGCAAAATTCTTCTTAAATCTCTTCTAATAACCAAGTACCTTTTTACAAGTGCTCCAAATTATTGTTCAATCCGTCAACACGGCCATGGTTTCTCTCGAGCTGAAGCTCCCTTACGGCCTGGCGTTTGTACCGAATTGTAAGGCCCCTGATCTCTTATCAAAGAGGGAGCAAATAAAATAATTTCTCGCATTGCGTCGAGTATTTGTTGGAATTCGTTTGCTGCATACTCGCTTTGCAATTACCTCTTTTTCATGACGATCCGCTGTGACACACAGGTCGTTTGACAGAAACTCTTGAATCTTTTAAATTCTTTACCCGATCACGAATCACAAAAAGCTCGCAGCTCATATATCTTTTTTTTTTATTATTTAGTCGTTTCTAATTTAATTTTAAGAGTATGTTTTATTTGCTCAACATTGGTAAGCGCGAACCGCCCTTCGATATGACCCACTCTCATTTGAATAGAAGAGCTTTTTTAGTACTTCCTGAAAGCACGCGTCTTATCCGTTGAAATTGGGCATTGGAGCCTCTGCGACATAGCTCAGAAAAATTTCCTTGCGACTGCCAAGCCGAAATTTGATTAGTGGAATAGGCCCTAACTGACTTTAATAAGATCCTCACCGGCATTCCTGTCACTGGTTTTCCTATTAAAGTCACTGGAATGACGGTTAAGGTAACCAGACATTTAAGACTGTTAATAGCGTTTCTATTTCCCTTTAGTAGATTCCCTGTTACTTCGATTAGACGTTGAGAGCCTGAACTTACTGTTGATGTCCATGTATGTTCCTCTTATAAGTTCGGGAAAAATTTAAGAGACGACAATTTTTCTAGTTGGCATTTCAAAGCTATCAACAGGACTATATTCTTGTGAAATCGACAGCCCAATCGGACCGCGTTAAGCAGAAAGGAACCAAGCCATGTAAACGATTGCCACATTTAATTAGGCAATTTAATGTCTTACCTAAAAAGGGTTGTGCGGATTTTTGTGCAAATTGCATTGAATTTTCTGCATAGTACGAAATAAATTTATTAAAATTTTCGCACAAGCGTTCTTTTGTAAAAAATTAAATTGCCCCGATAAATTTGGCAATAGCTGATGTGGCTTTCCGTTATACTAAACGCGGTCCAATTTTTCTCAACTTGTTAAGTATGTCAGTTATGTTTCTAATTTTGATTATTTTCTTTTTTGTTTCAGTTGCATATTTAAATTTGGGTCAGTTGTTATCCACTCAGGGGAAGGAACAGGAGGCTGAACAAATCCTGACGAAGGGCTCCCAACTTCCGGGGGAAGGATTGAAGGACCCTAAAGCGCACATGACGGCGCAAGTCTCAGCGATGGTGCACTTGGGTCAGTTGTACATGAAACGAGGCGAATTCGAGTCAGCAGCCAATAGCTACCGTCAGGCATTGAGGCATGTCAACATTTACCCCCAGCCACAGGTAAACTATGATTAATGTTTTCTCTTTTGTTTAGTAGTGTGGAGTCAGTGACTACGATGTGGAATCAGTAACTGTGGTTAAGTCTGGCAGAGAGCTTTCAAATCACATCGACAGACTCAAATCGAAAGTATGTCCTGACATACGTATATCTGATGAAAACGCATCCTAGAGATTGGGAGTCTCTAATTCCTACTACTCCTTCTTGCTTCTTTACTCCCTCTTCTTTTTCTTTTTTCTCTCACTGAAAATTTTTTTTCTTGAGATATTATTTGGACTTGAAACGTCGGTTCTTTTAGGCAAAATTTGGTTTTTTTAGGTAAATCCGTGCAGATTTAACTTAAAGTCGGTTCTTTTGAGATGAAGAAACGTGTTCTGGCTATCGTTTTTTTAACTTAAACTTGACGATAGCAATACAACGTTTCTTTAACTCAAAAAAACTGACTTTAAGTTGAATCCGCACGAATTTAACTTTGAAAAAAAACACATTTTGTTGACGAGATACGACGCTTCAGGTCAAAATAAGATCTCCAAAAAGGAAAAAAAAAAAAAAAAAGAAAAAAAAAAAAATCGTTTTCAGCACATTTGTTCATCTTTCTCGTAGCCCTCTAGCTCTTCTTCATACTTCCTCCTCTCATTCCTCCTCTCCCTCTTTTTGTACTTCTTATTTTTCTTCCCCTCTTTTTCTCTGTCTTTTACTTCATAATGACTTCTTATACCCGACGTTCGATACAAATCCGTAGCTAATGCACATGCTTGTCTCTTCAAAACTAACCATGTTTGTAATCCAATTTTTTCCCGACCAATTAAATATTTATTTTTGAGATGAGTTTATGTTCAATTTTCGTTGACATTTTCAGACATTTGAGATTGAATCGTAGAAAGCTCTCATCCGTAAAAAATTAGCAACATTGATACGATATTCATACGGCCTTTTCCCATAGTACGGTAAATTTGGTATCCCCTTTGCTATATTATATTGACTAATGGTCTCCACTTCTCCAGATAAACAAACCGAACTGGACAAACCGCTCGGTTAGGACGAGTATAAGAGAAGCAAGAGGGAATAAGGAGGAAGACGGAAGGATAGAAGGTGTAAGAAATAAATTACCGGCTTCTCAAGGGTGCCCCAACTTTCTTCTGCTACAAACAGCCACCAAGCCATTATTCATCGAGTAATCTTTCATTTTAAATTTTAACTGATTCTAATTAGCGCTGAAAGTTAGGCGCTCCGGGCGAAAGTTTGGCACATTATGTTTTTGCGATGGCAAAAAGTGGTTGCTCGCGATTCAAACGTATCTAGCGCGCCCCATCCCTTTCCTCCATGGTCGCCAGAGTGTGTTGAATTATATCATTGTTTTCCGTATGAGTGCGAATGTAAGGAGTGCAGCAATTTCATCACATAATGTGGCAACGATTCTCTCTGAGATCCCGTCTCCTGAAACCGCGATGCGGTATCAAATATTGTGTTGCTGCATCTACCCAGTAAGGCACACGAATGCCGGATAGTAGGGAATAATTCCAAATTTTCTTATTAAGTAATCAATAACACTCGGGGATTCGTTGTTTCAATTTATACATACACATTTTTTATATTTTCAAAAATTAACAACCTAAAAGATTACATTTACATTTTCTTCAATCAAAAATGTGTTTCAGTGTTTTAAATACAACGGTGGCCTTTCAAAAAATCCTCAAAAAACGCATGAAAAGATCCTGACCGGAGGGAATACACTGGGAAAAAAAACACATTGGATCTAGAGTCCAGACTCTTGAAAACATTGACCAAAGAAAATACTCTTGATTCAATCGGATTTTTTCTTGAATCAAAACGAAATCCGCTTAAATTAAGAAGCTGGGTTCGTGATTTAAGCTAGATTCTGATTGAATCAAGAGTAATTTTTCTTGTCGATGTTTTTAAGAGTCTGGACTCTAGATCCAATGTGTTTTTTCCAGTGTATATTTTGGAGACCTCGCAATAACAATCATTCAATATAATGGAGTGACCCAAAACTTACATTCGGAGGTCATGCACTACTTTCCACCCTTTAACAATTGATGAGCAACTGGTTGAGAAAGAAATAAAATAAAATTCGCCTAATGATGACTGTTGAAATCAACATTATGTCAGTCCCATTAAAAATAAGACAGACGGAATCAACGCAACGTTTAATTAGAGCAAGGTGAAGGTCACACATTGATGCCGGCGCAGAGATACAACTATTCGTGCTCGATGGATGTCCGTGTGGTATCTGAAAAATTGAAGGCGCGATGGCGCGAGGCGTGAACTCGCAACGCTCCGCTCTATGCCGCCACGGAAATGTCGATCAGATTCGGGAGAAAAGTTGGAAAACGAGGCCCGATTACGTTTTCCCTCTCTTCGTGTTGTGTTAACACCGGACTATTTTTTTTCTTTTTCAACTTGACTTCTGATTCTCTCTTTAGGATGTCTTTGTCGACCTTTATCTGAAGCTCATATGTGATGGCCCCCTACAAACCGAGGGGCGTGCGGTCAATTTGACCCGACCTGGGCATCTAGGGGTAAAATCTTCTGGCATTATTCGATTTACTCGAATGCGCTCATTAAGATACGTACAATAAAGTTGTTAAACTGAAAGTTTATCCAATTTACATCACAATCTATAACCTTTCTGAGAGAGACTTCATCCAAATGACTTTTAAAACAAAGTCGATATAGGATTAGATGATTACGCCCGGTCGCTGTTTGTTACCTCGATTCGTCTAGATTGAATTAGACTACATTTTGCGATAAAGCGCTGCTATTTCTGGCTCATCTATTAAAGCACCTACCTGTTTGGGGAAACTTGTGACATATACGTTGTTTTGAAATTTAGGCAGTGATAAGAGTTTCTTACTGCAGGATGTAATCCAATTTTATTCCTACGTTTGCATCTTTTCTGCTGTTATTGGTGCTGTGGATGCGCATTTTTCTCAACTCATTTTATTCGCTCTCAAATGTCACGGCGGCCGACTCAATCTCCTCTCGAGGAAAGGTCGCTTTCAAAAGTACTCGCGAGTAAATGCAAAATAATTGCTGGCGCTGAGGAGATAATTCGATGTACGCAATTGGTTTGCCTATTTCTCCTCGGGCTGTCTATTTTTCTCATTTTTCTCGAGCGAATTCCGAGTACGGAATGGATTTGAAAACCTTTGAATGAAAGAGTAATGAAGCTTTTAGTTACGTCTGTTTGATGACATTTAAAGGGTAGGAGTGCAAGAGGAAGGCGTTCGGAAATTCCGCGAATGAAATCTTTTTTCGGATTGATCAATGCCTGATCAACTTTATTTATCGTGTTTCGAAGATGCGAATTATAGCGGGTTTTTTTTTTTTTTTTTTTTTTTTTTAAAAAAAAAAGAATAAATAACCAATGTTGACCCAGTCCATATGGAGCGTCGTATTGTAAGTTCGGATTCGTCTGTCAAGATAATCAGGATCTGCGTCAGGGCATTAAATATTTCTTCTTTTTTTTTTAAACAAAAATTCAAAATATCTCTCAAGACCTAGTTCCATTTAGCTTTTTAGCTCGCAGTTCTCACTCTTAACATCTTCTAATCTCTCTGAATCCTTATTAACTAAACCCCTTTTACCTCTAACATCTGACGAAAACACAACGGCAAACACAAGAAAACGGGAGGCCAAAGAACGAGCAATGGAAAAGAAGATTAGTAATAGACTAAGTAACAACAACTTACGAGAAACCCAATAACTAGTCCATCATTTTCCTCCTTAGTCCATAACCTTTAGAATCGCTCCATTTTGTCGTTGTATTCTATGTCTATAGTTTTATCTATCAATTTCAGTAATAAGTCTGCAGCCCGCCTATCACAACGCTCCAAAACCCGTGCGGGAACTCAGATATACATTATTTTTTACCGTTTCGGAATAAGTCAATCGTATTACGAAATATTTCGCAAACTTTCCGATGAAGTATGAGACGGGAGATTTTTGAGCTGACACAGAAACGAGGGAGCGATGCAATGAGTAGCATCGAAGGGTTATTATGAATAAGGAGGATTATGAAGGCGAGGACGGGGGCGGAAGAAGAAGGAAAAAAGACTGGAGATTAGAGGATCCGACAAGTTAAGAGCTGGTGAGAAATTAGAATGTTGTTGCCACCGACGTGTTCAATCTGTAAGATGAATGAACGCCCTTGTTTTCACGGCTTGTTCTTACACCCAGCCCCCCCCCCTCTCCTCGGCCCCTCAGGCCCCCGGCCCTCCTTCCGGCCTGAAACTTTGCTGGTGCACGCGGCGCTTCGTTCCTTTGCCGAATCTCGCCGGGAAATCTGCCATTCTATGTTGATTCCGCGAGGAAAGCTGGGATGCTTGACTCTCAAAAAACTGGAGTGCCTATGACGAGGGTATTACATTACTATGTCTAGCTATGCCGCCCTCACAGTAGTACACTCCTAGACTTCTCCTTCTTTTTATTCTCCTTCTTCTTCTAATTCTTCCTCATCCTCCTCATCTTCCTCCCCTCCCTCTTCTTCCTCTCCTTCCCTCCTTCCTCTTCCTTTTCCTCTTCCTCTTCTTCCTCATCCCTTCCTCAACCCCCTCTTTCTCATCCTCCTCATCATCTTCCTCCTAATCTTACTCGTCCTCTTCCTCATCTTCCTCATCTTCCTCCTCTTCCTCTTCCTAGTTTTCACCTATTTCCTCTTCCCAGTTATCACCTTTTTCCTCTTCCTCTAGTTCTTCTTTTTCTCATTCTTCATCATCTTCCTCTACTTCCTCTTCCTTTCCTCCTCTTCCTCTACGTCATCCTTCTCTCCTTCTTCTTCCTCTGCATCTCTTTCTTCTTTTTCTCCTTCGTCCTTCTCGTTTTTTTCACCTCCTCCTCTTCCTCCTTCATCTTCTTCCTCTTCTTACACCTCTTCTGCATCTTCTCCCTCATTTCAATATTTTTCTCCCTCTCCTCTTCCCTATAATTTTGAATGCGCCCCCGTCTGAAAAAGTAGTATTAGAATCTCTTAATTCGTCGCTCTTCTAACATAAGTGCCTAACTCTATTTCGGGATGAGCCCTCCTATCCACATAATTCCTTGCTTTACCTGGCTCGCGTGGAAACCAAGATACGCCCTCACGTCAGAGGGACGACTAATTGGACTGCATTTTGCAATTTGGAACTATACATTCTGGCTCATGTGAAAAAACACTTATGTGCATAGGGAAATTAATGGCACATACGTTGATTTTAAACCGGGCTAGAATTTATAGTTGCAAATTGCAAAATGTAGTCCAATTATCGTGCAAAAACCCCTCATAAGTATGACCTCAATGGTATCCTCATGGTCTAAAAGACCCGCGGTTATCATACTAGAGTTAAAATAAAAACTTATGGATTTTTATGGGGGCCTTCACAACATCAGGCAAAATACGTGCTTGCGTCAAAGGGAGAATGTATTATCAAGCACATCTGAGTTTGTAAAGAAAAACCTCAGGATGACCTCCATGCTTCGTTCCATCGATGCGATGGTCCACATGGTCTAGAAGACCCGCGCGGTTATCATGCTAGAGTCAGACCAAAAACTTATGGATTTTTATGGGAGCCTTCACAACATGAGGCAAAGTACGTGCTCCTTTTTTTGGGGAGGGATTTCGCAAATTGGCAGCGTGGGGCGGAGTCGGGGGGCGAGGGGGGCTGGGGGGCGGATGCTTGCATGGCGGTGCGCTGCGCGCCGAAGTTCTCATTACCCGGCTGGTGATGGAGTTGGGACGTGATGCCGGAGGTGTCGGAATGGCGTAATTTATGGGCCCGGATTTGATCCGCGTTGTCTCCTCGGCTCCTCGTTCGCGCTGCCACCGGCATTTTGAGACACCCCCGTCACGACTCGCGCCGTAGCCTCGGAATTAGGTGTTTCGCCGATTTTGGCCTTTGAATTTTCATCCCTTCATGTCGCGGGGCTCTGCGAACCGAGAACATTTGACTTCCTGAGGGCCGTTTAAAATGTTTTCCTCTGCAAGTAGTTTTAATTACTTCGTTTTGAATATTGAATTCACGGTTTACTATATCATACTTTGAATCTGTTTCAGGTTTTGTATAGTCTCTTGGGAGAGTCGTTGTCGCACCTGGGTTTCCAGGCAGAGGCGGAGAAATGGTATCAGACGGCGCTCCAAGTGAAACCAGACCATGTGCCTGCCTATCTCACCTACGGCAAATTACTCGCCAAAAATGTAAGTTATAGCCGCAATTGCCCTTAAATTTTCCGCTTTAGTTGTGAAAATCGGTCTCGGCATATTAGCCTCTCGCTCAGAAATCTATGTGGCAAATATCCAAACTAATAGTTTAAGGTTCAAGGTAACTCTGTTTTCCTCCGTACTGCAAGTAGTCATTGTAATCTCTTTAAAGGTTTTTGCCCTAAGGAGGCTCCGTATAGCTCCATTTTGACTAAGGGAGGTTTGAGGTTGATAAAACGCAGCAATATAGAGAGAACAGTTTTTGCACGCTTCGAGTGGAATACAACAGCAACACTTTGGACGGAGATACTTTCAAGGGATTACAATACTTTAAATTTAAGATAAATCATTGCGTTTTCTTGCAAGGATAAACTCTCAAAGTTCTACTGTTGAATTTTGAAGGAGGATTGTGAAATTCGTTGTTTTTAAGACGCCATGTTGAAGACCTAAAATTTTTCTCGATCACAATATAAAGTAAGAGGGGGGGGGGGGGGCTTCTAAGAGGAGGATCTTTCCAAAGATTCTAAGGAACGACCGGACTTCATTTTGAAAATAGGAACTATAATTTCTGGCTTAGTCTAGAGACAATGTATGTGTTATTAGTGTCCCTTTGCAGATAAGCGTTCTCACGGATGAGCCAGAAATTGCAGTTCCTAATTGAAAAATGCAGTCCAACTACGAATAAGACCCTTATCTGGCATACTTATCAGAGTGCTTGATCAAGTACCACTAATAATCGTCATAAGTCACAAGAATTATAGAAATTTCCATAATGAGATAATATTCTCCGCTCGTCATAGAGTATTAAACAAGAATTTTATTAATTTTCCCATACTTACCACAAAAAAATAAATAAACCAAGATAGCTTAGAGTAAATTGAAAATTAAACCACTGGTATGCACAGACGTTTAAGAGCCCATTCTTGCATTAGTAAAATTTACAATGGTTTATTTCATATTACCTCTCCCTCTTGAGTCGTGATCTCAAAAGATCTCGATTTATAGAGCGATAAAACGAAAGTCCTCTAATTTTCCGGGACATCCGTTTCAAACCGACCCGCGCCTCTGAAGCAGTGGCGTGGCGTGCTTTGCAATATATCGATTGTTATGCCATTTAAACCCATGGAAAAGGATCGATAGACATGGTGTTCGCAGCGAACACCTTAATAATCGATTCTTTACCATAGGTTTAAATGGCTTGACAATCGATATATCGCAATTCACGCCACGCCACTGCTCTGAAGTGAGACTCTGAAGCATCCTCCACGCCCACGCACAGCCTCAGAAACAGATTTCCCTCACTGGGACCTGATAATAAGTTCACAAACACCAAGGACCGGTAAATAGCCCCGTAAGCCCTCTCTTAGAACTGCACCCCTTATCAAGAACCCCGTGAAAGAGTCGTGAAATAATGCCGAGAGCTGTGCACACAGAGCTTTGACTCAAGCTCCTCCGGGTAGGGGGGGATGGGGGAGAGACGAGGGGGGACCGGCAGAAAAGTTTCAAGAGACAGCTTGAAACGGGAAGCCGTTTGACGCTTGAAGCTGAGTGAATGACATAATTACTGCGAGATTTTTGAATTCGAATTAACCTGCCATTAAACGCTCCTCAGCCCCCCGCCCCACCCCCGGGACACAAAGAGTCGAGTCAGACGGAGCTTAATATGATAATTTCAGTGCCGAGGGCGGTGTTGCCGACTCGTGCGCATCCCCCCGTCGTTCACTGCCGCGCTGAGGAAAACCGCCGTACGAACATTCGAAAGTTGCCAAAATTCCTCCGATAAAACGCTTACTTTCGAGAAGAATTTTGAAGTTTTTCCCCTCAAACTTTCAGATAATTCGGATTTCCTCGAGGGACGGAATCCTCCGGAAATTTGGCAGGAAAATATTCACGAATTTACCTAAAAATTCATATTTTATCGGAGGAAATTCGGCAACATCTGAAGGTTCATACGGCGTTTTTCCTCAGTATGAATGTGAGGTTGCGTCGACGGTGATGCCACCTGGCGGCCGTCGGTTCTGCGTCATCAATCTCGCGCGCCGTTTATCACCGGGAGAATATTCGCGACGCGGGAATATTCATAAGCTCCCCATAGCGGTAATTACTTAATTTACATCTCCTTAGTTCCCGCGACAACCGCGCCGCGCCATCGCGGTTAATTTAATTTTCGCCCGTTCGGTGTCGCGCCACCGTCGCGCCGTGCATCATCTGCATCCCGCCGGGCTTCTTCTGTTTGTTATGGATTCATCGTCTTTTTCTCCCGTTGCTCGCTCGGTGATTTAGCGGGGTTTAAACGACTGGGGCGCCAGTCACCGAATTAAGGGTGATTAATCAAGACGGCGATGGAGCAACGAGTCATGTTGAGTCTAAGAGTCAAAGGTCGTAATGACTTACCTCACGAGATGCGTTCTCTGGAGGCATCAGGTCAACTGTTGGTTACCCGATGAGTGCCGTTGAGAGTTGGACGATCGTTCTTGAAAACTTGATGACTTTTCGCTAATTACCCGATGACTGTCATGGTGAGTCATCAGTCAACGTAATCGCCCAGCACCTCTCAAAAATGCTGGGCAAGGCCGCTGAGCGTTGAGAGAACCTCATGTCTATTTGAGCCGTCATGAAAGTCACATGACGAGAGTTTGTCATCGGGTAATCCATCAAAAATCAGCGACGTTTTTTCTCTGATGCCTTCAGAGGACGCATCTATCGTTTAAAAGACGCGTCACACGATGACCGAACAACGGGTCAACGAAACTGGCATCTTGTTACCAAGAAGAGTAACGAGTGAAAAAGTAAAGTTCTGAAAAAATATAGTTCAAGTGGATCATTTTATTGAACGAATCCTCCGTTCCTGAAAATCATCGATGATCTTCAGGACGTTAAATGAACCGCAGTCAGCAGAATGGAACCAAGCCACATCAACTACCGCCAAATTTAACTGGGCAGTTTACTTTTTTACAAGAAAACGCGTGTGCGAATTTCTTTGAAAATTGTAAGGAGTTTGCTTCGTTCTTTGCAGAAATTCATTGAAATTTGCACTAAAATACGCACAATCGTTTTCATGTAAGAGATTATATTGGCAGTAACTGATGTTGCTTGGTTCCTTTCTGCTTAATGCGGTCCAAATACGACGTCATTTCCGATTTTTATAACCTGACATCATTACGAACCATATCCCCTCCAGAAGTTTTAGCCGAAACCCTCCTGAAATCATTCCCGTTGCTCTCAAGATATCCTGTGTCCAAACAAGATGAACACTCACTCCATAAAACTTATCATTGAATCAAAATACTTGTTTCATTTTTTATTCATTCATTTTTTTTGTGTGTGGCAGAGAACAAGACTGTATGAGGCAGAACACTGGTTTAGAAGGGCTAAGAAACTATCACCCAACGACCCACAAGTGTACCAACATTTCGGTAAGTTTTTCCAGCTTCACTTATCCCATAGTGAACACTTCTCTTATTAAATTAACAGTCTAAAGCAGAGACGTGTTAACTGCATGATGAAGAAGTAGAGGTAGAAGAAGGATCAGATGAAGAGATAGGAGAAGGAGAAGAGGAAGAAGAAAGAAGGGGCAATTGGGAATAAGAGATGGGGAAGTGGAGAAGTAATCATGTTAGGAAGAAAAATAGGAAGAGTGAGAAAAGGAGAAATAAGAAAAAAGAAGAGTCTGAAGAATAGAAGAACGAGGAAGAAGGGCGAGAAGAAGAAAGAGAGGAAGTTAAGAAAAAGAGAGAGAGAAGCAATTTTTATTTGCCTCCTCCTTTTCTACTTTTTCTTCTTCCTCTGTCTATTTTTCCTCTTTCTTCTCCTCTTTACTGTCTCCACCTTCCAATTCAGAAGCAGCAGGTCAAAACTGCGGGGTCAAAATATCCGAGTTTGTCAGACTAGGGTTAAACTGGATCCATATAAACCTGAGAATAATCCGGTTTGATCGTGGAGCATTTATCTCGTCGACGGATAAACCCATCTAAAAATCAAAGGCAAGACTATTCTCGGCCCGGACCCGGAAGCAATCGACGTCGTTCCTCTAAAATGGCGTATCTCAATTTCCAGGGAAAGCTCTGCTCTCCGTATAGCTCCATGCTTTTCGGGGATCATGTGAAAATCGAGATACGCCCTTACGTCGGAGAAAGAACGAAGAAAGAGTCGGTTCCACGCGTGCTCGGGCCGAGCGTGTTGTCGACTCCTCGACGAGATAAAGTTCTCGCGGAGTTTCCGAGTGTTGACCGTTTTAACGCGGGATTAAGAGCCGCTTCATCGTTGATTCAACCTCTCTAAATACCGTGTTTTATCAAAACACCACTTCACCACGCTCCGCTCCATCCCCCGCGATCCAGCTCGCACCCCCACCCCGAACAGGGTCCACTCCGAAGGCACGCTTCCACAGGCAGCGCGCGACGCCGAGTCGGCTACGTCACTACGTGTAATAAATTGGGTAGCGTTAAGCAAATCAGTTATGTCTATGAGCGATTCTGAAAAAAGACTTCACCGTAGCACCTTGCAATAGTCTTGGGTTCCTCGTATAATATACTAAGAGAGGGGTATAATATACTATAATATACTAAGGAGAGTAGGACGTTAATGAGAGGAATTCAGGAATAGAGGAAGAAGAAAATTCAGAACAGAGAAATGCGATGAGGAAGAAAAAAGTCAGAAATGGAGAACAGAAAGACTTAAAATCGCGAAAAATCAAAATCTTGGCTGATCCTAATTTCGAGGTATCGCAAATCGAACTTTTCATTGTGAATATTAGTTTTCTATTGATTTTAATCCGTTTTCGTATTTATTTGTCCATTGAATCTTTGTTGATCAATTCACTTTTTTATTTTTCGTTCGATTCATATCGATCGAATACACACTCTCTCGTTACATGCAGACCACCTATCGTACCCTTCTTTTTTTAACTGAATAATTCGCCCTCTGCTGCATCTGCAGCGATTGTTGTTACGAATATGTTGTGCGTGATGATTTCAACTCATTACATACTCGAATCTCTGTAGGCGTTTTAAGTGCGAAAGCAATTTGCCTTCAGCTACGTCTGCAGCAATTGTTGTTACGAACATGTTGTGCGTGCTGATCTCAGCTCATTACGTACTCGACTCTCTGAAGGCGTTTTATGTGCGCAAGTATCGCAAACTGTTGGAGAACCAACGAAGTAGGGATTGAACAATTCATTCAATCTCTCTTCTGTTGGTCTCCGACAGGGTGCTCAACTTTTCCAGATTAAACGCCTTCAGTGATTCGAGTATGTAATGAGTTGAAATCATCACGCACATCATATTCGTAACAACAATTGCTGCAGACGCAGCAGAAGGCGAATTGTTCAGTTAAAAAAGAAGGGTACGATAAGTGGTCTGCATGTAACAAGAGGGTGTGTATTCGATCGACATGAATCGAACGAAAAATAAAAAAGTGAACCGATCAACCCAGATTCAATGGAAAAATAAATATGAAAACGGATCAAAATCAGTAGAAAACTTGTGTTCATCATGAAAATTTCTAATTGCGATACCTCGAAATTAGAATTAGCCAAGATTTTGATTTTTCGCGATTTTAAGTCCACACGCACCATAGGCTCACCCCCTGCAAACCGTTTTTGGGTACATGTTTCTCGCTTTTCCTTGCCTCAAGACCACAGTGAACAATGTTTCTGACAACGGGCGGATTTAAAACGAACTCACTCCGTCTCGGGAGGCCAACTTAGCGTCGCGCACCGCCTGTGTAAGCATAGCTTTCCTTCGTTTTCCTGTGACCAACCGAGCAAGTTCGGGTTTCCGTTCGAAGTTTGACCAACTCGAAGCGGCTTCGACAGCTTCGCAACTCGATATCTTGACCCCAACTTTTTGACCGCTCCGACAATTTCATCGAGAGCATTGTTTAGGAAGACATCTTCAGAGAGCGTTGAATTTACGGACCTCACGAAGTCGCTCTTATTTTCTCCATTCATATACTCGTAACAAATCTTCTGGAAATGAGCACAACTGAATAGGTCTGTTGCATACCAATGACATTAACCCATAATTGAATAACCTAAATGGACTGCGTTAAGTAGAAAGAAATCAAGCCACATCAGCTATTTCCAAATTTAACCGGGCAATTTATTTCTTTACAAGAGAGCGTTTGTATGGATTTTTTTGCAAATTTTAAGGAATTTGCCTCGTACTTTGTAGAAAACTCATTCGGATTTGCAAAGAAAATCACTGTTTTCATATAAAATAAATTGAATGGAGAATTTGCACACAAAAGTTGTAATGCTTCATCTATGAGTGTGAGTTGAGTCGCAGTATTTTTCATAATTTTTTCCTGACATTGGAAATTGGAGAAAAATAGATTTAGTAGTGAGTAAAATTTCCCGCCTTGTGACGTCATCTGGCGGCATTTTCCATTTAAACACATGTATTTTAGCAGATTGGGTTATTTTGTCATATTTTCTCTGATCATTGTCTAATTTAGAAACCAAGGATATCCTCGTTCTCAGTTTTACTAGCAGTATCATTTTAAAGATGAAACTTACAAAATTTCATACACCTGCAAATTCTCTATTGCCCAGATAAATTTGGCGATAGCTGATGTGGCTTTGGTTCTTCTCTGCTGAACGCGGTCCAGATACTGCTCTAAAATTGCGCACAAATTACTTCGAGCGCATCACAAAGTCTTAAATCCGCTCTTTCACGCATTCCGTCGCTCCTCTGGCGTAAGAGCGTATCTCGATATCCGCACGAGCCTCAGAAAGCATGGTTTTACACGTAAAAACGTGTAAAACAGGGCTCACGATATTACGAGCTTTTTCGCTGTGGGTCCTTTTTCCGCGGAAACCTCCTCGATCTGGAAATCGAGTTACGTTCCTTCGTCCAATTCTGCCGTGCTAAGGATAAATGCCGTATGAAGCTTCAGACGTTGCTAAGTTTCCTTCGATAAAAACCGAATTTACTGGGAAAATTGTAAATATTTTTCCCCAAAAATATCTAAAAATTTAAAAGAAAAATATGCATAAATATCGCCAAAAGTACATGTCCTATCAAGGGAAATTTGGCAACTCTGAAATGTTCATACGGCGTTTTTCCTTAGCACGGCAGAATAAAGGTGATGTGTTTCCAGCTAAGGTGTAACGGAGGATGTGTTTAATTCTGTTCTAAGGTCAATTCCTGTGCCAGAACGAGCGGTTCGCCGAAGCCGTGCCAATTTGGATCCGGGCGACGGAGCTCGCCCCGCACCAGAACGAGCTCTTGATCGGGGCCGCCACCGCCCTCCGCCAAGCCGGCCAAATCGCCAAATCCGAGAAGTACTACCGCAAAGCACTCATGCACAGCCCTTGGGTGAGTCCTCGAGCGCCCTTAACCTCTTGACCTATTCATCGACTCGTTAGAAACCGCTTCCTCGGTGGAAATTCACGTTCACCTATCCACATTACTGCCGTGCTAAGGAAGGACGCCGTATGAAAATTTGAGAGTTGCTCCTTGTTCCTTGTTCCTTGCCAAATCTTCATTTTTGAGGAAAGTTGTAAATAAAACTCCTTGTTTTCCGGAAATTTAAGTAAAATTGCAAAAAATATGTAAACAAAATATTCAAGAACAATAATAAGTAAAACAGATGAATGTGGCCTCATTTATAACAGTCTATGGTAAAAAAAAAAACCCTCTTGGTTCAAGAGTGCAGTTTCTTGTTGCCGGATTTAAGAGTCTGGACTCTTGTTTCAGTGCAATATCTGCTTGAAACAAGAGTTCAAGACTCTTAAATCCGGCGAAAAGAAACTGAACTCTTAAGTCAATGCAATGCGGCATTGGTCCAAGAGGTTTTTTTTTTTTACCAGTGGTCACTTGCTAGTTTAAAAGTTAACTTAACGCACCATCGTGTTTAAGAACTACAACTCATTTTTCTACTCACAGGAATCGCCGTGGACCGTAGATCCAATAATTTATTGCCATGTACATACAAGCCACCAGAAAAACTTTCACCTGTTTCCCACATACACGCACGGCCTGTTCATTTCATGCAGTACGGTATCTTGGAATTTTTAAAAAGGCACATCTCGTCGTTTCAGTCGGTGCGCCGACGACGCCGACGTCCTTGAGTATACCTGAATTAACATCTGATATAAAACGCCTTCAATGCTGGCGTAGGCAACAGGACATACTCGCGGCTGATGCACCTTTGGGCATTTCCACACTCATAAAACTTGTTGATCTTTGGATTTTTGTGCTGACTCTTAAAGCATAAGTTAGTTTAAAGAAATCAGGTTATCGTACTAACTTTAATAAAAATTAATTCGATTATTTTCATTTCTCTTTACAGGACCCAAACAGTCATAGCAATCTTGGAGCGATTCTTCATTTGCAAGGAAAGTATAGTGAAGCAATAGTTCACTATAATGAGGCACTGCGCATCGAGCCTGAAGACCAGATAACGCTTCAAAACATCCAAAAACTTCAACGAATTTTGTTAAGGCGTAATTTAAAAACGTAAAAGTATAATAGTGCAAAATTGGATAAATTATATTCTATTAGAAAAAAATTGAATTGTGAACGAGTCCAGTTTTTTCCCCCGCTTAAAGCGGGAAAAAGTGAAATACGCGTAAAGAGCTAGAAATACTTCAGCTCAGACGAATTAGCTCTGTGTCATCTGACGCAAGGTGCAAAGAACATAAAAACTGAGAGTTGAAGAAAATTTCAAATTTAGAAAAGGGAAGATAGCAACTCAGGTAAAAACAGAGATTTTGCTACTACTGTTAACAACTTTCAAAATTGTCAATTTCAAATGCTTAAAACATCAATCATAATGTAAATTATGACCTTAAAATGTTCCTCAGAGTATGAGAAGACAGACACTATCAATAACTGAAAGAGCTTGATGCAAAAACGGCTTTTTTCGCCCCCCCTCTGGAAGTTCTTCAGACTTTGTCTATTGATTACTCATATTTGAGCGCTTCTTTTCC
Source organism: Bemisia tabaci (assembly GCF_918797505.1). Classification (NCBI taxonomy): domain Eukaryota; kingdom Metazoa; phylum Arthropoda; class Insecta; order Hemiptera; family Aleyrodidae; genus Bemisia; species Bemisia tabaci. The sequence continues at coordinate 22,449,877 of NC_092799.1, read as the reverse complement.
CAAATTTTCAGACCCCCAAAAAATTTTGGGGGGGGAGCTAGGGGGGTGGAAGTCAAAACCTGTGAACCTCGATATCTCTTGAACAAAGAAAGATATCGAGGTCCGGTTTAGACGAAAAGTCGTCTAAAATTGCATACTTTAAGATTCTAAAGGTCGAAATCCCGATGTCACATTTTTAAGTCAACATATGTGCTTTTTTCCAGTTTTTAGGTCTAGAAAATTTCTTTTGAACGAAAAATTTACAAAGATCTCAATTTTTTATTTGAACCAAAACCAGTTTTTTAAATTGTTCGTCTTTTTCCGCATCCAACGAGTGGTCCATTAAGCTGGGGAACCAAACGGTTCCGGAGTTATGACCGATTGAAGTTTCCGCTCAACGCGCGCCGACCGATTTTCGCGCGCAAAAAAGTCGGATTTGACTGTTATTAGATCAGATTGAATGTTCAAACTGAGCAAAATGCTTTATTAGGGACTCTTGAGGGTCGCTGAGTTCAGAAATTACCGATACTTCCAAAAAATTCACGTTTTTAAAATTGCAGCTTCGTACAGGACCACTGAGCGGCCGGTCGGCGCTCAGTGGGCCTCTAAAATAGCGCTGCGGAACTGTAATCTTAAAAACGTAAATTATTTGGAAGTATCGGTAATTTCTGAACTCAGCGACCCTCAAGAGTCCCTAATAAAGCATTTTGCTCAGTTTGAACATTCAATATGATCTAATAACAGTCAAATCCGACTTTTTTGCGCGCGAAAATCGGTCGGCGCGCGTTGAGCGGAAACTTCAATCGGTCATAACTCCGGAACCGTTTGGTTCCCCAGCTTAATGGACCACTCGTTGGATGCGGAAAAAGACGAACAATTTAAAAAACTGGTTTTGGTTCAAATAAAAAATTGAGATCTTTGTAAATTTTTCGTTTAAAAGAAATTTTCTAGACCTAAAAACTGGAAATAAGCACATATGTTAACTTAAAAATGTGATATCGGGATTTTGACCATTAGAATCTTAAAGTATGCAATTTTAGACGATTTTTCGTCCAAACCGGACCTCGATATCTTTCTTTGTTCAAGAGATATCGAGGTTCACAGGTTTTGACTTCCACCCCCCCTAGCTCCCCCCCAAAATTTTTTGGGGGTCTGAAAATTTGGGAAAAGAAGCGCTCAAGTATGAGTAATCAATAGACAAAGTCTGAAGAATTTCCAGAGGGGGGGCGAAAAAAGCCGTTTTTGCATCAAGCTCTTTAATATTTTTGACCCCAATACATCTCATTGCAGTAGTAATTTGAATCTCCAACGGAAGGCTCTTTTGTTAGACCGTATCACAAGTTGTGGCAAACTTTTGAAAACACAAACGTTTCATTTGACCCAAAAGAATTTAATTTGGCCAGTTGTCACTGACTAGATGAGTTTAACATCTATTAATGCATTCTCAGTCCTTGAACGTTTGTTCATCTGCCTTTGAAAAATTCCTTCAAAAGACTTCAAAAACAAATTTCAATCAAAAAGGTTTGAAGTGAAACGAAGAGGAATGTTTTGTTAAAAATAGTTGTTCCGCTCATTTATTGTATCTCTTTTGCTTTTATGTAAAAGATCTGTAGCCATCCTCAAAAGGATTTCAAATACTGCACGATATTTTTAACTATACTAAAATACTTCATATCAGGTTCCAATTAAACCCATGTTTAGAGCGATAGTGAAGATTTCATATTTTTTAATGACTGAAGAACAACACTACATTGAAAATACACGCCAGTCATAAACTTCCTATCAATGATCATGAAAATATTGGATTTCATGAGCTCATGTTTTATTTTAGATTCAGTCTAAAACAAAAAAATTGATTTTACCTATAGAGGATTTTTCATTGTTTTATTTTTTTAACGATAGATTTCATGCGTTTTGAATCAACGTAACTTATCATTTTTATGCGAAGTCATGTTAAGCTTGTTCCGATGAGCTGTTTATTCGGCAATTTCAACCTATGTGCACTTGACTGTCCAGAAAATACGAAGATGATTCAAATAAAATGCGATACTCTTGTTTTATACTTGTGTTTATTTCTTCTACAAAAATATTTTGGTTCAGCAATATCCCGTTAGAATTGTACAATTTACGAGTATAAGTATATCTCAGCTGGTTTGTGCTTTTATTTTTGAACTAGGAGAAATAATTTATCCGTCAAAATTTAACAAAAAGTTGATCTGTGGGAATTATTTGACGTACTTCATACACAACAAACACATTTTTAGGGTAAAAATTTGCAGAAAACTGTACCATTTTACTTAAGACAGCAGTAAGTACAGCTTCTTCGTGGCATAGTGTGGACACTGCTGTTTTGTCTCAAAATGACGCCGATTCAAGCGCCCTCTCACTTCTATCTCATATCTCACTTTTCTTTACCAATAACACAACTTTGTGTTGCCCCATCTAAATCTGCAGAAAGCTCATTAACATTAAATCAGTCGAATTTTTAAGAAATCTCAATTTTGAAAAGATTGTTTCCCGGCTTCCTCAACTGCAACTCACCCGCAAGAGACTTGCTTCCCCAGGGTTGGCTCAGTACAGAAATTCGGACAGAGGCAGTCGCATGGCAACTTATACCTAAACAAAACATACGGTTTCTTCCGTCTGTCGGCGTAAATCGGTCCCGTCCCCGGGTAGACTAGGTTTATACCGTTGATGTAGTTGGCAAGACAGTACATGTACCCATCCCCCGCCTCGCTGAACCCGTGCACCCAGCTCAACCTCGGGTCCCGTATGTACAGGTACGTCTTAGCGAAGGCGCAACAGGGATTGTAGTACACGATCGCATCGTTCTCCGCATTCCCGGACCAGATGAGCCCTTGCTCATCGGTTATCAACCCCAGGGTCACCCCCTTTTCACCGTGATTCACGATCGTATCAGCAACCCCATCCGCCACCAACAGCGCCTTCGTATCCACGGACCACAGCGTGCGACCCCCGAGCTGGCTGTAGTAGAGCCTCTTCCTGTCACACGAAAGGGACAGTGTCGAGACCCCAAACGGAATTGACCCTATTTGGATCTCACAGTTAGACTCTTTTCCATCACAGTTCAAAATCGTCCCCGTGCTGTACGACGGCTGACCCCAGATCCAATCCAACCCGCCTTGAATCCACATCAGCGTTGGGTCTCCCTGGAAAGCGATGAAGGATTTCCCAGTGCATAAGTCCAGAGCGACGATCGAGTAACCTGGTGCATCGGCGATGTACATGACACCTTTCACGTTGTCCACGGCCATGTTGATGAAGTACGACGTCGGCTTGGCGACGTCAACCGGGAAACAGTACGTCCGGACGACGCAGTCACTACACGTGTCGACCAAAACGACTTTGGTCCCGCCTTTGGACGCCTCGTAGATGATCTGTTTGTCGTCCCTGGCCCGGGCGGCGTCCAGACAGAACAGCCCGTAGGCGCAGTCGTAAAGAAGTGCCTGTACGCTGAGGAAGTAATCCGGGTAGCCGTAGGTGACGGGAGGGCTGGTGCAATAGTTGATGGCGCCATTCGGTGGGTTGTTGATGCAGTAGTTGGGGTAGGGGACCTCTCCGCATTTCTTCAGTTCAGCGACCGCGTATTTACCGTTGCATCCGTTGTTGGTGTTCTTAGCGTCGATGCCGCTAGGGTAGCAAGAGAATTTCCGGCCGCAGGGGGTGATTGCGATATCGGTAGGCCATTGGTCCTCGTATAGGTGGACGATCTCGAGTTTCGGGTCGTAACAAAGTGTGTCCTCTGGGAGGTTACAGATTGTATTGCATTGCTGACCTCCGTGTACAAGAAGTGCGGAAAGTATGTTGAGGGTAAGGACACACAGGATTTGTGTCATCTTATCGCGACCTATCAAAAATCAATTTTTTTGTAAGATCAGGTGTGCCAAGAGGTCATAAAATTGGACTTCATTTTGCAATTAGGAGCTACAATTCGTGGCTCATCCTTAAAAACGCTTATGTTCATAGAGAGACTGACGGTCCTTACGTTGTTTCCAAACTGAGCCAGAACTTGTAGCTCCTATTTGCAAAACGTGGCCCAATAAATTAAGCAATCATGTGCCATAAATGAAATATAAGAGACAGGATGCATGAAGTGCATTCAAGAACGCTCAAAAATGTTTTAATAATTATAAACCTTTGGGACTCGGCAAAAAAAAAAAAAAAAAAAAAAAAAAAAAAAAAACGAGAGACTTAAAGATATCAGTACTTTCAAAATTGAATTTTACGCGGTGACGTGCAGACCTGAGGTCACATGGACTTGGATCCAGCACACGGCTCAGGGATACTCACCCAAATTAATATCTTTTTTGCGGTCGGTAATTTTGAACTGTCGAAATATTCCCTGGTAAAAATTAGCAGTAGAATCTGTGTTCCAAAATATCATAGACCAACAGCCGGCTGTAAGATTTCCATGCTGTAGCTTCTATAGTCGGCTACACAATTTCTTATAGCCTTTTATAGCCGATGGCGATTACGCAACAGCCAGGCGATAAAGTGTATGCTAAACGTTACTAATTACGGATGCTAGGACTTAGTGAGTTTTTGGAATACTGCTCCCTTTTAGGGCCGTAGTATCTTGATTTATTTTGCGAGGAAAGCTTCGTACTTTTGATGGATGCCTGCCATTACTAATATATTAGAGCGCCTTCAGTTTCGTATGATGCTGTGCAATACCTCTGGTGTGAAATAGTTGCTTCAAGCGCCGTGGCACGCTGCGGCGCGGCAGGCGGGCAGCCAGCGCGAAACGCGCATTGGCGCCTACAAACCTAACAGGGATACTCCACGCGTTGCGCAATGCGTGAAGTATCCCTGTTAGGTTTGTAGGCGCCGCAGTGCGTCGCCGCTCCGCTTTAAGTTAGGCTCTAATATTCAATCTGGCGGAGTCAGCGTTATTCAACTCATGATTTTGAAATGTTTGCACATCCTGTATGGATTATTCACATTTTAATTGATGAAAAAAAAAAAATTATTTATTAAAGGAAAATATAATGTGTGTTTTGTAAATATTAAGGTGGCTCAGTATCAACCTTAATGATTTCCAAAGCACACGAATTTCTACACAATTTCTTATAGCCTTTTATAATCGATGGCGAAAAAGCAACAGCCAGGCGATAAAGTGTAAAGTCCGGCGATAGGAACTATAGCCCGGCTGCATAATTTTTTATCGCTTCGTATAGCCCGGCCGTATGATTTTCTAAACATTCTACAGCCAGCTATATGATTTTCTGTAGCCTTCTTTAGTCGGCTACAAGAATTCCTGTGGTATTTTGAAACGCAGCTCTTATCGCCAATTTTTACCAGGGTTATCATATTTCGTTCAATTCAGCAATAATCCAGTTTTAAAAATACAAATCTACTGCCATTGACCGTACACACCTTCAGGCCATTTTAAAAGTTGCATTTTTGTTGCAAAAAATTATTAAAGGAAAAAAAAAATCAACGTTCGGCGTAATATATATTTCGAGTAAAATTAGTTGCCTCATGAGAACTAAATGATCTTCAAATTTATGGAATTTATTTGGAAAATGCTTAATAAAAACTTAAAAAACTTAACTTAAACTTAATAAAATTAATTAATTTACTTAACTTCAAAGGTTATTGTTTAAAACTCAAGTTAATAGTTTATATCTAATCTTTAAAAATATAAATAACTAAATAAAAGTATATCAATTACACTGATAAACTGATGCACTCTCGTGGATTTTCCACCAATTTTGTTTAACTTTTATTCTTTATTATTAAAATGTCTAAAAAAATCGCTTCACTGTGAAACAATAAAAATAAATCAATTAATGATCGGACAAATTTAAAAATGAATGGTTCTTTTAAAATTGTAACGAAGTAAACTTACCTAGGGGTCAGGAGACCAGCGGATATTGATGGGGGCTCCACGACGTTAATAAAGTTAGTTTAAACGGCAGTCCATTTTATATTTCGCCACTTGAAAGCTGTAAGTTTTCCGCTGAAGATTTATTTTTGATCCATGCGCGAGGCTCTTTCTTACAGCAGTGCAGTACGCACGAATCAATGCGAATGTTACTGCTGTGCTAAGAAAAAACACCGAATGGGCTTTAAAATGTTGCCAAATCCACCGCTTTAAACGATTAATACTTGAGAACTGAAGATGCGAATACTTTTCTTTAATGTTTTCAGGTGCAGTGGGATGAAGAAAAATTTAATGACTAATTCAAAGCGGAAAAATCCCAATTTCTTTACTGTATCAGAAAAAAACTTGCCAACGTCTTAATTTCCACGCGGCGTTTTTCCTTAGCGAGGCAGATTACCATTCGTAGTGAGGTGAGTAAAGACGTAGGCGATAAAAACTTTCCGCTCCATTGCCCCAGTGCGCGGTTCATTAAGACTCTTAAATTTGCTTCGTTGCTACGAAAACAAGTCTGGATTTCGATGTTATGGCTACTGACAAGTGTGTAACGTGAGTATCGCTGTCGAGGGAGCAAAGTTCAGCTTCGCAGCTGCAAGAGAGACCGAGCTTTCAGGTGGGTGAGCTTTAAGCTGGCGAAATCACACTGGCGCGGCGGTATCTTTGAGCGACGAGGTGAAATTAAATAAACTATTTACCTACCTGAGCTTTGGACTTGTGATCTATGCCGCTTTGAGATTTGCGTTTCCAACTTATGCCTCTCCAATAAAATTTTACGAACTCGCGCGGAGAGGAAATGACTCTCAGTATGTGGTTCGTGTAACCACATAACCACATGAAGAGGGAAGATTCGTTGCTCTTACAATGCTCATAGCGAATTCCACTACCTACTTTTCAAGTCGTTGTTACAGTTGCATGATCCATTATTCGGTCTTGATTTACAATAATGCACAATTACCAGGATCGACCTCCTTATGAACCGAAAAGGAACATAGTAACTTCAACTAGATAAGGTAGGACCAAGAATCCACAATAAGCACAGTATGAACAACAAGCTGTTTTTCTCGCTATTGCGGGAGATCATATCCCCGCAACTGTGTCCATTTTAAATCCCCTCGAGCTCCCAAAAATTCAAATTGGTCTAATTTTGAGACGGACAATTTAGCTCGTAACAATTGGACAAATTCATGCTAAAAGGAATGATGTTGCACGCAGATCCTATACATATAGTTCCTTTTAGCATACACGTAAATACGTCCGATTAAACAGCGAAGCTGCAAAAAAACCACCAGGAGGAAGGTGAGGTGGGGTGATATGAAACTCTTTTTCTGAGTCTTGTGGTAGACTACATTCGTAGTATAACAAATAACGACACATATTGAATGATTATCAAACATTTGAATGAAAGGGAAGGCTATTCTACCCTTTTTTTATAGATGAGACCCTACCAACAGATGTTAACGTCAGAACTTTATAACATTTTGCGTCGGAACATTGTCGGGCATTGGATCACGCCGTGCATTTGGGCTCGGCATAAGAAGTTGCATATCGACGGTGAAACTACCAAACCACGTATCTCGGTTTGCGACGTCGCAGACTTCCTGTCATACTTTATTTTTTAAATGAAAAACTACTTAACGTCCAGTCTTGAAAATGTCTGTGATTTTTCCTCTTCGTGCGGAGAAAATTCTGTGAAAATTTCAAGGAATGATATTGATTTGGTCTACTTCAAAACAATAAAATGTGAGCGTAGATTTTTAAACACCGCAAACGAGATACGTGGTTTGGTAGTTTCACCGTCGATATGAAACTCCTTCAAGAGTCGCTTCAGGCAACAAGTACTACTCTCAACATCAATAACCGCGATCAAAAAGTGCGTTGGAAACGCATTCAAACATTTTTCTGCTCCAATCAAGTTACTCTTTTCAAGTGTAAGAAAGTGTATTAAATACTAGGGGGCTATACGCCCTGACCGCTACGCGGCCCAACCCCCAGAGGGCGCTTCGCGCGATCGAAACCCATGGAAAAGTATCGGTAAAACGGGTGTATTCAAAACGAATACCTCAGCAATCGATTCTTTACCACACCTTCGAGTGAGAAAATATCGATAATCGATTATTAATGCCTCGCTTCTGCTCATAAGTAGTGACCAGGCAGCGACATTACTAAGTTTGACAAACTGGTTTGTAAGGTCACGAGTTATAGCGCTATATAAGAACTCCTTCAACTTCGTAGCTATGGGCCGTGGCAAATAGTGTCGAATCGTTCTGAAAAAGCACCACAAACTAATTTCTCTGTCACAATTGAATTGGTTACAGTTCGACGGGCGTTAGTCCAAATAATCATGAGCCCTGGCTTTCTTTGATCTCACAAGACGCTGGGGCTCATGAGTTTTTGGCCTTCCGCCTGTGTTACAGAAACGGATTAAGTGCTACGGAGAGAATTAGTTAGTGTTCCGGAGCAAAATATTTTCCCTTCCCAGCAATAACTCATGGTTTCGAAGAGAAAATATTTTTCCCCGGAACACTAACTAATATCTCCGGAAAGAGATAATTTTCTCCGTAGCGCAAAACATTTTTGATCCGGAGAGAAAATTCGTTTGCAGGATCAAAAAATCTTTGCTCCCATTTTATCATTTTGAGGGAGAACAAATCATTATCATTCCTTGAAGTTTTTACAGAATATTTTTCGCACAGAGAAAGTTCAAGTTAGTTAGTTCGAGAAACTTGGTATATTGGTTTCACCATCGGAGTATCTGCATCGCATGTTTCGAAATTTCCCCTCCATTTTCAATTTTTCCGAGGAGAAATAAGCCAACTCTGTATCGCTTGAACTTTATACAGAACTCTAGGGGGTATGCCCCCTAGCCGCCAGGCGGTCCAACCCCCAGAAGTTGCTTCGCGCTCTCTAAGGCCCGCTTCGACATTAGGAAGACCAAAAAAAGAGATTTTCATACCCGACTCTCACTTGTCCGATCTCCCTATGGCCGAAAGCGATTGGACCAATGAGAATCAAAATGAAAAAAATCGTCATTTATTTCAAACTTCACGACAAGCCTTCGCGACACAAACAGAACGGAGCGTTTCGTCGCTTTTGGATATTATTCCGTTTAGCAAAAGAGCGTACCATCAATTTACTTACTTTACCATATTCGACATCTCCCGCTTTGTTCAATTCTCCGCTAAATTTGAAATTTCGGTCATTTTTCAGTGACTGCGGGATTTCAAATTTGCCCCCCTTTCTAAGCTCCTTGATCTACTCTTATATAAAAAAAACCTGGGTGCTCTCTCTAAAATCTGATTACAGCGGGCTCATCTATGGACAATCACCTGTCGATGACCGCAAATATCATGGCTATAGGCCCATTAGAACGCTCAAACGAACTGTGGCAAGAAATAAAAATTTACATTATTTACATGGGAGATATCGCAACTTTACCTCGTAATATAAAAAACCTGGATCTTATTTTTCAAAATTTAAATCTACCGGGCTCATCTAGAGACAATTCCCTATCGATAACCGCAAACATAATGAAAATCGGCCCCGTAGAACGCTGGAACTAAGCGTTACCAGGTACCTATGCAAATTTCTGAGGTCTTGGAGCTTATAGTATAGAGATAAACTCAGAAGCAGAAAATGTGTAATACTTTGGAACAATCCGATAACATAGGTTACAAAAAAATTGAGTTTGTTTTGCTGCCGTTCGTTAAAGTCTCCGAAAAAAATCTATTTTGATGACTGATGAATCTTCTCTTCAGCTATTCAGCCTCATTATTGAGAGACGATGGGTAAAATTGACAGTAAGAGAGGAGAAACATCCCCCTTCATACCTTCTAAGTGGATTTTTGGATTCAAAACGGACATTCGTCGAGGTTGAATAATCGCATTAAGACGCTATCGTGAACGCATAAAAATCATGTATAGGACAAGAAGAATTCGCTTTGCCGCGTGCAAAGGTGGATCCAGCAATTTGGTAACACTGCCTAAGACTACCTGTTTATCTGCTCGTTTACCTTCTTATGAGGGAATATTGGCATTACTGCAAGACCATGGAAGTAATAATAATATAATAGCAACTTTGCTAAATTATTCATGAGTCTCACACTTGCAAATATTGTAGGTCGAAAAGGTGACCTTGGATATCCATACGTTCGGTGAAGTATTGAAAAGCTGGAAAGGATATTACTTATTCACTACATTACCCACTTATTGGATATTCCATCAAATGTTTGTATTCTGTTCCATGTGTGCACAAAATTTTACTGGAGGATATTGACGGAGGGTGACATTACAGAGGTGTGGTTTTAAACAAGCTTCGTGCAGTTTTAAGTCATTAAGTGGTACAAATTAGAAAAGGTGTTTTTATATTTCAACCCTGGATAGCGAAAACCATCCGTCTTTTAAAAAGGGATGAGAACTGAGCAGATAGTGCGTGATTCCCCCAATCCTCATACACAGTATAATTTTTTCTTTAATATTTCAGCTCATATCTGTAATCTGTAATTTTTATTTAAACTCCTAAGTTTAGTCTTAATTATGTTCACGTGTTCTCTAAGCATTGTCCATTTTTTAGTTGTACCGGTTTGCATTGCTCCGAACGATATTTTCCAACAGTTTAGAGAAAACTTCCAGAATCACACTCCCTTGAACTCTCTTGCTCTTAAAGTTTGTGACCACACAATTCAAGGCTCGGACGAAAAACTGTTGTACATCGCAAATTTCAATTCAGATAAATTTGTTCCCGATTTGATTCGAGCCTTACACGCTGATTCAGTTCAAACCGTACTAATAACACATCACGATAGGTTGAAGGACGTAACAACTCACCATAGGAAAATTTTTATTTTTTTCGTTAACGATCTTGAAGAAATACTAAGCTTAATTTTGGGTTCGGTTTCAGTGCAAGGTTTTGAAACAGATTTTCAAGCGAAAAATATTGAGCCGCATAGTACTCGAAGAGGCTCAAGTTCCATAAGTATGGATATAAATCCAGAGCATGAATTATCGCGAAAAATTCCTAGATATTGTGTCAATGTTGATGACAACCATCAGTCGAAAATTATTGGGAACTGTGATAGATATATGAGCATCACTTCAAAGGAAATTGACGGCTCCTCACTTTTGTCCGAACGAAACTTCAACTTGACTCGCGGGTTATACATCAACCCAATTTGGAATTCCAACAATCATCTGATTTTTATGCTCCGTAATGGGGACCGAAACACCCTCCCTTCGAAGATCCGGTTTCATCAGGAAGAGTCACAACAAATCCAAAATCAAGGAAACGAAACATTTCTCCAAACCGGCTATGAAGCACGACTATTATGCTTCAAATTTGCCTGGCGCTTCTTCAGGGGCCATAAAATGGTCATTTGTGAAACGAGCGGCTGCAGCAAGTATGACCCATTCGCAGGTAACATAATTTGGTACAGCGGTCAAGACGATAAGACCTTCTTCGACTTTTCTCTGAATAATTTGCAAAAAAAAACTTTGAAAATGGTGCTTAACTATGTAGTGGGAGAACCTGCTGAGAATGGATACTTTGATTCCAGAATGTTATCACTTTTATCATTTATTTTGGATGATCTTCCGAGATCCATGAACTGCACATTATACCAAGAATCCGACATTGAAAGGGTGTATGGAGGTTCAAAAGACATGTCAAGAGGCCAAATATTTGACATTGATCTGATACAGGTGATTGTGGAACCTAAATCAAATGACATGGATTACTCACAGATGGAATTTTCAGGTGGGTTAGAGACCCAAGCTCTGTGTATTCTTACTCCTCATAGCAGTCTTCTGCCGCAGAGTTTGGTTGGTTTCAAAAGTTTTACTTTCATTGTGTGGATTCACATTCTCGTGACGCTTTCAACATTTCTCTTGATGCAATATGTTTTTCAACGAGTACATTGTAAATTTTTACGGCGTCTTTATTCTGAGACAGAAATCTCACAGTATGAGAGCTCATCAGCGATTCTCACTGTGTACGCGTACTTCATCTGTGGTAGCCCTCCGCAGTTACTATTGGGCCGCCTCTACACCGGCAAGATCCTCTTTGTTATTTTCAGCTTCTCTTCTCCCATCATCTCATCAGTTTTCCTGAGTTGTATGACGTCGTTGATGGCAGACACAGTTCAGTATCCGGAAATCGATTCTCTGGAGGACTTGGAGGCTTCTGATTTACTTATCCAGGTGCGAGATGTCACATCTGCTTCCACTATTTTCTCCTCTCTCGGGTTGTCAGAGGTGCTGAAAGGAAAACTTGTCAATAATTTAAATCATTATGTTAATGCGTTGATTAATTACATCGCTGAAGATAATGGAATTATGAGCTACATCACGATCGACCCTAGTGTTCATCTTAACATAACGTCTGAGGCTAGGGATTTTTCGGAGAAATATATGAGGAATGTGCATTCAATACAGGAGGCTGATGCATTTTTGACGACGATGCCGAGGTCTATCTTTTCAAAAAAAGACATTCTTTTAAGCGTATGGCCACTTGCCAAGAAACGTGAGTATCATAAAGTTGAAGAATATTTGTTGACAAAACCTTTTGTATATACATTTCCAAGGAATTCGTTTTTCTTAGACAGTGTAAAACGGTTGATTATGCTTTTCATGGAATCAGGACTCTCAGGGAAAATTTTAGAATATATCATGCTTGAGGGGCTTCTCGAAGCCGCACCACCACCTGTAGATGATGGCGAACCGAGACCGTTCAATATGAATGATTTACAGTTGGGTTTCATCAGCCTCGTTGTAGGTCTATTCATAAGTTTCCTGGTATTTATTGCGGAGGTACTCAACGATTACTACAAGCACACAGTTTTTTTAAAACATATAAAACGGTTTACTGTGTATGTCAAGTCTAAATTCAAACAGGGGTATATCAATGCGTTCACTGCTATTCAGGGACTATTTCGATCTCAGAAATTGTAAAGTAAGTCAGCCCTCATATAAGTACGGCAAGCTCATTGATAGTTGTAAGGGTATCCCTAGGCTGCTAAAAAAAAAAAAAAAAAAAAAAAAAAAAAAAAAAAAAAAAAAAAAATTGAGGCGTAACTGTTTTTGGGTTGCGATAAACTGGTACAATGTTGTGAAAAAAATTTTTGTCAATATTTGGGTGAATTCCATGCATTAATATAGGAACCTCAAGTCAAAATGATTATGTTATCATTTCTAATGTGCGCACCAAAACCGTGCATTTAGGTGGAGTATGAAAAAACTACAATTGTAAGGTGGGGTTAAATTTTGTTTTGAAAAATATATTGTGCTGAAATACAAATAAAATTCAACAGAGTGAAATATACTAGTGTATTTTTTTCTAATTTCTGAAGCTTTGTTTAAACATACCGTTATAAGTTACGAATATCTCTCTAAAATTGGGCGGGGTTGAATATTAAAGAGTTTCGCAAGGGATATCATGAATTTTGGTCTTCAATTGCGGTCTGATGTAGGGGCGAGAAATCCAAAATGGTGACCTAATGGGTCTGTTGCATATGGACTTTCTACAGTGAATTTTACACGAAAATCACGAGGCTGAAATTTATTTCGTACTGCTCAAAATCTGTTTAGTTTATAATTCACTTTTTCAAACACACGCCCGATGGCAGTTTTTTCCAGGCGCCGTTATGTGCTCAGAAAGATCCAAGAGAACTTAATTTAAAAACGTGAGTAAACAATCTGCGAACTGTAACTAACTTTTTGTACGAATGATGGCAATCGACTTTAAAGCCTTTGTTCCTGCAAAAATAAAATGAACGATGAGGACACGAACGCTTAAAAATGATTGATATCATACTCGAGAAAAATTGTACGAGATCAGCCTTTTACGTATGTAGGTTAGGTTTTCTGGGCCAACCTGGTTGTCCCGGTGCTATAGCCCTACCTTCACTGACGAGGAGGGAAAGACCAACGCATTTGATAATGCTAAACACAATCACTTGAGAACATTATTCATTCAAAGATTGCAGCATGTGCTTTCAAATTATTGTACTTTACGTTACACCGAAAAAAGTGAAATTGATCTGATATTTTTTAAGTAAAAAAAGTGTGCAAGAACTCACAAAATGCTGAATTACCTATACCCGCTGTAGCAGTTAGTTTTACATTTTGACATTGCTAGAGACTAACATTTTGACATTGCTAGAGCAACTGCTGTATCGGTTAATTCAGCATTTTGTATGTTTTCTCACACTTTTTTACGTCCAGAATGTTACATCAACTTCACTTTTTTTCGGTGAAACAATTATTAAAAGTATATTTTGGGGAATATGATCCTACAGGTAGCGTTCGTTGAAAACCTGGTCTTTATGTATTAGCGTAATTCCATGCACAATGGATAGAGCTTTTTTCCGCGTCAGACCTGTTAACATGACTTGAAAGGTACGGAGAGTAAAGAATTCGTGCTCTGCGGAATGATTATGATAGATTCCAGGTCCTATACCTATTTTCTAGTCAAGAAATACCAAAAATTAAAATTAGAGTCAAAAATAAATTTTTAGAACTCTAATGCGCACCAGTGCGAAACTGAGGGGGGGGGGGAGTGTTCAGCTCAGGCAGTTTGCAATGGAATATTAAATTGGAGTCACGCCGAGAGATCTTTACCGGTTTGGGCCTTATTAGACCTCATCAATAAGGCCCAAACCGGTAAAGATCTCTCGGCGTGACTCCAATTTAATATTCCATTGCAAACTGCCTGAGCTGAACACTCTCCCCCCCCCCTCAGTTTCGTACTGGTGCGCATTAGAGTTCTAAAAATTTATTTTTGACTCTAATTTTAATTTTTGGTATTTCTTGGCTTTGTTTCCCCGCGAAATGGTGTGGACCCAGCACCATTTCTCCACCTTGTTATATACAGTTTTGGGCCGCTTCTTAGTGTTTAATTTTCTCATTTGTATACGCACAGCTCGGGGTATGTGTTTCTCTCTCGTTCGAGAGCGGGCGGTTGCGTCTAGATGCGTTCGCATCTCCAACCAGTCCGATAATCATTTTTCTCGGGTTTTCCTTGTTTTGTTATGAGAGTTGTTCAGCAGCGACGGTAGATGGCGCGAGGATCACACTTTTGTGTCATGCCTCGGGTCATATCCATGACGGCGTTTTAATGCCGTCTTGGATTTTGCGGCATGTTAAATTGGGTTCACTGCCGAGTGTGATCTTCTGATGAGGTCTAATAAGGCCCAAACCGGTAAAGATCTCTCGGCGTGACTCCAATTTAATATTCCATTGCAAACTGCCTGAGCTGAACACTCTCCCCCCCCCCCCTCAGTTTCGTACTGGTGCGCATTAGAGTTCTAAAAATTTATTTTTGACTCTAATTTTAATTTTTGGTATTTCTTGGCTTTGTTTCCCCGCGAAATGGTGTGGACCCAGCACCATTTCTCCACCTTGTTATATACAGTTTTGGGCCGCTTCTTAGTGTTTAATTTTCTCATTTTCTAGTCATGTAGTTGCAATGTTATCACAAAAGTGACATTGGACCCACAACTAGAATTACTAGAAATGTGGGTGGCTTCTGGCAATATAAGCATTGAAAGAGCGACGATTCTTTTTTCTCCGTAGTCGCAGAATTATTTTGGCTGCGTGTGAAAGCACAATTTTATCGACAACATTTCACGCTTAAAACTAGATCACTTCAAAGTGGCACGGCGCGGTGTTGGTTGCAAATTACAGTTCACGCAGCTGGGTTTATCGTATATTCCAATGGATCGCCGCACAGCACCACAATTTTGCACGCTCCTAGCCAATCCAGCTGAAAGTTCCAAAAGCTCAGCTCATTATCCACCTGTGAAGCCTCGAGTTGCATAATGAATCGGTCAATTTTAAAATCGAACGATTCAAGCCCTGGAATCCAAGCAATCTTATGGAGTGTAGAGCTCATCATAACGTAGACTTGTTGGGTTACAACGTGGACTAATTTCTCTCTGTTTTAACAGTTTTAAGTGACCATCAAATTAAGGTTACACCATGTGTTAAAGGAACAAAGAGGCCTTGAACATCTGCATATTTGGCTGTCGGAAGAAAGAAACTCTAAGAATTCTTGAAATTTTCTCAGCCGTTCATCTTCTCTTCCACAAGTGTTAACACTAACGAAGACTAGAACTCCTGAAAAAAGGAAATTTTGCTCGTGAGAAAGCTCCTATACTTTTTGAGTTTTCCAACAACACAATATCAGAGCAAGATTAAGTATATTAAGAAATGGAGGCAACTTTGCCGCAGGAAGTATAAAACGCGCATATGTTCAAACGAATCCGCTTTGGGCTGAGGTATCTCCATCCACGTCTCCTGTACATTCGAGTAAGTTAACAAAATTCTTAATTTTAGGCGCATGCATTTAATATTTTTACTCAACCTGGGTTGATGTTTTGATTTGTTTCAATGTAAAGGGGGAAGGGGGAGAATACTATAAAACCAAGGAGGTTCAAACGTTGCCAAATTTCTGCTGATTAAGTTTGAGTTGTAGGGAAAGTTTTTGGTTGTTTTTATTTGAAAATTTCAGAAAACTCTCAGAAATTTGAGCCTGCGCACTTAAAAATTTCAAGGAAAAATGCGCAGATTTTTTTCAAAAAGAAATGTATTCTTTTGGGAGCGATTTGGTATAAAAAAAATCTATAAAAGGTCGACCTTTTTATCTTATAGCACTAAAACTGATGAAACATACCATTATCTTCGTATCTGTCTCAAACATTTGCACTTCCAAAGACTTTCAGGAAAATACATGCTTTTCAATTTTTTGTGGTAAAGAAGATTCAGATTTTATTATTTCGTTTCAATTACAAGAAAATGAAAGAAAAAACGATGTGATACGGTGGAATTACAATTTTATTCAGATAGTCGCATACTAAATACGTCGTTTTATTTTTTTTATATTTGTCGCGCGAATTTATTTCATACATGTGTGACCTCTTTCCAAATACACATAGTTACAGATCTTAGAGTGAGCCGGAGCGTATTTCATTCTGGAGCCTTTTTGCCGGCAAAAAATCCGTTCGATGTGGATAAGGAGTGAAATCCGTAAGAACAGAGTTCATGCGGAAAGAAAAATTAATTCTACTCTGGGAGCGATGTTCTCTCTGCGTCTGCAGTCTGCAGCTAGAATAAACTCTGTCCTGTACTCATATCAATTGGGTTTATGGGGGCAAAATAGACTCTAAAAAGGGGCGCCAGATTTTAATCCAAGAATTGGACTGATTGTGAGTTTGACAGAAAGGCGCCGAGTCGCATTCTGGAAAAAAAAAAGTTAGGAAATGGTCAGGAAAAACTTTGAAATCAATTAGTCGTAGAGTTTCCTTCATGAAAAATTCAAAGTTGAGAAAAAATATTTTGGCCATGAAAATGTTCATTAAACTTTGCTTTCAACATAAAGTTTTATGTAAGACTAAAACTTTAATCCTCCTTTCGGTGCAAAGTTTGCTGTGGTTGAGTGCATTTATCTCTTAAATACATTTTATTGCCAAATTTAGTTGGCTAAGCTGTCTAGAACATCGTAATTGGTTAACATTCAACATGGAGTTTTATGTAAGACTAAAACTTTAAACCTCCTTTCGGTTCAAATTTTGCGGAGGCTGAGTGCATTCATCTCTTAAATACATTTTATTGCCAAATTTAGCTGGCTAAGCTGTCTAGAACATCGTAATTGGTTCAAATATCGAGCTACAAGCCAAAATAAACAAGTATTCGTGTTGCATTTCAGTTTGAAATAATACTTGTTTATTTTGGCTTGTAGCTCGATTTTCAATCAATTACCGCGTTTTATCTCTTAAACTTGATCCAAAATTAACAATGCATACGTACACATTCTTAATTTTCCGACAGGTTGCCATAAGATGAAACGCAGCCTGCGGATACTATTCCTCAGCATACTACCCATACTCCAAGTCTCCGGGTACCAAAACTGCGGCAAATGCTGTAAGCTCCCGGAGGACCCGATGTGCCACGACCCCAGATTAGAAGTCGTCTACTTGTACCAGGACCAATGGCCGAACGCATTCACCATGACCCCCTGCGGCCGGAAGTTCTCCTGCTACCCGGCGGGCATCGACTCCAAGAACGTCAACGACGGATGCAACGGCAAATTCCAAGTCGCCGAACTGAAGGACTGCATAGAGGTCCCCTTTCCCAACTACTGCATCAACAACCCGGAAGGCGGGGTCATCAGCAACTGCAACGGGACGCTCACAACGAGAGGCCTCAAACACCACTTCATCAGCGTCCAAACCCTGGTCTACGACAAGAAGACGAACCGAATGATGTGCCTGGACGCCGGCCGCGCCAGGACCTGTAATCAGGTCCTCCTCCCTGCATCACGCGGTGGGATAAAACTCGTCGTAGTTGACATGTGTAACGACTGCGTCGCCCGAATTTATTATTTCCCCGAAGACGTCGCGGATCTCCAAAGGTCGTACCTCATCTCTCTGGCTTTAGACCCCTGCAAGAACGTGGCGTACATCGCCGATGCGTTGGGGTACTCGATCATCGTCCTGGATCTGTGCACCGGGAAGTCTTACGTTGCGTTCCAGGACGAGACCACAAGGAACTATCCATTCAGATTGCCTGTCAGTTGGGGTCAACCCGAATACAGCATCGGCAGTACGGGAGTGTGTTCGCCCATCATATCTTCCATTACGTTAGGCATAACGCCGATGTGTCTTTCGCCGTGTGGGGACAAACTGTACTACGCGGGCTTAACGTCAAGGAGGTTGTATTCCGTTTGTACGGCGGCTCTGCTTAACCGTACGCTAACGTTCGCCGATGTCGCTCAAACCGTAAGGAACCACGGTGGAAGAGGGATGTCCGAGGGGATGACCTGCGACGAGCAGGGCGTGGTCTGGTCCGGCAGTATGGAGAACAACGCCATCTCGTTCCACAACCCCAACTGCCCGTTCGCCATGAATTGCATTTATATCCGGGACCCCCGGCTTAGTTGGGTGTACTCGCCGATCGCACACGAGGATGGTTATATTTATTTCCTTTGCCCCGACTTGCAAGGGATTTCGTTGGTGTATCCGGGGACGGGTCCAATAGGTGTCGATAGGCGGCAAAAACCGTATGTTTTGTATAGGTTTAAGAGGCCCTGTGGGAGTCTTTGTGCCAGTTTTTGCGACCCGGCGACGCTCGGGCTGGAAGTTTGTCCGCCTGACAGTTGTAGTTGTAATGATATTGGAGTCAAAAGTCATTGATGCAAGTTTCGCTAAGGTAGGACTATGTTTAAACACACCATGAATCAAATAGACGGATTTCTAAACAACTGAACTGTACTGCCGTGCTGAGGAGGAACGCCGTATGTCATTCGAGAGTGGCCAAATTTCCCTCAATAGAATAATTATTTTTGAAGAAAGTTACGAACATTTTTCCTTAAAATTTTCAAGAACTTTAGGTGAAATCGCGGACAAAATTATCTGAAAAATTGGAGCGGAACTATTCATAAGTTTTCCAAAAAATTCGTGTTTTACCGCAGAACTTTTGTCAATGCCTGAAGGTTTGTGCGGCGGTCTTCCTGAGCACGGCAATGTAGGCGAGTGGGAAAGATGGGATGTGCTCTAGAAAAGTGAACAGGGGCAATGCAAAAGTGGACGTAATTCCCTTTGGAGAGATGAAAAAGCTGAATTTTACATTCTACTAAACGGTGTTAAGCAACTGTATGAGACTAATGAGCCATAGGCATGGCAAAAGAGCATCGAGGAGAGGGGGTCATGAGATACAGCGGACTACGGGCGACCGCGACCCGCTGACGTCACTGGCGCTTTATAATTCTTATTCTTATTCAGGTTCCTCGATTAACGAGCACATCCCTTCTTTCCAACCTGACTCTGGTTCCGTTTAGCAGCAATACGTCCGAATAACTGAGATATTTTTATTCAGGATGCTCCACAGCCCGTGACGAGGCATACAATTAAAACAGCGAGTGACAAAGCTTTTTTTACCATTAATGACAAGGATGTTTTGGCTGGAGACACCACAGCCCTCTTCAGTTGGATAGAAGAGAATGATTATACATTAAATATTTTAATAGTTTAAATTTGTATTTTTTACTATCCAACCGAAGAATAAGGCTGTGGTGTTTCCGGCCGACAAGTAATGGTCATTTGTGTTAAAAAGCCTTTGTTACCTGCTGTTTGAATTGTTTTAAATGTATTGTTTATTTATTGCACAGAATAAAGAATTTAAGTAGTCACTAGATTCTTAGGTATCTATGATCTCCAGGAAATATAGTAGTATGGTACTAAATTTTTACAGTGCCTATGACGCTTCTATTAAACATTATAAAATGCAAAATTAACCATGATAGAAATCAAGTGATGGCAATTATGTTTTCTTAAGATCAAATTTAACCCGAAATCTAATAACCTCTAACAATTTTTCCCTCTGTGGCGCATTTTCAATCATTCTACACTGAAAAAAAACTCCGGCCGTGGGAGCCGCAATTACGGGGCTATATAGACATACCGTCCGTTCCGGGCTCAAAGGCCGAAAATTCCGGCTGCTGGAGGCGTAGCTTCGATTGCTCCGGGTTCAGAGGCCGAAGCTACGGCTCCAGCAGCCGGAATTTTTGGCCTTTGAGCCCGGAACGGACGGTATGTCTATATAGCCCGTAATAGCGGCTCCCACGGCCGGAGTTTTTTTTTTTTTTTTTTCAGTGTATGTAAAAGAGAAGCCCCAATTAAAGAAACTGATTTTCCTTAAGCAAGTTTCATCAACAATCTTATTGCACGACAAGTATTGAGCTCTATGGTTGATGTTAAGCCTTAGTAATTTACAGAAGAAAAAAATAAAAATCAGCAATAAATGTTAGAGATGGCAAACACGCAGAAAAATTGGTGCAAATGTGGTGTGGAGTGTACCTTTTTGGTGAAAATGTTTGGATCATAGGTTGTTCTCAATGCACTTGTATTGTGAAGATTCCGTAACTTACAATAAGAAACAAAATCTAGCTTAAGCTTAAAATCTTAGCTAACAAATCTAGCAAAATGGAGCTTCATCACATTGCTGAAACTTACAGTTACTTACGACAAGCTGGGCAATGCCGTTGTATTATTGTTTCATAGGTACCACTGAATTGGGCAAACCACGTAAGATGACATAATAAACATAATGCAAGGAGCTACGTAGGTAGATGACTTGAATCCATTGTTTTGTGCGAATACCTGCTTACATTTTATTCAAACCTTGCTTAAAAATAATTGTATTAAATTATGTTGACACTTGTGTTTATAATTTAAAATACTTGTGTAATTTCAACGTGCAAGACCACTGGTATTAAAAATGTATGTCCCTCGCAATTTTACCTGAAAATCAATGTACGATTGTAATAAGTAAATAAAAATTACAAATACTAAAACAAACACAATACTTAAGTTTTTTCAATTTCTCATGAATTTCGAATCATTTTAACTGAGGAATAATCTCTTCAGGTTTTGCGTCAGGTATCTATTGGCTGGAATGTCATTAGGAGATCGATAGTCCTCGGAATAATGAGTCAAAAATTCGTGGTCATCAAAATTGATTGGCGACAATTTTTGCATCCTAAGGTAAAAATATAGGTAACCGCTGCGTTTCACGCAAGATAGAAAATCGAATCAAAAGGATTATTTTGATGACAACTCCCGGATGCAGCTATTCGAGCTCGATGGATGTGCGTGATGCGTTCTCGAAAAATTGAAGGCGCTTTGACTTCGCCTCACCACGATAACCACGCTCTTTGCCAACATGGTATAACGATGCATATGAAATAAAGACTTTTTTTCTAGAAAATATGTATTTCAAAGAAGAGAAATTCAAAGTATACGCGACATCGGATGTTGCTAAGATTTTGCGACTATGTATCTCAAGTTTGGCGCAAATCCAGTGGCCAAATATTAGCAATTTGGCCGGGAAAAAAAAATGATCAATCAATTTGTTATGCAACAAAAATTATTCACTTGTTTTACAGTGACAGAGAACAAGCATTATTTCAGCAACAAAGGATGTTATGAATTCATACTCTTTATTTGACAATGAGGCAATGAGGCATTTGAGCAAGGAGCCAATGCATGAAAGTGTTTTGTGAAATATTAATGGAGTTCCTATTCAAATTTA
Source organism: Bemisia tabaci (assembly GCF_918797505.1). Taxonomy (NCBI): domain Eukaryota; kingdom Metazoa; phylum Arthropoda; class Insecta; order Hemiptera; family Aleyrodidae; genus Bemisia; species Bemisia tabaci. Next base: position 22,427,916 of record NC_092799.1, on the reverse strand, counting down.
CAAGATGACAAAATTCCCTGGACCGCGGCGAGTGCAAACAGGTATTTTAGCTTCAATAGAGAAGTAATGTATGTTGTAAAGCGCCTCATGAGTTTGGAAAATACTGTATTTTTACAATAGTCAATAACCATTTCCGCGATGAAAACGAGGAAACTTATCAATAAACCCATTACAAGGCTAATGAAGGCTAACTGTAAATCATTGAGACTAAACGGCCTCGGTTCACCATCATCCTTCGGGGGTGGCGCGGCTTCGAACATACCGTTGGCCATGGTACGTTCTAAAATCTTGATGAAGATCCCCGACTCAAACAAGTGCATGATATTCCGCTTTAGAATATCCGTGAAAAACGAATTCCTCAGAAACTGAAACATGAAAGGTTTTGCCAGCAAATATTCTTGAACTCTATGGTACTCATGTTTCTCTTTCATCGGCCATGCGTTCACGAGTATGTTTTCTTTCGAAACGAGAGATTTCGGAATGGTCAACAAAAACGCATCCGCCTCCATTATTAAATGCACATTACTAACGAATTTCTGAGTTAAATCCAGGACCTCAGATGTCGCCTTTGATATTCCCACGGCATCTGACTGCAGAATTGATAGGATACGTGAATCATCGCTGACGTATTTACCCAACGTATAAGTATAAAACTTTAAATTATTGACAAGCTTACGCTTCAATGCTTCCGACTCACCGATTGTGGTAAAAAGTATGGACGCTGACTTGGCATCTCGTGCCTGAATAAGGAAGTCAGAAGCCTCCAAGTCCTTCAGCGAATCGATTTCCGGATATTGAACCGTGTCTGTGATGAGTGATGTCATACAACTCAGGAAAACAGATGAGATGATAAGGGCAGAGAAGCTGAAAATAACGAAGAGTATCTTGCCGGTGTAGAGACGTCCTAGCAGTAAGATAGGAGGGCTTCCGCAGATGAAATATGTGTACACAGTGAGAATCGCTGATGTACTTTCATACTGAAATATCTCTATCTCAGAGTAGAGACGGGGAAATACTTTACAATGTGCGTGCTGGAAAACAAATTGCATCGAAATGAATACTAAAATTGTAATGATAATTAGAACCCAGACGATAGGGGTGAAACTTTTAAAACCGACCAAACTCTGAGGGAGCAAACTGCTGTGAGGAGTGAGGATACACATGACTTGGGTCTCCAACCCAGCTGAAAATTCGAATCTCGAGTGATCAATTTCATCCATAGTGTCTCCGAAACTCACCATGAGAAGGTCAATGTTGAATAGTTGCCCCCGCAGGAGACCTCCCGGGCCATCGTACATTATTAATGAATCCTCGTATATAAATGTACAGTTCATCGATCTTGAGAGACCGTCAAGTATAGGGATCAAACCCCATATCATATCGGATTTAATTTCTCCATCTTCAGCAGATTCTCCGTCATGGTAATTTGTAATTACTCTTAAAGATTTTCTGTGCAAGTTTTTCAAAGAAAAGTCGAAAAAACTATCACCGTCTTGCCCGACGTGCCAAATAATTTCACCTGCGAAAGGATCATACTTGCTGCAGCCGCTCGTTTCACAAACGACCATTTTATGGCCCCTGAAGAAGCGCCAGGCAAATTTGAAACATAAGAGTAAGGTTTCGTACCTGCTTCGCAACAAAATTCCGTTTTTTGAATTCTGGATAATTTGTCGTGACTTTTTCTGATTAAATAATCCCTTCATGCTACGAGTGCTCTGTCCTTCAATGAGAGGCATGAAAATCAGGTGATTCATGGAGTTCCAAATTGGGTTGTTGTATAACCCGCGAGTCAGGTTGAAGTTTCGATCGGACAAAACTGAGGAGCCTTCAAATTCCTCCGCAGTAATGCTCATAATTCTATCGCAGTTTCCAGTAATTTTTGACTCGTAGTTGTCGTCAACATTGACACAGTAACTAGGAATTTTTCGCGATAATTCACGCGGAAATCTTACATGCGGGCTTGTAAAACCGGGACCTTTATGAGCCACAGCCGTTTCAATCTTTTTCGCTTGAAAATCGTTCCCAAAGCCTTGCTCTGATGCCGAATCCAAAATTAAGCTTAGTATTTCTTCAAGATTGTTCACGAAAAAAATAAAATTTTTCCTGTGGTAGGTAGTTACATCCTTCAATTTATCGTGCTGTGTCATTAGTATGGTTTGAACGGAATCAGCATGTAAGGTTCGAATCAAATCGGGAGCAAATTTATCCGAATTTAAATTGGCTATGTAAAACAAGTTTTCGTCTGATTGATCAATTGTTTCGTGGCAAACTTTTAGAGCCATTGCTTTCAACTGTGTTTGATCATTTGAGTTTTCCATAAATTGATGAAGAATAATTTGTCCAGTTATGCGACCGTTTAAAATGAGAAGGTTTATTGTAATAATCAAACATGTTGATACCATGCTTACCATGATTTAATTAGTAGTTAGATAGTTTGGATAAAAAGACAGGGCACCTACCAGTATGCTTTGGTGCTCAGTACAATCAATACTCAGCAATTTCAACACTCTTAAATGACATCTGCTTGCACTTAGGTTTTGATCGCAGATCTTTCAAAAAAAGGCCTCTTAAGTCCCAGTTATGGCTGACACTAATAACTACAATACTTGAATGCACTAGTACATTTTTCCGACTCAAATTTCAAATTTTTCGAAATATATTGTGATAGACGCAAATAAAAAGCAAGGCTCCCTCCTATTACAGGGAAACATACAATTTCTTTTTTCAGTTGTATTTAGGTAATACAATTTAGATACCTGCACTGAGGGGACAGTAGTTAGGAGGTTTGTACAGGTGTTTAAGACACGGAAAAAATTTCCACAGATTTTTCATGAACTGTTTAAAAACATTGTTTATAGTAACGGCGTTTCAACAATTTACCTTCGTGCGAAATTGATCCAGGTCGAGTGTGCAAACTGCGATTATTTGAAAAGGTATTACAGTTATTTGTAATATAGAGAGTGGACAACCTAACCATTCAACTTTCTTCGATTTACATGCTCACTGCGCTAGTCCAATGTCACCTTTTTGACCTACATGTTTGCCCTTGAAACCAGTAATCAATTATTTAAACGCAGACATTATTCAGTACGGGTTCGGCTGTACATTACAGAGCCTTTTAGATTTACTTCCTTGTAAACCTTAACTTCAGCCCGTCATTTAAGATTCAGGAATATGAGGCGCTAAATGTTAAATATTTTTCTGTTAAATTTCGAGATCGTTTTGTTTGGTTTTGACTCGGACATCAACACGAGGAAAAACTGCACGTGAAACAGAATGGAACTCGTGTCGGATTTCTGAACCATAAATTTTGCAAAAGAGAACGATTATTTATTGCTTATTAACAAATAGGTAACTTGAGAGTCATTCAATAAAATAATGATATATGCGAATGCGAAAGGTGCTTACCTTTCGCATATCATTATTTTATTGAATTGTATTACAAGGTGCAATATATGCATATTAAACTTAAATAAGAGCCATTAGTTTCCCATTGGAGATGGGTGTTTTGTAGGTGAGCCAAAAATACTAGATCTCAACTGCAAGATGCAGACCTCTCGTACAATTTACTTGTATTAACAAGGAAAAAAGTCAGACTAAAAAAACCAACAGAAAAACTTGCAAATAATTGTAACATTGGCTCAAAAACCAAAATCCCAGATCACAAATAATTAAAGTGCAATCTTTCGAAAGATACGTGGATAGCATGATCATCCATAATGTATCATGTATTTACCCGTATACTTAAATTTTGCAGTTTTCGTCATTTTTGCGGTAAAATTAAAACGATATTCAGGAAAGAGCATAGTTTACTTCATATTTGTACCAACAAAGCCGAAAGAGAGCAATAAAATTGCATTGTAATCCAAAATTTTGGAGATATCGGATTGAAATATTTAATGGAGCATCCAAAATTGAGTGCTTTGATCCTCGAAAAACCGCCTCAGCTCCGCTCCTTTCCCAAATGCGTAGTCCCATATTTTTGTATCACAAAATTCGCGAGACAATCTTTGACTTTACAAAATTGGCCTAGATTCAGGACATTACAATTTTTTTTTTTTTTTGTTTTTTTTGTATGTTATATGATGTATGTATGAATGAGCCGCTTTTACGGCGCGCTAGGGCGCTCTGCGACGCCTACCCGCCACAGGAATCTGTCATGGTAGAGATCCTCCGGAAGCTGGCATCTCTCCATCTCTTCACGGATGCTCTCTACCCACCGTTTGGCTAGACGCCCTCTCCGTCTCCTACCTGGGGTAGAGAGTATAGACAGATGTGAAACTCTGAAAATCCATCAGGCCTTCACCGATGCCTCTGCGAATAAAGTTAGGGCCCAGAAATTCAGCCAAAACCTATGAATTTAAATTATCCAGAGCGATTTACTCGTACAATTATTACAAAACATCGTTTATAAAGCAAGTATTTGACTTAGTTTTTGCATAAATTTACTCATTTTGTGGAAGAACGCTCATTTATGTACATTCTTAGCCATCTTGGTTAGAATTGGAATCTACAGACTGGCAGTGAAATTTTGTGCGGTAGAAGTTGGTTAGGAGGGTGGCTGCACTTTTGGGCCCTAAGCCCTCCATGAAGCGATCTGTCCATACTCTCGCTATATAGGTACTCTAACCTGGGGGACCCACTCCAACACCGTCTTCGGCAACCTGGTATCAGCCAGGAGGAGGTTGCATTAAATTAATGAAAATTTATAATTTCATGCATCTAGACTAATTTAGTAAAGTCATATCTGACAGATGCAATAATACAGAATTACAAGAAATCAGACAATTGTTTATGAAGATAAAAAATTGTACCAAAAATTGATTTCATGTTATTCGGCACCAAGGTTCTTTTTCCTCGAACGGTTACATATCGATGGCCCAAGTACAAAACCATGTATCTCCGTTTGAACGTTCTCATACTTAATGGTTTCCAATAAGAGCTAGTAAACGTAATTAATTAAGAACTTCCTTTATTTTTTTTTCTTCATAAGCCGAATATTCTGTAAAATTTTCAAGCTATAAAGTTGGCTTTTTCTCATCGGAAAATCAAAATATAGGCGGGTATTTTGAAACATCGCAAAGGAAATACGTTGTTTCGCACTTTAGCCATGGATATGAGAGGGTAGTCCTGCGCGAACAATATCCAAATTTTTCAAAAACTTATTTTTTCGGCAAGTATAATATAGGCCGCTTGGTCTGACAGCCAGCATTAACCTAAGAAAATACGGTGAAGGTAAGAAATACGGTGCTACCCTCACGTCCCATAGAAACATCTAACTGGTTAAGAAATGATACGCCGATAGCGTCGTTCTATGGGGGAGATAAGACAAACAAGAACCCCTTTAATTGTTCGTATATGCAACACAAGCATCCATCAAGTTCGAATAGTTGCATCCACAGATGGTTAGGTACTATTACTAAGCATCGTCGCGTTGTTGGCTTGGTCTTTAGGTTTCTAACTGAAAATAGCTCTCTTTTCTCAATCAAATGCGTTGGTCTTTCCCTCTTCTTCAGTGAAAGTAGGGCTACAGGGCTACAAAAACCGGTGCAACCAAGTTGGCCCAGAAACTGGCCTTAGAAAACCTAACATACATAAGTAAAGGACTGATCACGTAAAATTGTTCTCAAGTATGATATCAATCATTTTTAAGCTTTCGTGTCCTCCTTGCAGGGCCAGATCTACCTACTTGCCGCCCGTGGGCCGCCTGTATTTTGCCGCCCCCTTTTCATTCTTTTTGAAACATCAATAAAAACCATCAAGTAAACGTGCCAGAGGGGGAGGGGTGCTTAAGACACGTTAACCTACTCGTGTTGGATACCTTTTTTGCAAAAGCTCTGTCAACACTACTAGCAAAATTTCACGGAACTTTGCGCGAAAGTTAAGTTCCCCAAACCTATCTCTATGTGGACAAGGTCCTCCATTTATAAGAAATGAACCAACAAATTATGAAAGAACAAACATAAATGTGGTTTCATAATTTTAACTTCCGCCGCTGCGCCGCTCTGATCGCACTATGATTGGCGCAATGCGTGAAGTATTCTTGCAGTCTTGTAGGCGCTTTGCGTTTCACGCCAACCGCTCGCGCTCCTGACCGCACTGTGTTTGGCGCAATGCGTGAAGTATTCTTGCAGTCTCGTAGGCGCTAATATGTGTTACATGCCGATCGCCGCGCCGTGGGCATGTCTTTTTCATCTCGTCATCATTCCTCTCTGCGTTGAGCTCCAGGCCAAATTGCATGTTTAGTTCCTCTCTTCACTCTACTAATTAAAGATGCTATTTCTTGTATCACCGAAATACGACAAAATTAGAAATTACTATACTCTCCGGAAAGAGAAATTTCGCCCCCATTTCTCATATATAATTTCTTTTCTGAATCCGATTTTTTTATACCTGCATTTAAAAAAATTGTAACATTTTCCGCCCCCTTTTGCCGCCATGAGCCACGGCCCATGTGGCCACCCCCTTAATACGACCCTGCCTCCTTGTTCAATTTCTTTTTGCAGAAACAAAGACTTTAAAGTCGATTGAAAAAGTTTGTAACAGTTCGCAGACTGTTTACTCACTTTTTAAAATTAGGTTCTCTTAGATCTTTGTGGGCAGATAACGGCGACTAGCAAAAACTGCCATCGGGCGTGTGAAATTTGTAAAAGCGAATTATAAACTAAACAAACTTTGTGCACTACGGAATGGATTTCAGCCTCATGATTTTCGTGTAAAATTCACTGTCGAAAGTCCGTATGCAACAGACCCATTAGGTCACCATCTTGGATTTCACGCCTCACCATCAGACCGTAATTGAAGGCCAATATTCATGATTTCCCTTGCGAAATTCTTTAATATTCAACCCACCCCCATTTTAGAGAAATATTAGTAATTTATAACAGTTAAGACTTAAAGACAATTAAGACTTAACTTAGCTGTTTAAATAAAAATTACAGATTACAGATATGAGCTTAATTATTAAAGAACAAATTATACTGGATAAGAATTCAGGAAATGACGCACTATTTTCTCAATTGTCTTCCGCTTTTAAAAGACGAATGGTTTCCGCTAATCAGGGTTGAAGTATGAAAAATGAAAATATGAAATATGTCAATGACTTAAAACTGCACGCAGCTTGTTTAAAACCACACCTCTGTAATGTCACCCTCCGTTACTTTCCTTCAGTAAAATGTTGTACACACGTGGAACAGAATACAACTATCTTGATGGAAATATCCAATAAGTGGGTAATGTAGTGAATAAGTAATATCCTTCCCAGCTTTGCAATACTTCTCTGCACTTATGGATATCCAAGGTCACCTTTTCGACCTTCAATGTTTGCAAGTGCATGAGTCTCATGAATAATCTAACCACATTATTGTTAGATTTTTATTACTTCAATGGCTTTGCAGTAATGTCAATATTTCCTCATAAGAAGGTAAAGGAGTAGATAAGCATAGTCTTAGGCACTGTTACCAAGTTGCTGGATCCGCCTTTGTACGCGGCAAAGGCGAATTATTCTTGTCCTATACATGATTTGTATGCGTTCATGATAGCGGCTTAATGCAAGTATTGAAACTCGACGGATGTCCGTACTGAATCCAAAAATCCATTTAAGAGATATGAAGGGAGATTTTATATTCCTCTTCTCTTACTGTCAATTTTACCCATCGTCTCTCAAAAATGAGGCTGAATAGCTGAAGAGAAGATTCATCAGTATGTAGGCCATCAAAATAGACTTTTCCGGAGACTTCAACGAACGGCAGTTAAGCAAACTCAAATTTTTTGTAACCTGTTTGACCATTTACCGTTTATCTTCGTTGCCTTTTCTCCCCATTTACTCATATTTCTCTGTTTCGGCCTAGAAGATGGGAGGGAGCATATCCCTCTCCTTTGAAACCGATGATGCCTGGAATAGGATTCGTCAGTGCTTAAGTTCGTCTTAAAAAAACTCATTTGTCCCGGAGTGGATGAAGCTCGGTGGATGTGCGTGTTGCATTTGCCAGAGACTGAAGGCCACTTAACTTTCTTTGCACTAATTTTACTCGTATTTATCGATCGATTAACAAGGAGACGCGTCGATGACAGCGCCTTGATGCAATTATTCAACCCTGACGGATGTCCGTGTTGCATCCAAAAAATTGAAGGCGTTTTGACTTCCTGCGAACCAACCACAGCTGGGTCGATCGATAATGATATCACCTTGAAGCAATTGGATTGCATTTTGCAGCGAGGAACCAAGAGCATTCCAACGTTGCTAGGATTGTGCAACTGGAGTAAAGATAAAACTTGTTTAGATAATCAGTTGGATTTATTTATGATAAAAGGAACTACATATGTGCATAGGGGTTGTGTGCAACATGCCCCACTTGGCATCCAAGCAACCCAACCCACGGGGCTGCCTACCTTGTATCCGAGAAGTACAACTCCCAAAGGCTGCCCCCCTGCCTGGGCATTCAAGGAGCCCAACCCCCCGGGGGCTATCCCACCTGATATCCAAATAACCCAACCCACGGGGTTGTCCCCCCCCCCTCGGCATCCAAGAAGTCCACCCCCTGGAGGCTGCCCCACCTGACATCTAAATAATCCAACCCACGGGGCTGCCCCCCCCCCCCCCTCTGGCATCCAAGAGGTCCAGCCCTTAGGGGCTATGGACATGAACATCGCGCGCCGCTAGTAACAGGTACCTATGAAGAAATGATACTGGAGGGCCCTAGAATGAAATGCACTTAGCAACATTTCAAATTCCTTAAAAACACAAAGATAAAAACACACTCACTTGCGTAAAAATTATTTTTAAAATAACGGTTTTTAAAAAAAAAAAATTGTTTTTAAAATAACATTTCAAAACCAGCGAATTCCCGAAAATATATAAAAATACAGAATATCTAATTAGCTTAAATATGTTTTAGGCGGGAAACACCGAGGAGAGCGCGTTATACGTAAGGCGCGCCGGATCAAATGAAGGGGCCAGAACGAGATACGAATTTCTGCACTTTGCCCAATTAAATTTGGCAATAGCTGATGTGGCTTGGCCCCTTTCTATTTAACGCGGTCCATGTGCCTCAATAAGGCCATTATCCATATGCACGTAACTGAAGGCATTTTTTCCCTCGTATTTCTTGTACTCTTCTGCAGCGATAAACACCGGGACGCGTTAACAACAGCTCCTTGATGCAACTATTCAACCTCAACGGATGTCCGTATTGCATCAGAGAAATTGAAGGCGTTTTGACTTATTCCCGCTTACTGGCTGCAGCTGCCTTGATCGACGGACTCGTTGGTGACAGCGCCTTGATGCAACTATTTTAACCTTGACGGATGTCCGTATCATATACCGATAATCAAGGTACAAAACCACGTGTCTCCATTGCGTTGTTTCAAAATTTCCACTCTTACTTTATATTTTCCAGGAGAAAGAAGCTAACTTTACAGCTTAAAACCTATAAAAAATATTTTCCTGACAGACGAGAAAAATCATGGAAGTTCTATGTGTACGTTAACTAATTTTCCGAAGAAAAAATAAAGTTAAACTGGAGGTTTGCAACGTCGTCGCAAACGAGAATACGTGGTCTCTCACTTTGGCCATCGATGTGTAAAAAACTGAGGGAATTTTGACTTTCTCCGCACTTGTACTGTTGTACTCGGCTGTTTAATCAACGTATGTTCCTTCCCGGCAAGATAGAGTGAAAACGATAAAAACACTGCACTTACGGCGCAATGATACAACTATTTGAACTCTCCGGAATGCGTGAGGTATCACGCCGCATTTGAAGGCGTTTTCAAAACAACCAAGTTCCAATACCCGGATTATCGTCTTGCAAAGTTCTTATTATTATGTTTTATTTCCTACTATTTGTTTGTTTTCAATCCTCCTATAAAAACTACTCATGTGCTGAATACACTTCCGGCTGAAGCGCATTTTAGCTATGCATTCACGACTACTAAAATGTCAAAGGTAATCGACAAGACTAGCGTGTATGAAGGCTATTTCAATTGTAATCTGCAGTCACATTCTAAGGCGCAATGATACAACTATTTGAACTCTCCAGAATGCGTGAAGTATCACGCTGCATTTGAAGGTGTTTTCAAAACAGCCAAGTTTCGATATCAGGTTTGTAGTTTCGTAAGAATTTGAATTACAAAATCAATAAAATGACTGATTTTACGAGCTTATGCAACTCACTAAATTTGTGTTTTATTTGACGGAAGCGTCAGAAAACAGTTCGGTCAGAAATTAAAATCAACCTAAGGTCCATTATATAGTTCCTATTCTTTTGTTTTGTTCCGTACCACTTGTTTACTTTTAATCCTCATATAAAAACCACCCATTTGCTAAAATCAATTCTAGCTGGAGCGCACTTCAGCTATGCATTCACCACTGCCAAAATGTCAAAGGAAATCGACAAGCCCAGCGTGTATGGAAGCTAATTCAATCGAGGACACCGCACTAAAAACAACCGCGTTTTGAGAAAAACACATTTAAAGTTTTGTTTTTGATGTACTGCGCAGACTTTTCCATGCAGGTACCCTGTTTTGGTGTTTTTGGTTGAACTAACCCTTCTATTGAAGGATGCCGGGTTGAATTTGCGATACATTTTTGATTTACACTCTCATATATTTAATTTAAAAAAGTGGTTTATAGGCCATTATTACGCCCAACAGTCATTTTGGTGGCAATATGAAGTATAAACCATTTTAATCACGCATGATTAACGCAAAATGAAAGAATATCGATAGTGAGTAAAGGAAGGGGTAACTAGCACCATATAGGCCCGTTTATAGGTCGTTCGTGCACCCATCGATCCAGAGGCCTGACTTAACTCGGAAAAAAAAGGTTTTTCGACCTCGAGTCGTTACCTATCTATATTCTATCGCTATCACAGCATAGTCCAGGGTACGTAGAACCCGAAAAGCAGATGGGCGTAATAACGACCTATACGCCTATAGGCTGTTCTTGGTGCGGTGTCCTCAATTACTATTCGTGTTCCCAAGCCGCTCAAATTGCCATCACGTGTTTTGAAGGCGAAACGGACAGAGTGAGAGGCACGCAACCAGTGGCGGATCCAAGAAGCCTCATAGTCTCCTCTCCATTCTCTCCAGTATCTGTGATGAATGTCTCGCATGGGAGAAGGCAATCAGAAATTTTTTTTCGCCCTTAAGAATAATTTTATGAAAATCACTATCCATGGTTTTAGACAAAGGTAGTCAATGAACTTAAACAACCATGTGATTAGTTAGCTATATTGAATAAAAATGGATGTATGATTTTATCTTTAATTTTATATTTAATTTATATGTACTCTAATTTTATTTATATTTCAAAAACCTCAATTTTCCCCACCCCTGTATTCCTCTCACTTATAAGAGCTCACCCTGCTTTCGTCCAATATAATGGATATTCCGTTTATTGGATTCTACTGGTTCAATTTTGATCCGTGAGGGCAAAAATATATACTTTCAAAAATTAGCTCAGTGATAATCAGCACTCTGAAAATGTTTTAGGGGGCTCTTCGCCCCCCGCCCCGCCTCTTGAAAATTTTATCAGTGAGTTGTTAGTGCGAATAAATTGATGAAGTAGCACGGCATGTGTTCGGATTCATATTTTTGTCACGTATATTTTCGAATTTTCAGCATAAATTAAGAGTTAGGTATTCATCTTAAAATTGAAAGTAGCAACTTCCAAGATGATAGTAAGGTGATTTTTAGTATTTTATCAGCGCTAATTTAAGTACCTAATACTCCCTATTATCAATAGATTATCTTAAAGCGACCCAATTCTACCATTATAATCGTATAATCGTATCGTTAGATTCTCTCATATAATGTCCCCTTTTCCTGCACAAGGTCCAAACATGGTCTCGCTCAAGCAGCACGATACTGTAAATTCGAATTTCCCTCCTCTTCTCTTGGATATCTCATATCTCATCACTCATCGTCCCCAGGTGATCAGGTAATCTAATTGGTGAGTGGTGTAATTTTCCCCGATTTGTTATTGTTGATGTTCGTTGCGATTTCGAATAATTCAATTTTATCGCGAATTTTTTGCCTGATAATGTAGTAAATTTGCAACTTGCAATTGTGTTAAGTTCAATTCCTCTAGTTCTAATGGTCACTTGAAACGGGGGGTTTGTGCTCCATTGCTCAGAATGAGCTCCCAAACTTTGGATGTACTTCGTCAAGGAATTTGGGCATCTTTAACAGGAGGATGGTTTTACGATCCCCATCAAAGTCTATTCTGCAACACTTTCCACCTATATCTATGGCTAATTCTGCTTTGTTTACCTTTTGCTATCTATGTTGTAAGTATAACTTCAATTTTTACTTCCAAATTGACTTCGCAGATTTGATTTGAGAAAGTGAGGTTAGCTCCAAACTAGGTTAACCATTGGATCTACACTATTACAAAGAATTATCCTTATCAGCTTATCATTGCTTGTTAGCCGTATTGTCATCTCTAGATATTTCTGTCAATCATTAAAAGATGACGGCGTGATTTCAACTGTCATCAGAAGTTTATGGTTCATGTTACGTTCAGGCCCCAAAGACAGCTTTTTGGGGCCGAGCCATTTTAGCGAGTATGTATTGAGCCATTTCAGCTTAAAAGTTTAGAAGTCTCATATGGAACTAACATGCGTTTCATTAATCAGCCACTCTCTATAAGAAATGTTCCCCCTATCAGTAAGTTAGAGGTTGGTGTTGAACATCAAACTCAAAAGCTTAAAATCTTCAAACCTGAGTCTATTCTTAATGTAAGTACATCTTTGTTTAACAAGATATCAATGTCAGATAGACAACGCCCTGTACTTTTTGTTTCTTTCTGAATGGTTGAAGAAAATCCAACTCAGCTGATCACTCATCTCAAGCTCCAATTTGTCACTCACTTTGGAATTTTCTCACTGCTGAGCAGGCTAGTTTAGTAGAATTGACTAAATAGGCTACACTTACAGAGAGACAAGCCCACAAGGATCCTATGTTGCATATTTTGGGAAGTAGAGGTGTCATCAGCTAAGTTTACGGTTGTTTACTTTTGGTTTGCAAGCGCCAACGACAAAGTTGGGCCTCTGCACAAAGCGGCGTTTGCTACCATCCACCTTGAAAACATCCGTCTCATGATCGTATCAGAAAAAAACTATTTAAGAGTTATGATTTGCAACTTTTATGTAGGTATGATTTCTGTGTGGCTAAAAATTAAAGTGTTACAGGGTTTGAAAATATTAAAAAACTTATCTAAGCTTGTGTTCTTGCCTCTGCGAGAGTCGGATGTTTTCATGTGGATAGTAGTGACACGGAAACGCTTGCAAACCGAAAGTAAATAATACTGCCAACTTAGCTGATGACACCTCTAATTAGTCTCAAGGTTTGCAAGGAGAACTTCTGCCAAATTTTTTAAATAAATCCTAAACCAAGTCACAAGCTCTACGCACCATTTTCATTTTAACAATGAAGCTTAAAGCAAAAGTCAACATGGCAGATTCTTATTACTGTCCTACAAGTCGGCAGTGAAATTTTGGTAAACATACAGAAGGCCCACTTTCCTTGTTATTTAACATTTAAAGTGAGCTTTCACTCTCTCATGTATATTTTAAGAAGACACGGAGGAGAAAATGACAACTGTAAGGAAGACAATGTTCTGGCAAAATAATATAGATTTTGATCATAGGCTTAAACAGATCTTTGACAGATTTGCTTTCACCGTGTGCAAGTCCATGCTTACACCTCCAATGTTATCTTGGTTCTATTTTGTGTCAATGCAGGGGTACAAATTTTTTTTTGACCGCGGGTTTGGGACCAAATTGCGGACATGCCCTAAAAATTGCAGAGGCTGAGCAGTTTTTTTTTCAGGGTCTAGGGGTTTAATCAGCACTTCTCATTGATCTGATTTTTGTCAAAACCTTGCGTGTAACAAAACTTTGATCAGTGCGTTTTGCTGATATTTTTTGCAAAAACCTTGCGCGTTGCAGTAAATTGCGGATGGCCTAGAACAATTTGTGTCCCTGTGCAAATGGCTCAGAGTTGATACAATGAAGAAATATATTTTGTTACTGTTACCGCACCAATTTTTCTATTAATAAATATATCTAATTTTTCTGTTTGTAGTATGCACCACCATCAATATTCATTTGGGGCATATATACGGCCATCATCAGTATTCTTTTTTCCATGATAAAACTTGTAAATAACACTTTACACAAAGTTTTCGACACAAATGAATGTCTTATTGAGGAATTAGAAGATGATAGCTCAGGTCTTCGCTCGCGGCAGCCATCTTGTCTACAAAGGAGGTAATTATATTTACCAAACTTAATAACCCAGTTTTAATTTTGAAAACGCAGATTAAAAAAGGTTGTGTGGCTTTTGAATGTTTTAAATCCTATCCCCTTTGATATGAAAGCTTAATTTTTTCTTAAAGAAAATCTCAATCAAGACAAATTCTTCATATCTACTCACAGTTTAAGTAAGCATTTTGGATATTATGTAGAGCTAATAAAGATAAGTCACTGAGTAGGTGCAAGAGATGAATTTTCAAAAATCAGTGCTCATGCAAAAAAATTGCGTTTTGCAAAAACGTTTCTTTTTAGAAAACTGCCACTAGATACTCATAAAATGCAATTTTGTAAATTAATGAAAAATATTATTCTGTTACTTTAATGTTCAAATTCCAATATCAGGTAGGTTATTGCAGAATATTAGGATCTGTTTTAAAGGTTTTTCTAATACAAGTAGTATTGACTAGTAAAATAATGATGTCAGAATTACCTCAAAAGTGTATCATTGGAGATTTTTTATCACAAGACACTGCCGAAACAAGTATCTTTGTTTGTGACAATGCAGACTTCCTGCTGTACTCTATTTCATACCAAAAACGTACTCCATACCATTCCTTGAAAATTTTAGGGTTTTTTTTTCTTTCTATAAATGAAGGAAATTGTTTCAAAATGTCAAGTCTTGATGATGGTTCGGGCTCTTGCTAAAAATAAAAAGTGAACATTTTGAAACTCTGCAATCAAGACAAGTTTTTTTTGCAGTTTCACCTTCAATCCTGTTACTTGAAATATTTTCTCGAAACTAATTACAAAATTTTGGATTTTATTTCCCATCCGTATAGGGAAGAAGAAGGAATTGAACTCCAAGTGTTAAGAAGTGGAGCTAAGTCTGCCACTGAAATCAACAATGTTAGACCGTCTGGTGGCTCTGATGACAGTGTCGATTATTCAAGAAATAATGTGAGGGACCAAGCAGCCAGTACAATAGGTAAAGTAATCTTTCCTGTGGATTTCCCACTAAGTATTGATGATTGTTTGTATGTTGCATTTATTTTTCAAATTTATTGTTCAGCATGGCCCTTAGTCACTTACTTTGTTCTACATACTTTCATGTTCATTAAGAATTACTGCATTTCTGCCCCTTCAGGGTGTCTACAAGTCCGGAATTTCAGGAAAGTCCGGAAATAGTACCGATTTTTTAAGGGGGGTCTGGAAGTACTATAAAAGTGCGGAAATTCCGCCAAAGGTCCGAAATTTTTTTTCATTTTTTGGTTATTTCTGTCTCAATTTGAGTGAGAAATTCAAATTTTTGACATTTTTCGAATTTCATTGTATGGAGGTACTGAAAAAGTACTGAATTTTTCTATTGAGGAGGTACTGAACTTTTTGGGAATGTACTGAAAAAGTACTGATTTTTGACCCGCCTGTTTTAGTAGACACCCTGCTTTTGTTTTGACAGTTGATGTAGATCTCCAAAATAACAGCAAGACAATTTGTGGAATTATCAGTCAGGATGTTAAAAATTTGCGTAACAACTATGAGATGTTGATATTGAAGGCTCTGGCTGTTAATACAGTGTTGCGAGGTCACATAAACAGCCAGAGAATTTAAATCAAGGTACCCGAGTTGTCCTACCTAATTTTAACATAGCAGATGTTAATTCAGCAAATTTTTTGTCTGATTCTAAGGCAAGGATCTCGATTCTATTATATTGGTTTACCATGAGGGAAGAGTTATACTCTATTGAATATGTTATCATTTCAAGGGGTGGATTGTCTTTTTCACAAAAATATTCTTCCGAGTGTCTATATTAAATGTATATCAAAATGCGGTGCATTCTGATAGTGATGAAAAAATTGAAAACATACCAGATAGCAAAAAAATCCAAGTAGGTATTGCAAATTTTGGGTTTTTTTTTTTTAATTTTCAAGCTAAAGCTGACTAGGAGTCAATGAAAGCAAAAAATTTAATGCAGTAAAGTTAGCAAGTTCTTCAAGCGGAATGTAAATTTCCCCTTTTGTAACTCTTCTATTTGTCACAGAAATAAGTGGGGTCAGCAAAAATGTCTTAAATATATTTAAGATTCTGATTTTTTGCAATTCTTCCGGCAAGTTTTTTCTGGCTATAAATAAAGATTATAATGAAACACATTTCTATGTTTTATGTTCACAAGAAACATAGGCTCTCACGTATCTGTTTTACCTAGTTAGATAGTGAGCTCTCATTTCTATTGCCTCTTATTTTGTGATGAATCGTTTTTTTTCTAGATTTGAAAGTTGATGTCCATCGGAAAAATAGTTCGGAGAGTAGCGGAGAAGAGCAAACTAATCTTAACTTTGGTATCACCAGGCCAGCAAACAGTGAACTATGTCTGATGAGAGTACAAGGTACCATTCATCCCTATTAATTGAATCCTATTTGTTTTCTCAATTTTAATTGAGCAAGTAGTCATAAAAGACTGATGATAACAGGACTAGTGGAATGGATCTGAAATTTCCGAACAGAGTTGTTAAATACACCATTTCTCTCTGTAAATTACTTGGCAGTCAAACTGCCACTGTTTTTAGTACGGTTCTATTTTAGTTGTTGCTGATTTGTGCTTATTTTTTTTCTTATGTTTCAACCAGGTGTATCTTAAGGTGATTCGATGGACGCCATATTTTGTGTCAAAACAACATGCAATATATTGCATCCGTTGGTTCCATTTTTTCAGCTACTTGCCATTTTTCTCGAATTTTAAGATCGCAATTTTGTTGTTAGTAGACTGAAAAATTCACTCACCAATTTTCACTACCAAATTCAACGGAATAAAAGCATGGTTTTTTCAGTGGAAGAATATCGCATTTGATACTGATAATGAAACTTCACTTGAATCCGATATTTTCTCCCTAATAAAACCACCCCTGAATTATGGTAAATTTGTTTGTCAAAATTGGTAAGTGAATTCTTTAGTCTCCTAACAACAGAATTGCAATCTCAAAATTCGAGAAAAATGACAAGTAGCTGAAAAAATGGAACTAATTGATGCTATATATTGCATGTTGTTCTGCCACAAAATATAGCGTCCATCGAAACACGATAACAATGCTTTTGCTTGACTCCATATTTTCTCATCGCTCTTAATTTTTAAAACTTTTAATTATCTATTTAATTTTACTTCTAGGTAATACAGGAGTTATCATCCCCTTGAAAATGGAACACATTTCTGTTAGCATGCCAATTGATTCCATTTCAAACCAAACAAGTAGCTTACCAGCAATTCAAAAAGTTGAGCCCATGAAAAAAACACATCGTCGCAACACTGCCATCCTACCCCTAGACGTAAGTATTGAGTCTCTAAAAATTAACCCAATCTAACCTACCCCAGTTACAAACCCTCTTCTTAAAATATTTATTAAAAAATGAGAAAAAATCTCAAAAAATTTAAAGAGAGTGTAGGTCAGTTTTCTTTAAAAGAATAAAGTATGAGGAGACATGCAATATGGCTAGCAGGTAGTTGAGTTCTGTTAACTCTATTGGCACTCATTGATTTGTGATGGATTAATTGCTTAATCGATGTTTTGATTTACTTTTTCTAACTGATTTCACTGTAGACTATGTATCTTTTTAATAAGAGATTTTCTGTTAAAAAATATGAAAAAAGATTATTTTTATTATTTTTTAAAAAGGTAAAAATTATACAGTAAAATTGGTAGGAAAAAGTCTCATCCATTGCTAAATTACTGTCTAATACTCACATATTTTTACTCTAGCCATCAATATTTGTTATTCTTGTACTGTTTAGTACATTTATGTACCTTGCAATTCAGCATTTCTCATTGTTATGTTCGTTATTTGCAGAAAAACATGTCATTCGCCATCAGATCCGTGCCACACAGTGTCACTTGCATTGGAAGCAGTGGCCGTCGAAGAAGATATTCTCACGACATGCGATTGACTGAAACTCGACTCCCTGACCTACCATCAGAAGATTACGGAGAGTTGAATGCTGTGGATTACCTGAGAGCTCATACCGCAACCGATGGATTTGCTGCTGCCGGTATCATAGATGATGGTAATAGAGCCTTTTCTGTTATTTCCCTCATTCTCAAAATGTGACATGCAGTTTATTTTTCAAAATGGAGGACTAATAGGTATTGTTAGCATTGGATCGACCTTTTCATTACCTCAGTGACTGATCCTTTTGAAATTGATTTGGCATGGAGTAGAGAAACTATTGAGTTTGTGCTATAATTGTGCCTAATGAATTAGCGGAATATGTTGAAGTCTTGATTCTCTCCTGTGCATTTATTTAGAAGTTTATTACTTGAAATAAACTCAGAGGCATCAGCTCAGCCAAATCTTAGAGATTAAGTATTACACCTGGATTGAAAAGGGGGAGGGGCAATTGGCCTTGGAAAAAAAAAACCAGAAACATCACTGTATTTCATCTTGTTTTATAAAATAAAATGGTACGTAACTTTACATTTTTTCATTCCTGCCTAACATAAATTTATTTTAATCTCTTCATTTCTAGAACTCAAAAACCGCCATGAACGAAGTTTGCCATCCGGAAGAGTACGCTACTATCTCCATGGATCCTCAGCCTCTCAAAGATCTCGCTCTGATCCTCTATCCTTTACCAAGCTCCGCAACAAAATATTAACACCTATAGTCTATTACCTAAAAACAGGAGATTTTGAGCATCCAATTAGAGAAACTAATACGGATGCCCTGATGGATCTGGATGGAAGGAGTGGTGGAAGGTCAAGTCGAAGAACTCCACGTCCAAATCACAGGAGTGGTCGCTCAGGTCAGCGGAGCAATCGATCAGGTCACAGATGTCCTCGCACAGGTCGGAACACTAGATCCAAAGCCCTTGTACATGGTGAAGAAGGACAGGCTGTTAAAAAACAAGACATGAGCCGAGAATCACAGGAAGTGAGCAGTAACCATGATGAGAGAAATAAGACCCTTCTCATGGATAATAGCAAGGATAAGAATGAAAAAGTGAAAAAGGATGAAATCTTACCTGAGGATAAACTTGCTGATTATGAACAAGGTATGAGTTGCTTTATTAGATTATTATTTTTCTCATATTTTTAGGAAGCATGTACCTCATTCTACCAGTGGACGCTCCCCCCCCCCCCCCGTTTAGCTGATTAAAGATACAATTTGACCCTACTGCCCTCTGAAAAGTGTTCGAAACTCACAGGTGCTAACGCGCCAAATGATCCTAAGAAATCGGTCATGGTGCCTCGCCATGGAGGCTCTGCGCCAACGTGGCCCCTAAAAAAATCCTAATTTTTCTGTATTGTGACTTTTCAAAACTTCCCCCAAGTTACCGCTACTAATTCTGTGACTTAAGCATCTTGCGTCTAACTTTTCACTAAATGCCCTATGATATATAGGCTGAAAGTAAATTTGGCCACCAAAAAATCTTCAATAGCCCCTAAAAATCAAGCTCTCTGCGCCACATGGCTCCTAAAACTCAAATGTGAGTTTCGAACACTGCCCCAGAATTCATATAATGTTTTAAATTGGCTGAAATTTTCTGTAAATGATTTTGCTTAGAAATTGAACTATTTCATGGGTGTCATTATGAAGTAAAATTTTCTCAAACCCATTGTAAATTTGACCCCCTCAACAGGGTGTCTACTAGCCCGGAATTTCCAGAAATAGTGATTTTCTAAGGGCAGCCCAGAATAAGTGCCCAAAAAAGTGCGAAAATTCCGCGAGAGAGTCTGGAATTTTTCCCGTCATGTCATGCAAGTTTTTTATGAAGCCTAGAAAGTTTGCAATCCCCTCGCTTGATTCTTAGATTTGTATTTTCTTGCAAGATTGCGATTGTGTAGTCAAATAATCCTTAAGCCACCCATGAAATTTTATGGCTACGTAATTTTTTTTTGCAATTTGAGCAAGAATTTCAAATTTTTGAAATTTTTCAAATCACGTCAAATGGAGGTACTGAAAAAGTACTGAATTTCTTTGGAATGTCCTGAAAAAGTACCGTAAAAGTACTAATTTTTGGCCAGCCTGTTTTAGTAGACACCCTGTTCAAAATCTCCTATCTTCTGTCTGGTTCCGGTCTCGCAGGACCGTATCCTCCCTGACTTCCAAACTAATTTGTGTAGCTTCATGCAGAGAAAGCAAGCCATATGAGTAAATTTTATCATCCTTCCTCTGTCTTAGGTGCCATTGGTGGAGTAAGTTGTGAGAACGATCAAGAGGATGGAGCCATATGCCACAGTGCTACAGCAAGTGACATAGTGGAAGATTGCAACCAAGCGATAGCTTTAATGGGTGATGCAGATGATGCTGATGATGCAGATGATGACGATGATGATGAAGATGATATTGAGGATGATGATGATGAAGATGATGATGAGGACGATGATGAAGATGATGATGATGAAGACAACGATTATGATGATTACACCGATGGGGATGGCGATGATGAACAGGAGAAAAACGATGATGAAAATAACGGCAGCAGATCACCCCTCCTTTGCGTTGGAGCCAGCGGAACAATCCCCAGCACAATAGCTCCTGCCTGTGTCTCAGTAGATATAGATGATGCTGATAGTTTGCCTGAAAGAGCGGGCCCGGATATCACAGCAGACGTCGCCAAGTATGGTAAAATGTGGCTTGATGTTGTGAAAAAGCGTATTGACTCTTTGAATGGGAGGCTACCGGCATCAAAAGATGTATCAGTTTGCCCATGTTCCGCAGCAGGACTCTCAGACAAAAAAGATCAAGGTGACGGAGGGCCTTTTCCATCGTCTCCTCTTTTTATTTTGCCGCCCTCGCCCCCTCCTAGATCTCCTTTCTCACTTCCTTCAGTGACAGATGCAAAAGGAATACAAGGTGCAACTCACGAATCGGGTGTTTCTCATGTAAATGAAAAGAAAAGTCAGAGTCTTGATGCAATGTCAACTACTGTTACCATTGATGAAAGTGAGTTTTCCTCTTCATAGCTCTTCTTACATTAATTTTTAAGTATGCTTTTCTACCCTGTGTACAGAGATTTAAATCTTATCAGATTTGAACCGAAAATTCTAAATTGAACGAATAGTTTTTCATAGCTTGCAATCACTTTCATTTGTTGAAAAATTGAGTTCAGCAGAGCATTCCTGAATTTAAAAAGGTCACCTTTTTCCTTGACTTAAGTTTCTGCTCACTCAATTAGCAGGCATAGTGATGAAAGGTTAATTTGAAATTTTTTTAAGGCTGAAAAATTTATAGATGTTGAATATATTTTTTTAAAGAAAAATCAGACTGATTGTAGACATCAGAACATTCTAACATCAGAACATAAGGCACCTATATTTGCATTTACGAGCATTTCAATGCGCCAATAAAGTAATTGTGAAAAAGAGCATGTGACGGATTTGTCCGATGCATACTTGGTGCAAGTCCAATGGTCTTGTAGTGCAAAATATTAAGTTTAAAACCTTAATAGTCCAAACCCTAATGAGATAATTAAAGGTAAAAATATGAGAGATTTTTGTTTACGCTTTAAAATACCTTGTAGTTTACATTTCCCAAATTTTGAACTAACTAGGTTTTTTTTTACTGTCTCTTTTCACAGGCATTGATCAACAATATGGAAAGAAATCAGATTCTCAGTCAGAATTACCAGGCCTCTTTGATTGGTTATTCAGAAACACGGACAGTGAACCAGATAGTTGCAAAGCTACAACTGGTATGTAGTTAATATTGTTTTAGTCTGAATTTTATTCAGAGGGAAATAATAATATTTTTGGTTGTGATCTTTCGCCTATCTTATCAGCTCACAAATGTCACAACAACCATACTTGAATGATTTTATGAACTTTGTTTTTAAGAAGTTTTCAATCAGGCGTTGAAGACAGTACCATCTATGCAGCACCTTGATTATTTTAAGCTTGAAAGGGTTTCATAAAATGATGATCTGTCGAATCAGTGAATTGTATGATATTGAAAAGGATGCTAAAAAGTAAGGTGTTAAAAGTTGGTGCATGTATTGAGTAGATGTAAGAAAAGAAAAGGCACAGTTCGTCTACCGACACTAATGTCTGTTCGTATAACCGCTTTATCTTCACTCCATACAGAAGTCACCATATCTGCACCTTTGCTCTTCCCCTGAATAAATTCCTCTGAAGTAAGTTTATCAAAAGTTGATCACATGAAACTGAGATCTTTGTCAGAAAGAAAATCTGCTGCACTGTCCTCAGGAAATATCCACAGCTAGTAATTTTAGATTCTCCCGAGAATAGATCTTTAAGTAACAGATTCAATGAGAGTGTGGATTTCCATCCAACCATTTCTCATGGCTCACATAACATCTTGCTTTTTTTTTTTTTTTTTTTTTTTTAATTGATTCCAAGGTAACATTTAGGTTCAGCATTGTGTGTCAATTATAGGTAGAGAGATTAACTTCTGGGAGTCTGTGAAGCAGTTGTCCTGTATCTAACTGAAAGTTGAAGTAGTAGCCTCATTTTGAGTCTTTGGACTACAACATCTAATTTTCCGTACTGATGTAGTCACATATTGTTTTCCATTAAGATTTACCAAGCAAAAGAGTTTAATTTCATCATTACTTGTACTTTACCTAGCATGAGTTAAATTGAGACAGCACCAAAGAGTAATTGTGTATTTTTCCTGTAATAAACTCAAATATGTTCCCATTGCGTTGAGGTAAGCTCAGTTTTTACATGACCAGTAATTTTTATGAATGAACTTGTTATGGACGCTGCGCCCTCTCCTGTAGCTGCCTCCTCTGCTGTGAAGATTAAAAAGAAACCGAGATCAAAAAGTACCTCTTGGTTTTACACTGTTTCTGATGATGATTTGGCAACTCCTAAAACTAATTTTCATTTAACGTCTTTTAAGTCGAGTGGTAAGTTGTCCTCTTCAGCTGAAAGCCAACTATTATTTGTTCGTTTTATGTTTGCTTTATTTCCCTCAAAGGACACTAATCAAAATGCATCCTTGCAAACTCTGTAAAACTTTTCAGAATTGGTGAAGAAAATTGATTTTTCTATAACAATAAAAACCCATCAGTGGATACTTACAACATTGTAATCTAAGGTATGCATTTTTCGACTTCAGCTATCAATATGTACATTTTTTGGTTGATGCTTGGTGTGGAAATGAGAATCAGCTAAAGCCATGATCAGTCGATCGTAGTGTCTGCAAAATTGCTGAAGAGCAATTACTTGGAGAATCGGTTAATTTTTTACTTTTAGTCTGACTCTTCATTTGTGACTCTTGGTATCTTATCATGAATCAAGGAATATTAGAAGAATTGTTGATTTTTAAAGTTCAAAAATAATCTTTGAATGATGCATTTTTGTTACAGGAAAGAGTAAAGTTGCAAGTGATGAAAATTCTCACAGTGAGTGCTCAAGACAGCCGTGTGTATCCACTACAAAAAATGAGCCTGACACCTGTTTTTGTTCGAGTATGAACAATTGTGATAGAGTTTTGAAGTCAAGTGTTCCAGCTACCACCCAGCAGAATCTCAACGGTAATATTTTACATTTAAAATTAAGCTTACATTTAGGATTAGCTTTTTACAGTTAAAATTTAGCTTTTGAGAATGAGTTTTCCTTTTTTTCAATGGTCAAAAAAATGTTTTCTTTCTCTCACTCCTGATGTAAAACGAACTTATGAATGCAGTGGTTCTTTTCCTTTCACGATAATTTGTGCCATATTTCTATACATTAAGATTATGATGGATCACAAGATACATGGAGCTTAACCAAGCTTTCAAAAGACCTGTTCCTTCATTAAAATTTCAAGCAAATCGGAAATGCAGAGAACCTCCTTAATTAACTTTCAAGCGAAGAATCAGCATTTCAGTATGAATTCTATTTTATAGTTTACATTTAAACAGTTAATTCAAAATTTCTGTTGGTGAAAAAACCATAATCAACTCAGGTCAAAGTGTAATTGATAAAAATCCATCTGGAGACAAATAACTGGAACTTGGTGCGACACATTTTCCTCCTCCATTGGTAAAAATGTCTCTCTAATTCCGCCAAGAAGCGTTAGTACCCAAGAAATAAATTTTTCGATCGTAAAATGTACCAAAATTAGTCTAAACTTGATTTGACTCCTGCAGGTTTAAGTTTTTTGTGAGCAGGACATGTGAATTGAGGCACCAAAAAACACTATTTCCTCGCTCATTACTTAAATTAGGAAAACTTTAATGCATCCATTGTCTTTATTGTAAAATTCCATTAAAAAAACATATATTGTGGTACTTCAGTTTGCACCCTTTCTAGTGCTCTATTAAAAGTCATTTATTTTCGCCAACGTCTTTGACCTCAATCATTTCGATCTTAATACTCAATGATGTGCTATTTCGCTCCTCCTACAATTTCGACGGTGTAAGTTGGCAATCACATAACTCGGTTTGTGATGTCTCAGACTACCTGTCATACTTTATTTTTTAAATGGAAAACTACTCATGGCAATTCTTTAAAACTGCCATGATTTTTCCTCTCTGTGCAAAGAAAATTCTGCATAAACTTCAAGGAATGATGTCAATTTGTTCTTCTTTAAAAAAATAACACAGAGGCGGAGATTTTCAGACACCGCAAATGAGATATGTGATAGCAGACGTACGCCATCAATGCGCCATTATGATTATCGTGGAGATAACCCCAAGTTGTTGAATGTTAATTTTAATTTCCAGACGCCAGAGGAACTCGTAACTATCCAGATGTCTTGAGTAATTCGCCTAGTAGCTCAGGAATTAGCACAAGTGGAAATGAGAATAAACCATGTAAATGCCCGTCACTTCAGGAGCAAGAAAAGACCCCAAAACAGAGCACTGGTGCAATACCAAAGTCCAGACTCCACAGACGTAAGTTTCTCTACTATCGTACCCTTTCTTCATTTTTTTTTGGGGGGGAGGGGAGGAACTTTTCCTTTTGAATGGGTCAATGTAAGAGTTTAAAATACTTTGAAAGTTAAACTTTACAGGACATTTATGAAAACGTCTACCTAATGAGCATAGTATCAAATGGACGTTAATTATGTTTAATTAAGCAAATTTTAATTTATATTTCCAGATCCTAATCAAGTCTTAAAGAAACATGCTTCTACATCAACTTCATCATCCCTTTTAAGTCACGATCCAAAACAGTCCATGGAAGTCCGGCGTCGAACGAAACCAAGAAAAGGTAAGTTTATTTTCGTAAGAAAATTTTCAAAGAAAATATTCACACAAAAAGCTACAATCAAGTTCCAGATTAAAATCTTTGATTTGTTTGGTGTTTAGTAGCCAGATTTTTGAAGCAATGACTGTGAATTTATCTCTCTTACAGTGGGATGTGTACAAGTGGTTTCTACTGAAGTAGATTTGCTTTATTGATTGGTTTGACTGCATAATATCTGTTTTGTGTCTTTACTTTTCTATGTAAGAAATGCAGTTAGCTCAGCTTTAATCTGAGTCGCTGAATGGACAAACAAATCTTTTTAACCAACTAACCAGTCATGCCACTCTTACGCATAGTATTTTCATGTCTTTACAACAAAGACAACATTTTAATAATTGGCCTGAGGATTACCCAGAAGGTATTTTGGTTTTCAATTGATGTTTCAAACTATGTATAAATGAGAAATGAAAAAACTAACATTGTTACTCTTCAGTTTTAATCGCGCTCATCTTGCTGAAATTATTCCCAAGTACCCTCTAAAAATACAGCTGAAGAGCTCTCTATCAAAGCTACGATCAACTTGCTACCTTCTCATTTTTGTCTTTTTATTTCCCTTTTGCCTTCTAGTGAAGAGATTTATCAGTTTTTAGATTTTAAATATTGAACATTTAAACCAAGATTTTAATGTTTTCGACTTCATTCGTCTGCAGAGGCATTTTTTAAACTTTATTAACATATTCACTACTTGCGCACTGAAAATCTCTTTTCGGTGAAAAAAAGAGTCTTTGTAGGTAGTCCAATAGTTTTGTATTCTGTAAATCTTTATCAGTTGTAACTTTTTTGTTTTCAGCATCAAGTAGACCTGCAGTGGAAAGTCTTTTGAAAGCAAGTGGCGAAGAAGAGTTCACAAACAAATACCGCCACCCAACCCAACAAAACCGTGACACAAGTGATTTGGCTGAAATCCAGTCTCAGATTGATCAAGTCGCAAATGAAGCTTCCTCTTCTGGCTCCAACAATGAACTGAGCTCCCTTCTTCCAAAACCTCCCCTTTGGCCTTTATCACCCTCTTTTCTGAAGTCCTCAACCTCTTCCACCTCTTGCTCTCATGTTATCGGAGGGTCCTCCAGTTCCAATGACTTTAAGCGGTCCGAGCGACTGTTAAAACGTGCCTCTAAAACATACAGGTAAACTTAGTCACTCAACCAATGAAATTAGCCTAAGTTCTATAATTTACTGTAGTAATTCACAATGGGAGAAAATATGTTTTCTTCACTGTACAATCAAAGAAGTTTGTGTCTCTGACTTCGAAACAAAATTAAGAAACCATAGTTTTGCATTTATTTGCCTAATGCCAGTACTATTTGCGCCAGTTAAGTTTCAATAATATCATAATTCTTCCTTCCCATTTGTGTTATTTAACAAGAGCCATGATCAATCACAATTTGATACTTTCACACTACCTGCTGAGCCCTTGCTACGGTTTTTATTTTTTACCTCTCATTTACAGATCAAGAAGAACAAGAAACATGGGTGATCCGATTGGACCATCAATGGCTCCATCCCCCTCTGCAGGAGCTGGAGCCTTATCGGGGATGCAAGCTCATAGTGCCGCCTCAATGCAGCTTGCAGAACTCGTTGGTGGCACACATCTTGCATCATCGCACGACGACACAGTAGATGGTGCTGTTCATGTTTTCCGAGACGAAAATGGACAGTGGATGACCTACACTTTCGATGAAAAGGGCACTGGCACAGACAATTTCATTCCTCCGGGCCCCAACAAATTTTTGCAATCGCTTTTGGCGCAACAGACCCACCCAGAGAATCGTCAAGTCACCAAATCGCCACCAGTGGCAGATGCGTTTAATGAGATATCAGCTGTCGCAGATGCCGGAGTTCAAGTTCCGTATTTATCTCGGAGAATGTCGCTGTCAAGTGATTGTTCCAGCTGCACTTCTCCTGTTCATTTGTTACCAACAGTGCCTGCAAACTCTGCTGCCTCTAAGTCCCTTCTGCAACATCTTCGTTTAAATTCTAGCGGTGTTTACGTAGTTGAATCTATACATCCTCTAATTGCTCCTCCCGAAGCAGGGGTATCTTTGTTAGGCTCGGTCTCAGAGCGAATGCAAGAGAACGCCTCTCACCAGCTAGGTATTGAACAGTTTCGAGATCAGTTCCTCGCAAGTCCCTACATATGCCAGCGTGAGGCAGGAGACCGTGAAATTGTCCGGAGTACCAAGTATGAATTCATGAGTTCGATTGACTCTCCGAAGAACGGGAAAAAAACTCAAAAATATTACAATTACCATTTATTCCCATGTGCTCCGATTAAAATAAAATTTGATCGGTTAGCTCTTCTGGCTGTCCTAGACCGGAATTTAAGTTTTTTTGAAACTTTCTTAACCTTGTTTTTAGCCATAGTTGTTGCTTTTTTAGGTTCTTTATTATTATTTTTAAATTTCTATCAAGATCTTCAAGCTTTCATGTTCTGCTTGGTGATCGCCAGCTGTCAATACTCTTTGCTTAAAAGTGTCCAGCCAGACGCATCGTCGCCCACGCATGGTTTCAACAGGATAGTTGCATTCAGCCGACCTGTGTACTTTATATTATGCAGTGCCTTAGTCTTAATATTGCACTTGGTTCTAGTCACTAAACAAAGTTGGACCCCTTTTCAAATATATGGACTGCTTTGTTATCCTAGGGAATCAGTCACATTCATGCGTGATACGCTAGTCTCCTTTTTACTTTACTTTCCTCTTGTTTTTAGTTTCGGTCTGTTTCCGCAAGTCAATACCTTTTCCATGTATTTGTTAGAACAAATAGAAATGCATCTGTTTGGTGGCAATGCGACTGCTTCAGCATCTGCTGCTCTTTACTGCGTTCTTCGCAGTTGTTTGGCTGTTTTAATGCTTTACGGTTTTGCATTTGGGGGTCTAAATGAGCCCAAACAATCACAACATATTTTGTTCTCAATATTTTGCGGCCTCCTCATAGCAACATCTTATCATCTAAGTCGAAGTGCGAGTGATCCGACACCAATATGGAACATACTTAAAATGCATTTATGGCCTGATGATGATATTGAATCCATTCCAACTCCATCAAGTGTGAAAAGGAGTAAATCAAGGAACAAGATGAAGCACCAAGGTTCAGAGAAATCAGCTAGTCAATCAAAAATTAGTGAAGCCAAAAGCAATTCTTTAAACAGCTCTAAGAGTGCTGGGTCCGATAAGAAACAATCTCCAAATTGCTCTCAGACAACTGTTCAAGGTAAGTCTAAGTAACACTCAGTAGTTATTTCCTAACTATATTTTTTATTTAATGTGTGAAAGTCGGCAGAATGAAATATCGTGAAACTTCAATATTAGAAAAACCTCCAAAATGTTAAAAAAAAACTATCGAGGCCCAAATTTTGTCGAGAAGTTTGTCGTAAACACCACGTTGAGGCAAGAATGTTGTAAATGACTTTTCTTAATTTGAAATCTAGCTTTTATTGTGGATGATTTTTTTCATTTTTAAATGCTAATTTGGAAGTTTAACATTTTTACTTTAGTTCTTATCTTAACATACCTACCATGTTAATATGCTGAGGTAACGCTATTAAAGTTTTCATATTTTCTAATTCTGTATAAAATTAACAGACCAAAGGTTTATTCAATCATTATTTTTCGGGTTAGTTCTGTGTTTGACGTATCTTTTATATTATTTTTCAGAGCAATGTTTAGACAATGCAGAAAATGGATTTGAAGAGAAAGATGATCAAGAACTTGTAGATCCTCTCCCATCCAAGCTGCAAGAGTCCGTGAATGCCAGACTGAAGTCAGATCTTATTATTTGTACTGTTGCCGCTGTGTTTGTCTTTGTGATTCATTGCAGTGCGGTTTTCACTGCTCTTCAACCAGAACTCAATCCGGTAATTTTTTTTTTTTTTTTTTTTTTTTTTATGTTAAACTTCTTGAATTTTAATTCATCTCAAACAGAATGAAAGATAAGGAGGTATCTTAACTCACAATTTGAGTCAATGAGTGTTCAAAAATGGATGAGCTCCTAATAGATGATTTGGGTCCTTAATGCGGTGACATTGCCCTCCTAGAAGATTCCAGGAAATCCCTAATATTAATTTATACATCCATCGTTTTAACATTTAACTCTGGTTTAAACGCTTTTCTCTCTGCAGACTTGAATTTTGAGTCAAAAACTTGTAACGTACAAGCACTTTTGAAAATTCGAAGATTGTACAAAGCCAATATCCTTAAACACAATGGATGTCAACATCTGTACTGTTCCCATGCACCGCTTTATGTGATTCACTTTTACTTAACTGTAAACATTACTTGTTTCCAGGTTCTTTGGAGTGTCTGTGGTTGTCTAGGCCTGCTTTTACATTATATTTTACCGCAACTGCGAAAACAACTTCCATGGCTATGTATAGCAAGACCTATTTTACGATCTCATGAACATGGACAATATGAAGTTTGCGGACCTGCGAAAATTATGTGGTTTGAAAAGGTACATTTCCGTTCTCCCATCTTTAAAAATAGCTTTTAATTGATTCTAGTTGGTCGCTTAGTGGTAGAATTAAACCTTTTACATCCCCTATTTTGGTTTTAATACCGTGGCTTTTCAAACAATTCAGTTATTTGAAATGATTTGTGGATTATTATGCTAATTTTAACCTACACTTGGTCGCAATATGTACCAAATAATTTGTTGGCTATACCCTAAAATAAGTTTGATACAGAAGAACTGCAGTTTTTTAAATGTGGTGTAGCAGAAAGGGGTTTGTCTTGCAGCAAGTTATGTTGATTTATTATTCAGTCTTAGTACTCTTATTAATTTTTCATTGGCCTCAGCCAGTAGCAGATTCAGGATCAAAACTCATTTTACATTATTGGGCCGTTGAGGAAGTGAATTTTTAGTGCAAAGCAAATACAAAGCAAATGGTCCAAATGGGCCTGTTGCAAACTTTTTTTAGAGCAAAAATAAGAGTTGTTACTCATAGAAAATGTCTCAAAAATCATGATAAGCACATCAACAAAGTCTAAAATACACTTCTTACTTCATAATTTGCTCAAGAAATTTGCATTTTTTCGAGCTTCCCGCCTCCAAAACGATACTACGGCCCAGATGAACATCTCGTTAGAGGAGTCATTCCATCCAACCTCTGCTCACAAGGATACTATGCAATTCAACATAGCCGATGCCAATCTGCCAAAACACATGTGACGGGACGAAGATTCTAACCACCTGATAACAAACGGCGTGTTTACATTCACGTTTTTCTTGCGTTGATAGATATCCGCCTTTATTAACCTCGTGCTATCCTCAACTTGCGCGCGGAAGCATTGGCCATGTTGAGCTGGGATTGAATGGAACGACTCCTCTTACGAAATGTTCACCTATGCCGCAGTATCCTTTTTGAAGCAGGAAGCATAAAAAAACGCAAATTTTTTAAGCAGATTGTGAAGTTAGAAGTTCATTTCAGAGTTTGCCGATGCGCTCATTAAGATTTTCGAGACATTATCTATGAGGAACAACTCTTATGTTTGCTCTGACAAAAGTTTGCAACAGGCCCATTAATATTAGTTTTCCGTCAAGTACAAATAATTTGTTTATGAAAATGTGCAAATATTTGAAGGGCGGTGACTCTATATTTACCATCAATTACGGCATCAGCACAATTCGAGTTATTATTAAAGGTTTTATGATTTCTTAGAAAATAATATTTTCCTTCTCTCAATTTCTTTTCAGATGTTCGTGTACCTGTGTTTTTTTGAGAAAAATATTCTGTATCCAGTTTTATTCCTCAGTTGTCTGACATCTGACAGCCCAGTCATCATTCGAAAGTTCGGGGTTGCCCTTGGTGCATTTATTGTCACTGTTTGCGGACTAAAATGTCTTCGCTCTTCATTCTCAGATCCTCGCTCTCAGTATCTCATTTTAATTTTTTCTGTCTTATTTTTCCAACTAGACTACGCTGCAAGCTCAGAAACTGTCCTTGTAGATTATTTTATAACGGCAATCGTATACCACAAGACTTATGAACTGTTATTGAAAATACAATTTGTCGTCACTTACATCGCCCCTTGGCAAATCACCTGGGGCTCAGCATTTCATGCGTTTGCTCAACCATTCTCCGTGCCCCATTCTGCAATCATGTTCATGCAAGCCACCTTATCAGCAGTGCTCTCAACGCCACTGTATCCGTTTCTGGGAAGTGCAATATTCCTGACATCCTATCCTCGCCCTGTCAAGTTTTGGGAACGAGACTATAATACTCGCAGAGTTGATCATTCGAATACTCGCCTGTCTTCTCATCTGGAAAGGAACCTAGGAGCTGATGATAATAATCTGAATTCAATTTTTTACGAACATTTAACACGATCGCTTCAGCACTCATTATGCGGTGATTTAATTCTCGGCCGTTGGGGACCTGTTGGTCAAGGTGATTGCTTCGTCTTAGCATCAGAAAATCTAAACTGCCTTGTCCACATAATCGAACTTGGAAACGGTCTAGTCACTTTTCAAATGCGCGGATTGGAATTTCGAGGAACGTATTGTCAACAACGTGAAGTTGACGCAATCACTCAAGGTGTGGAAGAAGACAAGGGATGTTGCTGTTGCAAGCCCGGTCATCTTCCAGACATGCTTTCTCTAAACGCAGCTTTTAGTCAGAGATGGCTGGCTTGGGAAGTAACGCAAACAAAATATGTTCTCGAAGGATACAGCATCTCGGACAATTCAGCAGCCTCCATGTTCCAAGTGTTTGACTTCCGCAAAGTGTTAGTGACCTACTACGTAAAAAGTATCATCTTCTATGCCGTCAGTTCTCCATTACTTGAAAGTTGGCTATCATCATCAACCATTTTAGATGCCTTAAAATCAACTCTAGACCGGAATTTTGTCGATTTAGATCCCATTTTCAGCATGAACATCGATGAAGACTACGATTTTCGAGCCAGTGGTATCACAAGAAATAGTTTCTGTGCTATCTACTTAGAGTGGATTCAGTTTTGTGCATCTAAACGATCAAAACCACTAGGAGACAAAGGCCGTGATTCACCATTAGTATCTCTTTGTTTTGCTCTGAGTTTGCTTGGCCGACGGACATTGGGCGCAGCATCTCACTATTCTGTTTCTAGTGTGGAGTACTTTTTATATGGTTTACATGCGCTATTCAAAGGAGATTTCCGGATAACTTCCACTCGAGATGAATGGATTTTCTCAGACATGGAACTTCTTAAGAAAGTAGTCGCACCAGGGGTTAGGATGTCTCTGAAACTACATCAAGATCATTTCATGTCCCCTGACGAATATGAAGATCCCAACGCACTCTACAGTGCAATCGTCAGTCATCAAGAAAATCTTGTCATTTCCCACGAAGGAGATCCTGTTTGGAGAAATGCCGTTTTGTCTGGCATGCCGTCCCTCCTTGCCTTACGTCACATACTTGAGGACGATAATGATGATTACAAGGTACTTTTCTCAATATATTTAGACCTCACTGAGTTGGAATGTGTCAAGAATGAGGCTTTATTCTAATTTAGAGGGGCTCCAGAGGTTGTGGGAAGGGTCTGAGCAAAATGAAGGAAAAGTCCACTGCACTTGCGTCCACCTATGGACCTGTTAAGTCACAAAACAACTTACCCCATTTCACAGGTGTCATTTGAAATCCTAACTTTATTCTCATTATTCTCCGTTTCTTTAAAAAAGTAAAAAAAAAAAAAAAAAATATGGATGACTTCTGGACAAAGGTTTGAGTTAAAAGCTTAAAGTAAACTACTGTCATGAAGTAAAGTCAGACATGACACTTTATGTCCATTCAGTTCCACAGTGGGTGAATATGCAATAAAACAGGACTTGACAGGTTTAACGAGGGTCTGCAGCCTTAGCAGGTTTCGACTCAGTGAGGTTTGTCGTAATCACTAATTTTAATTATCTTACCAAATTTCATCTTGGTTTCTCAACTTTGGAAGTAGAGACACCCATGTTTCAACGATTCCTATCGGTGGCCAAAATGCGAAATTGTGTATCTCCATTTGCAACTTTGCAGATTTCCTATCATATTTTATTTTGTCTTCAGAAAACTAGCCAACTTAATTTCTTGAAACCCTCTTGAATTTCTTGTCTCCGTCAGCTGACTATTTTTTATAAAATCGAGCTATGAACTTGTCTCGTTCATCTTTAAAAAATGAAAAGTGGAGTGGATTTTTTGAAAAATTGCAATAGAGATATGTAGTTTTGCACTTTGGCCATGGAAATGACCCTGTACCATATTCCACAGCCTGAACAAAATATGGTTTTAATTAGCGTGCAGACTATGAATGAGCTTGCCCAGTAATTTTCAACTATTACACTTTTGAAAAGTTGAAAAAGAAATTAGTTCATATGAATTCTTTCTGACAATTTTTGTAATAATCTTACACATCGCCAGATAAACCAAGAAAGAGTTAGAACATATCTTTTATGCAGCAGGTGCACTTTTCTAGTGCGATCTGTGTCCATATAGCTGTGCACCATGTATTGATAATGACTGCTTGGCCTTTAGATCATTCTAGAGGTAATGCACAATTGGAAGTGTAACCCAAGAATATTTGTTTGTGTCATATTGGTTTTCTTGACAATATGTGTTTGAATTGATGTAAAATGGATGTCCTCTCTGTTTCAGGTGATAATGTTGAACAAGCGATACTTAAGTTTTCGGGTGATCAAAATGAACAAAGAGTGTGTAAGAGGACTCTGGGCAGGACAACAACAAGAACTTGTTTATTTGAGAAATTGTAACCAGGAGCGAGGAAGCATTCAAAATGCGAAACAGGTAAATATCAACAGGAATTATAATTCTATTTGGATAGAATCACCAAAAAATTACGATAATTTTATTTCACATGTAATTTTCTCTCAATTTATTTCTCCTGATGAAGAATTATGCCAAATTTTAACGCACGATAACAGCAAAAGTAGATTATCTTTCTTGCTTACTTAGTTGCTTATCTCAGAGGCTGTTGCAAAATGGATCATAAAACAAGGTGTGAACTCAAGCATCAAGATATCTGTTTTCTCATCAAAATTTTACTTTGAAAACGATTTATGCAACGATAAGTATTAATAATAACTCTTAACCAAGATATTAACATTTTTCAATGCATAATCTCAAACTTGCCACCCATAGATATAACAATAATCTACTGGAATTAAATCGCAAAAAATTTAAAAAAAAAACTAAAAAATTACGTAGTGCTGACTCAGACTAATTTTTTTCTCATTCTAATCTCAGGCTCTTCGGAACATTATCAATTCCTCATGTGATCAACCAATTGGATATCCTATCTTCGTGTCTCCTCTCACAACCTCCTACGCAGAAACAAACGAACAATTATGCAGTATTATTGGTGGCTCACTTAGTTTAGGCGCTATGAAGCGAGCTGTTCTAAGATTATGGAACCGGTAAGTACTTTTAGTATCCTTTGTTTTTAGAATGTCCCTAATATTTTTTTAGAACTCAGTCAGTGTTCATCGAAAAAGTTACCATTTGTAGAAATTTGTTGCCGTGCCACTTGAAAATCTAGCATGAGTTCGTTTTCAAATAATTTAATCAGAATTTTTTCATTCAAATTACTCAGAATTTCAGCTTTTATTTCATCTTACTGTAAACATGAAAGCTCATCAGTTCAGTTACTGAGTCATAATTTCATAAGCAATATCACTCTCCCCTTTCAGGTATTCTTGCCTTCTGTGGTTTCCTACCTATTATCTGATAGAAATTACTGGCAATTTTCCGTTGATTTTACCTCCTTTTAATGTCTTTGTTGTCATCTTATGTTCACAGAATGAGACGGCGGTGTATCGAGGGTTGTTCCAGCGGCGGATCATTGCAACACGATGATGGTGGTTTTGGTCATGAAGGCATGTATGCAATGACTCCGTGCAATATTCACTCAGGTAAGATGAGAAGCATGTTTAATAGCATACTCTTTGAGGCACCAGTGATATTTATCATTTTAACATTATGGCTGCTCAAAAAATAAGTCAAAGACGCCTGTCAAACTTTACTGTCTTGAAAAATTGTGAATTTTTTATGGGATCTTTGAATATTCACTGATCAAAATTTTTTTCTGTCGTAGGGTATAATCGATCAACTCCTGCGAGTCAATCCATTGAAAGCACCATCATGGGAGGTGGGAGTATGGGCAGAATCAACCGAGGTAGTTTAGGTAGCACAACAGGGAAGCCAAGCTCATCAACACTAGCTAGTTTGGCTGGACTCCTGTCATCATCCCAGCAACCATCCGCAGATAGTAATTCCAAAACTTCAACCACCTCCAACAACAATCCTTCTATATCAAAGGATGACCATGAGAAAGAACCTCTACAGCAACGAGTTCGAGTAAGTAGCAAACTGTACATTTCTCGTGAAAGTATTAATACATTTTTTGTTTAATTTATTTATTTATTTTTGTAGGTATCTCAAAGAAATTTAAAAAAAAAAATGTTCAGAAGAAATGATAGGCGCCAAATTGACTTACTCTGCGGGTCCAGAGCAAAAAGTACTTAAAAACTTAAAAACTTTCCGCTTTTAGCAGTATTTACCACTCACACTCTGAGAGAATATACTGAAGATACTTAGTAGATCGCAATTAACTTTCTATCCCGACTCACCAAATATTTGTAATCCAAATTCTTTCATGATGGTGGTGTACAAATGGCGTGCCATTATTTGGATTACAAACATTTGGTGAGATGTGATAAAGAGTTAGTGCAATCTATTGAGCAATATAAATGACCAAAGTTTGTAATAATAGTTTTATCATACATTTTAGATATCCCACCTGAACAATCTATGCAACATCATTAGATGAGGCGACAGTATAGTTTTGAAGTCAACGGTTTTTTTGTCTCATGATGATTGATGAATAATTTGTTGAGTAAAATTCGCCAAATGATGACTGATAAATGTTGGGGGTAAGCACTTTGCTAGGCGAGTTTTTGCAAATCACGATGAGACTGATAAACTAGTCGCTCAACTGTCCTGTCACCAGTCATCATTAGGCAAATCTAAGTGTCCATGCTTGAGAGTAACTCTCATATTATAGGAAACATAGCAGTGCAAGGTGTGTGAACAGGATTAAATTTTGCAATAAGGAACTACTGCCTCTGGCTCTTCCATAAAAGCACGTATCTGCATAGGGAAACCAATGGCATTTATGTTGTTTCTTAAATGAGCCAAAAATAGTGGTTCCTTATTGCTAAATGTAATTCAAATATGTCCTCTCTGCTTTTACTCATGAGAATTTCATAATCAAACAAAAGAGAATCCTTGAGCGTGGTTATTTGAAAATGCTGGTAATTTTTATACTTTTGTATCTCCTTTCATGGATGTCCTACTAATTGTAAGGGACTTAGTTTTCTTCGCACGATAATTTATTTGAATTATTTATTTGTTTTTGAAACCTGAAAGTTTACAATAAGTGCTCATTTATGTTTTTTAGATTGTGGATCCCTATCAAGTGTATGATGCTGTAAATTTGGGGCGACGGATAGATGTCCTTTGGCCTGATGAGAGGATGCGGCAGCAAGGTGGTCGTACTTTTTGGCAAGACTGGATACCCCAAACTGGAATGGAAGGACAGGTCAGTTTACATTCATTATTTCCAAAGCAAAAAAGCTTTTGGATGTCAAAGCCTCTATGCAATACTAACGTTCTTTTCAGCACTTTTCTATCCGGCTGTTTTAGTCGTGTTGTTTAGTGTGAGTGGAAAGTTTGAACTTTTGCATAAAATCCTGTTAATGTCTTGGTTAAGAGATTTAGTAAACCTCGGATTAGTTGAACTAACATGACAGTTGGCCAATTTGGATTATGGAAAGTTCAGATAATCCGGCGTCTACTTTTCGTGAAATAAATGGATAGTCGATGAATTAATGCAAACCTTTTTAATTTTGTACTTCAGTACACACAAAATTAGTAAAACAATATTAGTATACTTATACAAAGTTTCTTTGGTGTTAACCTATTCAAAATAATCTATGACTTTCTCCTGGGCATGGCCAGCCACCAGTCTTTTAGCTACTGATCCGCTCCATTTATCGAATCCATTGTGACTGCCAAGTGAAAGTGAGGAATATTTTTCAACAAACCAGTTCGGATAATACGAGGTTTACTGTACCTTCAACAATTTTGTTGCATAAATCATACTCTACGTCAAATTCTAATGAGAAAACATCATTATGCTTAAATTTGCACCTCGTCTGGTGGGCCATTATTTACTCAATCTATCTTTTTAGTTCAGTTATGCCTTCTTTATTTAACCCTGACAATGCACCTAGCTATTACATGCTGGTCACCTTTTCATGTATTTTTATGTCGAATGAGTCCAGTTTCCAGTGTCCCCTTAAATCTTTAATGGAATCATATAGTGATTCAAAGAAACATTGACAATCAACTGTAACTCATCATCTGCAAAAGGCAAGAAAAGGTCAAAAATATTTAATTGGCTGGATTAATGTATTTAGTTTAATCTTGCTTGGGGTGTTCTTTGAGAATTTTTTTTTTACCTTTTTGATAGCCTTCAAGTGTTCGTAACTCACCTGTCGTTTTGATGCTTTCAGGTTGTTCATCGCTGGATTCCCAACCATAGAGATCCAAACCGGAGGTCTCACGTTGATAAGACTGTGTTATTAGTGAAAATAGATGATAAGTATGTGCCCATTGCAGAGAGTGGGGTCCAAGATTTAGGAGCTGAAGTCTGAACCTCTATCAAAGTCATCCCATCCATCTCTCGCAATAGCTCTTAAAAGAGCATGGTGTGGAAAGCATTTTTATTTTTCAGTTTCTTCCCATTATATTTTTTCATCCTTGAATTGTGAATGAAAAAGAAGTACAAAATGCAACTCCAAGTTGCTGCTTTTCAGATAAATGGTCAGTTTATCTGCTAAGATATGTCTTCCCATTTATGAAGCAGTTGTTATGTATAAAAGATTGGTTTAATTTTCTCATCTTTTTTTCTAATGTAATTCTGAGAATATTAAAGATGAGTATCCTGTTAATCTCAAGCTAGGTAAGGAGAATATTCTCTAAGAGTTAAATTCACAAGCGCAATGAAAATTTACTGATCCTTACTGTTAGAATAATTTTAAATTTATTTGTGACTGGTTGAGCCATAAATGTATGTACTGTCGCTGTTAGGAAATCTTGTCATACTTTTCTTATTATTTTCCTAAACGGTATTTTTTTGTCGTGAGCCTTGACTTGGAGATCAGGTGTGACTGAATACCTCAGTTGAATTCTGATATTTAGATGTGTGCCTCCATAATCTTGACATCAAAGCACTTTAAATTGAATCATTTGTCCGATATTTTTTTTATGTAAAAATGTTTCACGCAAGAGGTATGGAAAATATCCCTCTTTCCACAACATTGTGGTATCGATCTTTAAAAGAATAATCTCATAGCTTCAAATTTGGAAAATAATCAGTTTGATGCAGCTGTTTAGAGTCTTTCCAATCTCATCTGTAATGGTCTTGCCCAATTTTGTTGTGTTATTGCAAGAAGAAGAGAGATATATAACAATTTTTAAAGTGAGATGTGATACATAGTTATGCTCTTTGAAATATCCAATCCATATATATGCTTCAGAATGAGGCTAAAATGCTATAAAAAGATTTAAATTTTTATTAAATTTTTTATTTTATTTTTATGTTTTGGACCGTAGGCCACTAAATAAGGTATAATTTCCAACACAATGAAGTATTCCATCACCTAAGAAAAATTTCATGAGGAAAACATAAAATTTTGAAGACAAAACTTGTTCGGTTTTTTTGGTTTTCATTTCAGGCCTTGTCTTGCAGCCCATTACATTCGTCCAGTTTCCCTATTTATCTTCCTTCTCCAGAAGAAGGAATGATTTTATTGGGGAAAAAAAGTTATTCAAGGAGAGGTGTATCGCATTATTGCCTCACGAGAAGGAAAATTATTGAAAGCCAGAAAGAAACACTATGCCAAAGTCACACTCCAAGTTAAATCTTACCCACTTATACTCTTCACTAGGCACCACTCTTTGTTATTTTTTGGCCCTTTAAACCGGCACTGCCATGGCATACCTTCAGTCTGAATAGTACTATTTTGGCTTTTCTATCCATATGCAAGTGTAAGCATCAGTTGTCTTTCTATCTCTAATTTTAATCGGCCCCAAGTCTAATTTTTTGTCCAAAATTACGGAGGATCAGGAAATTTTTATTGCTCTTTATCTCGAAGGAATCATTTTAAATTTTATAAATTGAAATCAGGGTTTGTAAATTTTTCTCAATATTCTTATTTTTATTCATTTTGTGCTTTGAATTTTGTGATATGAACTATGCACTTAAGAACAACCAATGAAATGAATTATGTTATTTGTATGTTTTTGAAACTTACTCTTGTTTCTAAGTTTTTGATATATTATGTGCTCATCTAGGTATGAGCTCTAGAGGAAGAATTGATAATGAACGGCATCTGCCATTTTATAATTTTACAATAAAGAAACGCAAACGATTATTGCAGCCTGGTGTGAAGCGAAGGTCAAACCTGTGTCTCCCAGATCTTAATTTTACTGAAGAGTAACTGAGATTAAATTATTTGCCTTAATCATAGATTTAATTGTTAACTACTTACTTTGTTTTTCTTTTTTTCTCTTTTCCACCCTGTAATCCTGTTTTAGTAACAGTGTGAGTGAAAGCATATGCCAAAATTTCCTCAGGAGGGCTGTTATCACTAATCTTTATTTCTTCTAGGAAGTGAAATAAACGATAATGAATGTTTGGTTCTTTCCAGTAGAATAATTATGAGAAAAAATTGCTAGAGCCAATGTTCAATTTTCTGCTCTGAATGTAGGCTGTGAAATTTTGTTGTTTTCAAGTAGGTATGGGGACACTTTTGACAATTTAGAGGTACAATTATACAACTGATAATCATTTCCTCTAGAATGTAAGATCCCCACAGCAGTTCAGGACTGACTGATACCCTTATCGACCAATTTTTTGTTGAAATGCCTGCAGTTAGACTGTTTCCTTTCTTCCGTTTTTAATTTTTATTTTTTTTTTCTCATTTGTGATCCTCTGATCAAATAGTAACTTCATTTTATGTATGCTTAACGTTTTTAAAAGATAGGTACAGGAGAAGTGTGAACATTTCTGCACCACAAAGGACCTTTTTAGGCTAAGAATTCAGTGATTGTAATATCAGCCTCATTTCTCAATTTATACTCAGTTGAAATATTTCGAAATGTATCCTTAAACTTTAATTGTAGTGAAGAAAATATGAAGAATATATTAGCAGTGTGGGACATACTACAATTTCTCCATAAGAATGAAGAGCATTTAAAAGTACGCATTTCCAGCCCTAAAATCTTCAGTGTATGTTGTGCCTATTTTGTCATGCAGACTGTGAATTTTATGCCCTGATTAAAACCTCATGCACGTGATTCCTTTCATGATCAGATAACTTTCTTAAATTAAAAGAGCAATTCAGTTGGAACATAGACATGTATTCTGAATTCCTGCCAAAACATTTGTAAGTCCAGACTTTTTATTTTAAAAATGACTCAACCCCACATTAATTATCAAGAAAAATCTTTATTATTCTGTTTGATGTTTCATTTTAAAATGTTTACAAGCCTTCAGTGTCAAAAAAGGGAGTAATTGAAGATCTCACTTTTTCTTGGTCTTTTTTTCCTCTTTATTAGTGATGTCAGTTTCATCAAATTTCTCAAGCTCGAATAATATTTTCTACTCACAGATTCACAAGCTCGAAACCGGTTTCACCATTAGTATTAGGGCTGTTGGAGACCCTGGTTTTAAAAAGATCAGCTACTTCTTCTGTGTGACGAATCAAGTTTTTTGGTGCTCAGAGAATATTCTAGGAACCCTTACTTTCTGTTCATCTGTTGGTCCTCTCATTCCTCTTATTTAGTCAAAGCAGTTTCACCCTTGGAAAGTCAAAAGGAAAAGAAACTTCAAGAAATGCTATTACCATAGCATGCATGAATGCATTTTTGTTTAGTTATTAGTATCAGCCTAAGAGCAAAAAGACAGAACTCAACGAAAAGAAGTAGGGAAGGTGATGGATTTCCCTTCTTACTTTTTGTTGTCATAATGTTTGTAGTCTAAGTTAAATATGTTTATACCTTTATTTTCTTTCATCTAATTACATTCGTTTTTAAAAATGATCTTCGTCTTTGTGTTTTTTACTACCTCATTTCTATTTTGAGTCACATAACATTTTATCTTATCTATAGGTAACTAGCCCTGGTCTTATAGACTATTTCATAAAAATTGAAGAGTGAGGGACGAAGTTCAGTATTGAGCTTAATCTATTTATTAGTGGTTTAAAAGCAGGTCATCGGCTCTTTCAAAAAATCCACGCTCGACAAAGGCAATCAATTTTCAAAAAATAGATTGAGCCGATAGATTGCTACTTTCCTTCTGCTGCCAATTTTCGTGGCGTATACTTCAGGTATCTTATGGATGGGGGAGTTATGAAATGTGTTCCCTCCAGATTTCTTAATATAACTGCTGAAAGTTTAAAACATGACTATGGTTTACATTAGTTGATCTAGGGACCATTTAATTTAATCCCTTAAAGTCTAGAAAATGTATCAAATTCCTCATAAGACCCTCTGGCCCATTGATAAGATTTTTTTCTCTTCTGGGATACTTGGTGAAGGCTCCGATGCACTTAAAGTTAACTCCTATTTAGTGAACAGGCAAAAGAATCGATGGTTGTCACGTAGACTACCTACCTGAAATTTTTTCTTCACTGTAATTTTCTAATTCGCTGTCAAGCATTGCCACAAACTCCTGGTCTCGGCTGTTTGGCGCCGCGAATGCCTTACATCAGCCTCACAAATAATTCTTTTTGCATTGGGTGAGGAATTTGATCAACCATGAGAGCCAAAATGAATTTTCGAAATCCAAAGATCTCAATGCGCGGCACCCTCGATTGCGCTGCAAGCCAATGACAAATTATCACGCCCATTCAAATTTCCTTCAATTTAGATGGTATGCAATTTGATCTCCGGAGAGTTCGAATAGTTGCTCAAGCTCAGAGCAATGGGCGCGAGGCTGTCATGATCATACGCGTATCAACGAACCCGCTATTTCCTTCATTTCGGACGGTATGCAATTCAATTGCGTCACAGGAATAAATATACCTAATCAGTTTCAAAAAAAAAAAAAAAAAAAAAAAAAAAAAAAAATTGAGGGCACCATAATCATTGAGGTTTAAATTAGCTGAGAGTGCATCGATTTTGAAGGAAGGATTAGAAAAGGATATAGGCACCTCGATTTGATCGTTGAATTTCCGAGGCGCCAAGGTAGCATTTTATTTTGAATTTTGAAAATTTCACCTTTTACGTCAAAGACCCTGGAACCAAGTTCCGCAAAAACCGATTGGCCAGGACCCGAGATAGCATTTTAGGCCACATTCACCACCTTGGATTTTCGAATTTAGAAAATTTCAATTTAAATTCAAGTTTCCCGTCAAAAAATGCCATCTGGTACTAAGTTTCACTGAAATCGATCGGACAGGAGTCGTAGGTATATCGTACAATCAGTAGGACTCTACAAAGTGGTTTTTTCTTCGTTTTTTTGCTTACCTACTTATTCACTTCTCAGATGCGTAATTATTACAAAGGAAAGTCGTCTTTACGATAGAAGGCTGCGATAAAATTGCACGAGTGCCCTTTTTTACCTTTTTGGAGATGCATAGGACTGCGCAAACTTTTCTGGCACTGAAAACTCACATGTTTGCGCGAATATTCAATTTTAACGAGGATGCTTCAATCTTGCAACCTTGGTAGTTAGTGGTAGATAACTACATCGCGGAAGACCGTTCATTCCCTCCTCCCTTACGGCATTTCCCTCTTCGGTGGATAGCCCTCGCAGCACTAATGGCCTAGAGAGCTTTCGTAGACTTTTAAAAAGTGAACTAGGGGCCTGTGGCCGCTACGAGGCCCCCAACTAATGAAATAAACTACATGTGAAAAATCGTAGAACAACCATATTCAAGTTTTTTATGAGATGCAGGGATTCAAAAACCGACGAGTGCACCCGAAAGAAAGCGTATTTTTTATCTCTGATTGCAACGTTATGTACCTCTTTCATGTTTTATTTTAATCATTTTTTTAAAAAGCTACATACAATTT
The DNA here is from genome assembly GCF_918797505.1 of Bemisia tabaci. Classification (NCBI taxonomy): domain Eukaryota; kingdom Metazoa; phylum Arthropoda; class Insecta; order Hemiptera; family Aleyrodidae; genus Bemisia; species Bemisia tabaci. The sequence continues at coordinate 22,384,357 of NC_092799.1, read as the reverse complement.
TTCTGAAAACTTTCCACGAATTTACCTTAATGATCTCAAATAAAAGTATCGAAAATTTTGACACGACATTTTCGATCGTTCTATTTTCTTTTGATGTAAAAAAAAAACCGGCGCTCCGCTTCGCTCCGCGCCGGTTTTTTGGGGGGGGGGGGGGGGGGGCTTCGCCCCCCCAAGCCCCCCCAAGACGCGCGCTTCGCGCGCGCTTTTTAGTTTGAGTGTCCATTCCAGTTGTTCTGTCTTCTTAAGCGACCCGCGCGTCCACCGCGGGAAGAGTGTATTTTCCGAAGGGGGGGGGGGGGGGGGGGATCAATCTGTAAGGGAATGAATTAAGAATTGAAACAGAAGTTGAGTTGTGAGCAGGTGAGCACGTTGTGAGCTAGAAGTTGCGTACCTTGTCGCGAGAGTGCGCGGCGAGCGGGAATCCCACTACTGCGCTGATTGACCATGAGGCGAGAGTTGCGGACGGACGATGTACGAGAAATTGCCTACGTGGAGGCGGTCCGGCAGCAACATACCCACCGGCAGTCACCAGAAAGCAATAGCACAAAATAGTAGTTGCGTACGTTGCCAGCGAACGCGCTGCGAAAGATTGTGACGGTTAAATGGTGAGATTTTGTTCAAGAACAGATCATTTAACCTGACCCACTGTGCGACGAACAATTTGTCCAGAATCTTCCTTCCCCTGACCCACTGTGCGACGAAAAGTTTGTCCAAAAACTTCTCTCCCCTGACCCACTGTGCGACGATCAGCTTGTCCAAAAACTTTCTCCCCCGACCCACTGTGCGGCCCTGCTCCGGCCGGCTCCCCTCATGCCGCGCATCCCTCGCCTAAAACTTTCAAAGCTCGCCATCTTTAAACGGCTCGGCCGATTTAGCTCAAATTCAATACCAAACCAGTCCTAGGGGAGAACTACCACCCGTAAAAATTTCAGCTCAAAATATTCATTTTCGCTCGAGTTATCGAGTGGACAAGATTTGACCTCCCCCCACTTTTGAGCCCCACCCCTCAAAATATTTTGCCTCAAATTTCAATTTTTTTTCGCAGAATAGTAGTTCTAATGAGTCTCTACAAAATGCAAAAAAATTGGTCAAAATATCTTTCAACGTAAGAAAGATATACTTAACTACTCAAAAATCGAAAAATCTTAAAAAGGCGGAAATACATACATACATACAGTTAGTTAGTTAATTTTATTTAACGACGATCAGCATCTAGGCTATTTACGTCGGGGACTAGGCAATTTTAAATTTTTAAATTTAGTTTCTTGAAGAGTTTTAAAATTTCTGTTACTACCATTGGACTATCTGAACACAAAGGGTGCATATTAAGAGGGAGGGAACTTCGAATTTTGATACGTGTGGCATAGGTTTTAGGGCAAGAAAGTAAAATATGGTCGATTGTAAGGGGGGAGTGTTGACAAAGAGAGCATAAAGGAACTGGAGATTTTGAAATTAAATGAGAATGAGAGAAAAAAGTATGGCCGATTCGCAGTCTAGCAATTTGGACTTCGCAGGTGCGGTGTTTGTTGAAGGAGGTGTTATCATATGGCTTAGGTCTTCTTTGAAGTAAGTTTTTGTCGTTGTTCATCCAGTAGTCTTCCCAGGAATCATTGATGTGAGACTGGAGCGCTTTTTTCAAATCTTGTGGAGGAACGAAATGTGTGTGTAGAGGGGGACTATTTGGATTACAACAAGATTTGGCAATAATATCCGCTGTTTCATTACCGACGATTCCCGAATGACCCGGGATCCAAGCCATAATGATGTTATGTGGTGAATTTTGAAGTTGAGCCGAAATGTCAAAGAGAAGAGGGTTATCTCCTTGATTTTCTATGGCTGTAAGACCAGAGAGGGAGTCGGACATTAGCAAAAAATTTTGAGGTTGCGAGAAAGTTATCGTTTTAGTGTACTTGACGGCTTCCAGAATTGCATAGAGTTCTGTTGTAAGAACAGAAGACAAAGGAGAGAGAATTTGTAAAAAGGACATATTTTCTTCAAGTTCAACAAAAGCACAGCCAGCACCATTTTCTGTCTTTGATCCATCCGTGTACAGCCGCCTATAACCATCATACTTTTCTAGGAAGTTGGAAAAACTAGTTTGTTGCTGTTGGACACTAATATCATTTTTCTTGACAGAGCTTAAAGAGGTGTCTATATTGATCATAGTCTGAAACCAGGGTGGAAAAGGAGGAATTTCACATCTAGTTGTTAGCAACTGTTTGATGTTATGTTTTGACTTGAAATCATCAAGCATTACATACATACATACATACATACATACAGGGTGATCCAAAAGTCCCTTCCACCCCCTCTAACTTTTTACCTAATTGAGGTAAAGATTTGAAACTTGGGGGATATTCCTAGGTCAAAGGGAGCTACTTTTTGGCCCCCTAAAATTTTCAGGGGAGCCCCCCTTGGGGGGGCAACGGCCCCCAACTTTAAATTTTTAAATAGGAAGACCCCCTTTGTGATAGCTCGTTCGAAAGAGCATAAAAAAAGAAAACTTTTCGTGCAAACCCGAAGTCAATATCTCAAACCGTTTCAAAATGGCGGCCGGTTAAAGTTCAGAATGGCCGAAAATTCACACCGGTTATTTGTTGATGGATTTGCGCGAAAATCGGCATGTTGGGGTATTTTGACACGAGAAAAACGAATTTGACGTTAGATTTTCAAAAAAACCAAAATTCCCAAAATGGCCGCCGGTTAAAGTTTAAAATGGCCGAAAATTTTCACCTTGGTTTTTTCCTGATGGATTTGCCTAAAACTTGGAATTTGAGAGTATATTGGCATAAGATAAACAAATTTGAACTTATATTTATAAAAAAATCAATTTTTGGTCATTTTGAACTTTAACCGGCGGCCATTTTGGGTATTTTGGTTTTTTTGAAAATCTAACGTCAAATTCGTTTTTCTCGTGTCAAAATACCCCTACATGCCGATTTTCGCGCAAATCCATCAACAAATAACCGGTGTGAATTTTCGGCCATTCTGAACTTTAACCGGCCGCCATTTTGAAACGGTTTGAGATATTGACTTCGGGTTTGCACGAAAAGTTTTCTTTTTTTATGCTCTTTCGAACGAGCTATCACAAAGGGGGTCTTCCCATTTGAAAATTTAAAGTTGGGGGCCGTTGCCCCCCCAAGGGGGGCTCCCCTGAAAATTTTAGGGGGGCCAAAAAGTAGCTCCCTTTGACCTAGGAATATCCCCCAAGTTTCAAATCTTTACCTCAATTAGGTAAAAAGTTAGAGGGGGTGGAAGGGACTTTTGGATCACCCTGTATATATATACATACATATATATATACACATGAATTTGAATGGCATATATTTTCGTGATCTACGCGACCCGTGATCGGTGCTCTTCACAAGGTCTCGGGTCTGGGTCCGACATCATGGGAGAATGCAATAGTGTATTTTCTTCGGAAAATACACTAATAATAATAATATAAAATAAATAACATGGTAAAAACAGCATGGTTTAATTATGGTAAAAACTGGAGCAGAAAGTCAAGAACGATGACACGCATAGTGCTACATCATTCCTACATTTCGACTCCAACTGACCGAGTGCACGGCGTTTGGTGCAATGCTAGAAGTATTCATGCAGTCTTGTAGGCGCTAATACGGGCCTTACACCGACCAGACTTTTTGGCGCAATGCGTGAAGTATTCCGAAAGTCTTGCAGGCGCTAATACACGTTTAACGCCGGCCGCACTATGTTTGGCGCGATTATTCGAACTCGCGTTAGAATAATCGCGACATCAAGTAATAAAGCTTCAAAGGCCCATGTTGTGTTTCGACGCCGTACGAGCATTCCAACGTTGCCTCGTTTCTCCCGATTGAATATTTTTTCCTACAAAAGTTAGGAAAGTTCTTAAACCCACAACCATTATTCACTCTTTTCACTTCATTTATCACCAGAAGGTAAGACCTAAACTAGCGCTAACATAAAATTGCGTTTTCCCCTGTTTCCTGCCTTGCCAAATTTCTACCTTAAATTAACTTCATTTTAAATTCGCGCATTCCTGTAGCAGATGTTAAGGATTCTATTTGCGAAATCCTCATATATTTTCTTAGACCTCTCGCGCAATCCTGGATTTTCGCGATGGAAGGCGGACAAGAGCATAAGGTTTTTAAGCACCTTAAGTCTACGTTATATGGTACTGTCTAGAAGTGAAGTATAAAAGCAAGAAAAAAGAGCAAGGCAGAGCTGACAGTTCATTCCTCGTCCGTGGTGTCTATGCCGGTATCCACCCTAGGGCACAGTGGTAAACGATAACGGTCAATTTACGTACGGCTGTGCGCCTTCAATTTCGTCTGATACCATGCAACGCCTCCGAGGCGGAATAGTTGCTGAAAGCGCCTTCAAGAGAATCGCTCATTGTTAGACTCGCTGACAGAGGATCACGATTAGGTAGGTACTGCGCGCGAGCAGTTACACATTTTCTCATCATCGACGGTGAGGTAAACATCCATACCTCAATTTGCGACGTTGCAAGTTTTTTTCTCCTTGTTTTATGCGGGTAAACCAACAAAATGCTCGCGATTCAAGCATCCTGCGCGTATCTTATCCGTGTGAGCTGGCGAAACTCTCCAGCTCAGCAAGATCAAAGTTTTATTTTGCGTGGACAAGGAGAAAAACATTTCGGCGATTCAAACCAAATAGTTTTGTGGAAGTTCTCGGTTCAGAGGACGTTCGGTTTAGTTTTCGGCTTGAAGCCTTCAGTTGAGCGGACCGACCGCTTCAGTTGATGGAGCTGAACTTCAATTCCACGAACCGAGGTTTCAGTCTACCAAACCGACAACTGTGGCAAACAAAGAATATGTTCTAGATCGAACGAAGTATTTCATTTTGGTGAACTGGATGTTTGGTTCGTTGAACTCCAAAACAAAATGCTCAACTGAAGCGAGTCGTGTCGCTCAATTGGACTGCATTTTGCAATTTGGAACTATAAAGTCTGCCTCATCTGAAAAAACACTTGTGTGCATGGGAAAACTAATGGCACATACGTTGTTTTTAAACCGGGCCGGACTTTATAGTTCCTAATTGCAAAATGCAGTCCAATTAAAGTTTGACGACTCTATTCTGAAAAGCGCCTACTCAAATATGTGGTTCGTGTAACCGAGGTTTTTTTCTCCGTAATGTACATCTACCAGATCTCGATGACTACCAATGTATGATATTCTTACTTTGGAGTTTACCCCATTATTCTGAAAATAAAAACCATTACATTCGCCCTTGGTTTAGACTATTGCGTTGCTTTAATGCATAAAAAGGTTCTATAGTGACGATCGCTAACAAAGTCGAAGTATTGCCAGCCTATCCTCGATTGGTAAGAGCGGACGATAAATTTGTTCCGGACTTGTCCTGTGCCTACAATTTAAAAAGTTGAGAAGTTTTGCTATTTGAATGACCTAGAAACTTAACACGAAATGGGTATCCGAGATTTCACGAGACTGTCTAAACACAGTTCACAAATCGTATGAATATTTCAATAGCCTCATAGGCGGGACATAGTTTTAGAAACGCTATGGTTAAGGATTCGTAGGTAACCAAAACCTACAATTACGTTCCGATGATAAGTGTTGGTTTCCAGTAAAGTACAGGATAGCCTAGCTCCCGGATAATGATCGCCATTATCTCATTCTTGAATAAGTTCATTATTATTAAAGAGGAAAAAAGAGAGAGAGAAAAGAGAAAGAAAAATCTCAATTATTTTAAACAGAAACTTGAGAGGTCATAGGGCGGGTGACCCAACGGCCCGTGCCTCCTATTCTTTCCCTGAGAAAGTGAATATTGCATTGGAAATGTCATGTAATGTCAAAATGTCATACCTACATGGGTCATGATCGTTGATTTAATCCAACCTCATTTTTTTGAACATTCGATTGAGGTCTTTCCGTAATTTTTGATTATTAATGAAGTTATATTATATTTGATCTATATTCTGCCAAAACAAAATCCTGTTTATTGCTCATTACAGTAACAACGTACGAACGATTAGTTTTTTTTTTTTTTTTTTTTTTTTTTTTTTTTAATTTAGATATATGCTTTTAACAAATGCCCAGTGAACTTATTTTTCCTTCCAAACGAAAGCTGATGTATAAATTGTTTTGAATTGAACTTTAAAATAATGTATTTATCTTATGTCGAAAAAAGTACGGCTGACCTACAATAGTTTATGCACGTAAAATAAACGGTGGGAAACTTGCAACGTCGCAAATTGAGGTGTGAATGTTTCTTACCTCCCATTGGTGATGAGAAAATGTGCAACTGTCCTCGCGCTGTGTTGTAAGCGGTTACCGTGATCTTCTGCCAACGAGTCGAAATGATAATACAAGGCGCTTTGAGCAACTATTCCAACTCGGAAGTATTGCACAGTATCAGACGAAATTGAAGGCGCACTGCCACATGTAAATTGACTGGTTTCGTTTATCACCGTGTGGAGTACTTTTGATCGTACGATATGCGGCTTCTTTTCAATCGATTTTGGTGAAAGTCGGTACACCATGTCGCATTTTTTGACGGGGAACTTGAATTTCGACTGAAATTTCTAAAATTTGAAAATCCAAGATGGTGGATAAGGCCTAAAATGCTATCTTGGCTCCTGTTCCATCGGTTTTTACGGAACTTGCAGGGCACATTTATCAACGCCTGAGTCGAATTCAGAGTCAGGGCTCAGTCAAATTTTCAAAAATCGAAAATCCAAGAATACTGTGGTGGCCTAAATGGCTATCTCGCCGCCCTCGGAATCGTTCAACCTTCCGATCGAGATATACCTATTGTTTTTGAGCTCGCCCACTCGGGAGAGCTCTTTGCGATCGATTTCTTTTAGCATTGGTAGTGTCCGTGGCGACAAATGGATGGTTCTCGTTGCCGTCGGAGGAACGGCCAAAATCCCATTGATTTCAAGGTCTAAAAGTTGAATTTTCGCGGGTTACAGTTTTCCTCCGTCGAACATTTCCGTTCCCTCATTCAACTGAGGATTAATTGTTCCTCGTTTGCTACACTAGAGAGCAGCACTTTCCAGTGGCCGAGTATATCATAGCATGTTGCTATGGTTTTATAGCAAATTACCTAATTGTATGTTATCATCCTCTTATCTTTTCAATGCAGTTTTTGTGTGCAGTTGTACTTGCAATTGTTATTATTTCTTAAAATAAAAAACATGGTGACCTCGACGTGATTTAATAATTTGTTCAATTAATTTTAAGTTACTAAGACTAAGATTGAGATTTGCGCATAATTAATGGATAATCCTTAAGATTGCCGTTATTGGTACCATAGAAGGTTAATTAACCTCAAAATAATTGCATGCTTGAGAGCTCGGTTGAGACTCGCATTGGGATCCTTTCAGAGTTTGTTTAAACCTCATATTAAGAATGCTTTAGGATTCGTTTGAGCCCCTCGCATTAAGAATGCTTGGCCTCGCATTAAGAATGCTTGAGAGTTCGTTTGAGCCTCGCATTGAGTTTCTTTAGAGTTCGTTTTAACCTTAAAATACAGATGCATGAAGTGCTCTTTCGAGCTCCGTGCTATTTATAGTGCGCGAGGTGCTCCATTGAGCCACCGCATACATACAAAGGCGTGATGTGCTCCATTGAGCCACTCGCATACAAAGACTTGAAGTGGTCTTTCGAGCTCCACGCTAAAATTCAAGTGAGTTCCTTTTCCGCTCTTAGTGTATACCATAAGTATTGTGTAAGAATTATGGCAGAAACGTTCCTCCGAACCGTGCTCAATTATAGTTTCTTTGAACTCTGTGCCGATAAAAATTCAGAATTTCAGACTGCCAGCTTAACAAAGTATAACCTTAATTCAAGTTGGCGACTTGATTTAAAAAAAAAAAAAAATTAAAATTAAATCATATGGTTTCATTACATTGTTGACAAGTTAAGAAAAAGCTTATCAACGATGAAAGCCAGAAACAAAAGTCGTCTTTTTTTATGCCATCGGTCGCCATCAGTCGCCGTCACTGCGCAATCATTCGTGTTTTGTTTCGTTGATGCCATCAGAAATGGGCGGAGCTTAGTTTGTCAAACTGAGCTAGACCATCAGTCACGTGACGCTTTGACGCCATCAGCCGCAATCACTCGTCACCCGAGTCCGGAGTGTCTCCATGGAGCACCATCAGTGAGACCTAACCTCTAACAATTTTTTAGTAGCGTAATCCCGTGTGATTGGATAGAGAAAAATGGGCGTAACCATCAGTCGCAATCACAGCGATGCCATCGGTAAGCGACCGACGACATAAAAAAAGACGACTAAAAATGCGATGGCAAAAATAGCCATTGCAACATTTGCCGCAAAATCACATTCATAAAAGATAATTCCATTTCTCTCTCTTTATTTCTCTTTATTTATTGAAATGTGAAAAATTTGACTTATGAAATTACGTCATAACATTTTGCATCGGCATGTAACCTCTGATAATTGGGTAAAGATTCATTTAATACGTATACAATTTTAGAAAAAAGCATTAATAGTTGTTAATAGTTTCCCAAAGGCGAGCTCTCCAACACAGTAGTGTTGGAAACAGCAGCTTGTTTAGTTTCAAACTACTTGGATTTTTGTGAGACTTTTTCGAACAAATTTTCCTTATTTATTGTCAGGTTTGTAGAATAAGAACCAGTGTTTTTGCTCATCACTTTGCTAAAAGTTGCTTGTAAGCTGTAACTGATATCAGATCGTCAACAAATCAATTTTCGCTGCCGCGCCAAGGAAGAACCCCGTATGAACCTTTAGGCGTTGTAAAGTTTCCTCAGATAAAATGCGAATTCCTAGGAAAATTTATGAATATTTTTATTCGAATTGTTCAGGATATTTTATTCGCAATCGTATATAAAATATCTGGATATGTTACTAAAAATATGCATAACTTTTTTGCGGAATAATTTTCTTGACTGGGAAAATTTGGCAACATTTCAACGCTCATACGGCGTTTTTCCTTGGCACGTCAGTATGGATCTCTGAAGTTTGCGGATGCGCGATCCGGAAACTTCAGAGATCCATACTGCCGTGCTGAGGAAGAACGCCGTATGAACATTCGAGATTTGCCAAATTTTCACCAATAAAATGTTTATTTTCAAGGAAAATTGTCGATATATTTCCTTGAAATTTTCAGACTTTTAGATCAAATTGCAAGCAAAATTACCTGAGAAATCGGAAGAAAAATATTCACAAATTCTCTTAAAAATTCACTGGAAAAAAAAAAAAACACATTGGATCTAGAGTCCAGACTCTTAAAAACATCGACAAGAAAAAATACTCTTGATCCAATCAGATTTAATCTTAAATCAAGAACCAAGCCTCTTAATTTGAGCGGATTCCCCTTTGATTTAAGCTTAAATCTGATTGAATCAGGAGTCCTCATTCTTGTCAATGTTTCCAAGAGTCTGGACTCTAGATCCAATGTGTTTGTTTCCAGTGTCAGTGATTTTTCGAAGGAAATTTGGCAACGCCTGAAGGATCATACGGCGTTTTTCCTTAGCACGGCAGCCTTTACTGGCAGCATACGGCCTGGATTTTGGGTCTCACGCACGAAGGGTTCTTCTCCGTGATGGCCAGAGAAGACAGGATTTCCGCCAACTGTGCTTCACGGATGGCGACTGCGCGGCTGAGTTGTTGTCAGGGGAGACCGCGGGGTCGCCGCTTCAAGGACTTGGTTGGGGCCGGACTTGGAGCCGCGGACGGTGGTCACTGCTAGTCCTAGATCGCACCCTTCCACGGCCGACCGGCGGGCACATCGCACTTCGCGGGAAACGCACCTCAAAACACGCTCGTTAAAATATCACCGCGCGATCCTGTAATTTTCAACCCCTACGAACAATGTTTAGAAAGACGTGAACAACCCTTGTTCGTGCTGATTCCGCTCTTGTGAATCGCCTTTCGCCTTTTCGCAGTCGCACGTTCTTCGTTTCCATCTCATTCGAAAGCGTTGACTTCGGTCCTCGATGTGTTCGTCATTTCTACAGATGCCTCCTGAAACTTTTCCTCGATTTCAGAATTCGGGCACTTGATATTTCTGGTAACGCGTCGGGCATAAATTACTCGAATTCAAATACAGTGAGTGTCAGCTATAATATGATTCGTTGTATTCGTTTACGGTGAACATAAATCAGGTCATTTTGAAAAATTGGTCGGGTGAATCTCAATTCTTACTTACCCGTGAAATATTCTCAGTCCTTAAGAGTGCAAATGAGCGAACCACATTCAAATGATTTTTTCGGCAATCTTTCATCAAACGCAGCGACCAAGTGTGTAAAGTAAGAATCGAGTGTGTATTATCGCAAAGTCCTTTTTCCGATTCCTCTTCCGTATCTAATGTGGCTCGGTAAAGTATATTTCGTATCAATTAGCACAATATTCTGCTGAAAATAACGAAGGAGCGGTGTAGGTACTCAATACCCAAGCATATTCATGCGCTACGATGAGTTCCCCGAAAAGAATGATATAGCTTTAATCACAATTTTTTAGAGGTTTGATGAGATGTGATACCAATCTAAGCTGCGCAAGAGGTATGCAATGCTTGACCTTATAGTAGAAAATTTTTAAAACCTAAAATTGACAGTTTTACAGCATATAGTTGGTAAAAAGCTGCTCGTGCCAATGGACGAGGCAGAACAAACGATGTTGAAGTCGACCGCTCAACCACCGCATTTGAGCTACGAACGATATTGGAATATAATTATTCTTAGGAGAAGGTGCCAACCACGATGATAAAGAAACAAAGACTGCATATCTTGTTACTGTACCTGAAAATTCTTTTTATCTGCGAGGAGTCCAAGTTATGCATCAGAATTCTAAGAACACCCCCACTTCCTGCATGAACCGACGCGGTTCGGTCTTGCATCCGGCAAAACTGTGAAACGAAACTAGGAAATTGCGGAAAAATCCAAAACTGGATTTAAAACTAGTGATCCGGAACTCTCTGGCATCGAAGACAGTCAAATTGCTCGGGCAGTGTCTGAAGAGAACGCGCGAGACGTTTTTCGGTTTGATCTCGTCAGTGCGGATTGTTTGGTGATTCGGGGGCTCTCATGACTCTTCGGGTTCTCGCGATAGGGTTGGTTTAACTCCGGAGCTGAGATTCCGCGGGACGCTTTTACTGAGAGTCGGGCAAGGGTGGAAGTGGTAGGATGTGGCAAGATGATCCAGGCTGACAGGATAAACTGGCGTCGTCGACAGAAGGGCCTGAACCGAGTGCCGCCTCTGCCCTAATCTCTTCTTCCCGGACTATGGGAATTTGCTTGGATACAGGTGAGGAGCTTTCACTATCCGGAACTTTCTCTCAACACGAACTGCGGATGATTGCTGAAATCGGTAGACGAAGCCATAGACAAAGAATACAAAAAGGATATGGAGGAACCTACACTGGAAAAAAAAAACACATTGGATCTAGAGTCCAGACCCTTAAAAACCTCGACAAGAAAAAATACTCTTGATTCAATCGGATCTTTGCTTAAATCAAGAACCAAGCCTCTTAATTTGAGCGGATTTCCTTTTGATTTAAGCTTAAATCTGATTGAATCAAGAGTATTTTTTCTTGTTAATGTTTTCAAGAGTCTGGACTCTAGATCCAATGTGTTTTTTATCCCAGTGTATTCTCACTTTTTTTATTAACTTTATCGGTCATATATTTATCTAGATGTTATGAAACCTTTTTCTTGCCGATTTTTCCAAAAGTTGATGCTTTTGCTTTTCTACTACGGCCGTTTCAAGAAACCGCTCATCGTCAGGTGTTAAAAATTTCAACACAGGTCAAATCGTCGGATGTTGAAAACACCTGACGATGATCGGTTGCTCGAAACGGCCTTAGTGGAAAAGTAAAAGCATCAAAATTTGGAAAAATCGGTAAGAAAAAGGTTTCGTAACATTTTGAATCCTATTCTGCCGAGCTAAGGAAGAACGCCGTATGAGCTTTCAGATGTTGCCAAATTTCTTTTGAAAAAACACAAGTGTTCGGAAAAATTGTGAATATTTTTCTGCCGATTTTTCATGGAATTTTGTTCGCAATTTGATCTGAAAATTTCTGAAAACTTCAAGGAAGAATATTCTTAACTTTATTCAAAGATAATTTTTTCTGGGAGGAAATTTGGCAACGTCCGAAAGCTCATTCGGCGTTCTTCCTTAGCACGGCGGTATTGCGGTGGAAGCGGGTAATTGCAATGGACAAAGGAGAGTAATAAACTGACGAACGGCAACCCACGAGAGACCCTCATTGGTTATTCCATAATTTTTCTCCCGTAGTCTATAAGAACCTTCCCGTTTCAACCAATAGGATCGCTCCATACTCCTTACGTACTCTTTGTCGATCGCTTTGGCTATCAATTTCAATAATCAGCCCTCAGACTACGGAAAATATCTCAGAGATACCACCTCCCAGTTTGTGGTGTGAACATTTTTTCCATACATCATTTGGATCTGAGAAAAGTGGGTCTGTTGCACATGAAAGATGAGGCTCTTGCATATGTGAGGTCAGGGCCGGATTAAGCGGGTGGCCACATGGGCCACGGCCCATGGCGGCAAATCTATAGGGGGCGGCAAATTTTGCAATTTTTTTAAATGTAGGTATTAAAATAATTGAATTTAGAAAAAATATTACAAACAAGAGAAGACGACAAAATCTCTCATTTCCTGAGAGTATAGTAATTTCTAATTTTGTCGTCTTTCAGTGATACAAGAGGAAGCACCTTTAATTAGTCGAGTTTAGAGAGAAACCAAATACGCAATTTGGCCTGGAACAGCGCGACTTAAAGAGAAATGAAGACGAGGACTTGAGATGAAAAGGAGAAGCCCTCGGCGCGGCGATTGGCATGTAACACATATTAGCACCTACAAGACTGCAAAAATACTTCACGCATTGCATCAAACACAGATCTGTCATTGCGGTCAGCGTGAAACGCATAGCGCCAACAACACTGCGTGAATACTTCACGCATTGCGTCAAACACAGTGCGTTCAGCAGCGGTCTGCCTGAAACTCATAGCGCCTACAAGACTGTCTGAATACTTCACGCATTGCGTCAAGCTCGGTGCGGTCTGCGTGGCACGGCGGCGGAAGTTAAAATCATTAATCCACATTCATGTTTGTTCTTTCATAATTTTTTCGTTCATTTCTTATGAAAGGAAGGCCTTGTCCACACAGAGATAGGTTTACGAAACTCAACTTTCGCGCAAAGTTCCGTGAACTTTTGCTAGTATTGTTGACAGGGCTTTCCCGAAAAATGTGCTCAACGCGAGTAAACGCGTCTTATGCACCCCTCCTCCGCTGCGCTGGCACGTTCATTAGATGGTTTTTATTGATGTTTCAAAACGAATGAGAAGGGGACGGTAAAATACAGGCGGCCCAAGGGCGGCAAGTAGATAGATCCGGCCCTGTGTGAGGTATTTGCGATCAAAGCAATTTTTTCAGTTGTAAAATTTTGCGAGAAAATGATGGTGCCACTGGTTTTCTCTGAAACGAACTCCAAAGCTCAAAAAAATATCTCAAAGTTGAGGCCGTAATGGAGGGAATCCCCTACATTTCAAAAGAGACCACCTTTTTAACCCGTCAAATTTTCCATACATAGATAGAGATCAAATACATTAACAGGGTTGCCGTGGTTCCAGTTTCGCAGTCCCCGAACAAAGTGGCAACCCCGTGATGTATTTGGTTCCTATCTTTGCATGGCTAGAGTTTAGCCGGATATAGAGGTGAACTCTCAGGGTACCGTGAGGTATCCCCCTATCCCCTCCATTACCACCTCAGCTTTTGCAGGTTTTTTTTTTTGTTTTTTTTTTGAGCTTAGGAGTTTGTTTAAGATAAAACCAGTAGCACCATTGTGTTTCTCGCAAAATATAACACAAGAGCAAGCACTTAAATCGCAAATCTCCCACATATGCGAGAACTACATTGCGTATACCGTGCATGGGTAAAATTGCACAAAAATTATTTGTACCGAATTTGCTTTGTCTGTATCGCCCTTTTCCAAATTTTCTGCGTCCTTGCTGCATGGTCGGGACTAGGAAATTTTTGTAGGGAAAGTGGGGTACAGAAGGGTACCATATCAAGGGATAGGGGCACTAATAGATATCCCATGAAGAAAATCTGTAGGACTCCTTCAGTTTCAAAGGAATGTTTGGGAGAATTCTGTAGCTCCAAAGGAAAGTCCGAGAGGCCTTTCTGTGAAAAATTTGAATCGTTCTCGCCTGATTGCATGCATCCTAATTGCATGCAATTAGGCTGAGTCTGGCTGAATTTGCCTATTAATTCCTTGAAAATGACAAAAAGTCCCGAGATATTTACAACTTGGCTAATGAAAGCAAAATTTTCCGAGTTTCGCTGTAAAAATAACGTATGAAAAGGGAAAAGAAGAGGGGAAAACATTGCTAGGGAGTTGCCTTTATTGAATAGGATGAGTATGAGCTTATTATCAAATACAACTATTCTGCCGCGCATGAAGAAGAACACCGTATAAGCCTTCAGACGTTACCATATTTGCTTCAATAAAAAACGCATTTCCTGAGCAAATGGTTAAAATTTTTCTCCAAAATTTTCCGACAATCTTGTCCGCAATTTAATCTAAAACATGCTAAAATTCCAAGGAAAACTAAGCATAACTTTTCCCAAAGATACGAGTTTTATCCGGATAAATTTGGCAACTCTCGAGTGTTCAAACGGCGTTTTCCCTCAGAACGGCAGTATCGATGATGGTAGGCAATGCTGCCGTGCTAAGGAAGAACGCCGTATGAATCCTCGAGAGTTGCCAAATTTGCCTTGATAAAACATGTATTTTCGACAACATTCATGCATATTTTCCCTTGAAATTTTCAGATATTTTGGATCAAATTACGTACAAAATTGTCCGAAAATTTTGGAAAATAATATTCACAATTTTTCCTGTATTTTCGGTATTTATCGAAGGAAATTTGGCAACTTCTAGGGCTCATACGGCGTTCTTCCTCAGCATGGCAGAATGGCGGCAACCAGTGTTCAAAACTTACCTTTGAGTTTTAGGAGCCATGTGGCGCATTAAGCTCGATTTTTAGGCGCCATTGAAGATCTTTTAGGCCAAATTGACTTTTTGCCTATATATTACGGCGCATTTAGTGGAAAGTTAGGCGCAAGATGTTTTCGTAACAGAACTAGTAAGTAGCCTGAACTTGGGGAAGACAAAAGCACTAAGAATGAAATAGTGAAGAATAGAAAAAGCTTTCACTTGTAGTGCTGAAAATTCTGAGTTTTTACAATTCAAATAGATTTTTTTTTTTTCTTTATGTGACTTCCTACAGTTTTTAGGGGCCACGATGGCGCAAAGCCTTCATTTTTTAGGTGCCATGACCGATTTTGTAGGCGCATTTGGCGCGTTGGCGTCTATGAGTTTCGAACGCTGGCGGCAACCATGCTGAAAACGGAATTTGATGTAAATGAAGGGAGCCGCGACTGTGGTGGGGGGAGGGGAAGGGGAAGATTCTTTGAATCCTATGTGATTTGATGCCGATAAGCTGTTATCCTTGAGACACTTGGGAATCCTTGGGAATCTTGTGAATGGGAACCGAGTAAATCAATCAATGAACCAATTTACGACGTCATCGCCGCTTCACTCTATGCAAACGTGTTGAGCATTTCTCCGGCTCACTCGCTTTCTTGTCTCACTCATTTCTTATGCACTGAAGGCTTAGCATATTGTCACATCGCCGATTCATACCAACAACATACAAGAGACTCCTGACTGACTCGAGTCGAGGAAAAATCCGAGAGTATTTCAGTCGCGAAAAGTACAAGCTCGGTTTGTGAAACATTATCCTCATATCTGCCTTGCTAAGGGAAAACGCCGTATGAGCCTCTCGATGATGCCATATTTCCTTCGATTCACGTCAAATTCACCGGGAATTTTGTGAAAAATTGTGCTGGGGAAATTGGTTGCATGGGGACTGTTCATACAAAAAATATAGGTCTATAAATACATCTTAGAAGGAAAAATCCAAGGAAAAATCCGATAGTATTTCAGTCGTGAAAAATACAAGCTCGGTTTGTGAAACATTTTCCTCATATCTGCCTCGCTAAGGAAAATGCAGCTATGATGCTATGAGCATCACGATGCTGCCATATTTCCTTCAATAAAAGTCAAATTTACCAGAAAAATTGTGAAAAATTGTGCTGGGAAAATTGGTTGTATGGGTCTGTTCATAGAAACATTAAACATAAGTCTATAAATACATCCTAGAACAAAATGATTGGACGTCAAATTGAAAAAAAGAGGAAAAAAATCGAGAGACAATACAGCCGAAGATAGGAGCGACCTACTCGACCCATCCTTTTTTAACTGTTATCTCGATAACCGAACTGACGCCTGATTGGCATCATCGAGCGAAACATTGTGAGTTCACGCCTCGCGCCATCGCGCCTTCAATTTTGCAAATGCAATATGGACATCCATTGAGAACGAATAGTTGTATCTCTGCGCCGTCGTCATCGCGCATCATTTGCCTTACTCTATTTTCATATTGTGATTGTTTTCGTGTGTCTTATTTGTTAACTGTCAATCAGGAGAGTCTAAGATTCACTCCTAACTTCAGAATCCCCACCATAAGAGATTTGCATCTTCTTTTAGCATTCCGCTCCAAAAAATATATCGATGGCCAAAATTGGTTTCCGTTTCCGACCTTGCATACTTCCTACCATACTTTATGTTTCCTTTGGAAAACTATACATACATAGTGAGGGCCACGTCGTTATGGCTTTTTTTCTTGTCTAAAGAAAGTATTATACTGTGTTTTTTGCATATGAGTTTCCGCAGTCGTGTAAACGAAGATGCTCATTTCCAAACATTGTCGGCCGTATCTTGATTTGAACTTTGAATGTAAAGGTCGACAGTGACATTCTTCCAGTGCTTTTCTTGAAACCAGTAGACACCCTGTAAACACTTATCAGCCATTTGATAAAGTGAAATGTGAGATATTTTACCACACACTGGAAAAAACACATTGGATCTAGAGTCCAGACTCTTGAAAACATTGACAAGAAAAAGGACTCTTGATTCAATCAGATTTAAGCTTAAATCAAAAGGAAATGCGCTCAAATTAAGAGGCTTGGTTCTTGATTTAAGCTTAAATCTGATTGAATCAAGAGTATTTTTTCTTGTCGATGTTTTTAAGAGTCTGGACTCTAGATCCAATGGTCTTTTTTCCAGTGCACATTTTATGACTAAAACGTTCATGACTAAAATTGGACACTTTTCATAGAATTGCCTTTATTAGTGCCCACAAAACTGCAGGAAGACTACACGCATTGCGCGTTCACTACAATGCGCGTTTTCATCGTTGAAAATTCGTAATACCTACTTGAGGGAAGATCGGCTGCACTTTTGGGTCGTATTTCGACATGTTCGTACTAGTCCCATCCGAGCTCTCTACTCAGACCTAGCGTGACAAAGGCTCCAACCTGGAAAAAAAGGCCGAGTCGGTTGGCGTGCCGCGTCCGTTGCCCGGTTGAAAAGTGCGAGCCGCTCTCTTTCAAATATTATCGATTTCATATACTTTTTGGATGTTAATTATTAGTTATTACTCGCTCGAACTCGCCTCACTCACCCCCTCTCCTCCCACCCTGACCAACCACCTGTCCTCGCAAGCGTCCCGTCCATATCGGTCAATTACTCTTCTCCGTCCCCTCTGACTCCGGTCTTCTCCAGTGGCGTGGCGTGCTTTGCGAGACATCGATTGATTTGCCATTTAAACCTATGAGAAAGGATCGATAGACAGGGTGTTCGCAGCGAGAACCTTAATAATCGATTCTTTAGTATAGGTTCAAATGGAGAATTATCGATAATCGATCGTTCACGGTCTCCTCAGTCCTCTGCGTTTACGTCACGAGCCCTTCTGTTCTTCATCTTGCCACCTGACTTGAACAAACGACTCCTATTTCCAGTCTAACTCCCCCCTCCCCCGCTACTGTCCTACTTTTCCAAATGGAGTAAATAGAGTCGTAGAGTATTGAAGCGAACTAGAATCACATTTTGTGGTATGAATGAAGTACGAGCCTTAAGTGCGTAGGATGTTGGTTACGGGCTTTGATTCATTTTTCGTAAGGAAGTAGCGGCTGCGACAGGTGACAGGATTACGCAAGTGCCACCTTTCTTACCTTTTTGGAGATACACAAGATTGCACGAATTTTTCTGATACTGAAAACTCAAATGTTTGCGCGAATCTTCAATATTCAACGAGGAAGCGTTAATCTGGCAACCTTGGTAGTTTGTGGTAGATAACTGCATCGCGGAAGACTGCTCATTCCCTCCTCACTTACGGGCATGTCTCTCTTCGATGGATAGCCCTAGTCCTAGCGGTAGCACGAATGGCCCAGAGAGCTTTCATAGACATTTGAAAAGTGAACGAGGGCCCCGTGGCTGCTACACGGCCGTCAACCACTGAAAAATCGTAAAAAATCGTGAAAAATCGTTGAAAATCGCATAGCAACCATGTTCGAGTTTTTTTAAGAGATGAATGGATTCAAAGCCTGACGGGTGCACCCGAAATAAAGCGTATGTTTATCTCTGATTGCAACGTTATGCACCACTTTTATGTTTTATTTTTTATAAATGTTTTTAAGATGCTACACAAAGTTTTTCTGAAAAGTATCCGCGAATTTACCTAAATAATATCAAATAAAAGTATTTGACATTTCGACGCGATATTTTCGTTCGTTCTTTTTTCTTTTAATATAACCAAAGACACGCAGTCCTGTAACATTCCTCTAGTCTTGTAGGCGCTGATATGCGTTTCACACCGACTGACCAACCGCACTATTCGGCGCAATGCGTGAAGTATTCCTACAGTCTTGCAGGCGCCGATATACGATTAACGCCGGCCGCAATGCGTTCGGCGTGATTATTCGAACCCGCGTTAAAATAATCGCGGATTTTCCGTTCTCAAACTTTCAATTTCTACCAGAGTATCAATTATTTTTTTTCAATTTTTGGATTAGCCCTGAAAGATGCAATATCAACCATGTAACCTCCCCCCCCCCCCACACACCGACCCCATCACATTTCGTCGTTTCCTGGTTAAAAGAACGTGACTAGCTTTCGGTGTCGCACAGTTTCCATCTTATTAATTCTATTTTTATGAGGGAAGAAGTTCGCATTTCTTACAATTTTACTGCTTTACTGATCACTGGTTTTTCTAAACAATTTACGATTTTTCCGTCTAATTACACGCAAAAATTAGTATAAATTTGGAAGGAAGTTGCAGTTATATTTCTGTAGGACATTGAATTATTTGAGTTCATTCTCTTCTTCTTCTTAATTTTACACTTCAAACATCCCTGACGGTAATCTAAGATTGTCAGAAAGGTCTAAGAAAATATATGAGGATTTCGCGAAAAAGGCCCAAAGATTGCGTAAATAGAAACCTTAACATCTGCTACAGGAATGCACGATTTTAAAATGAAGTTAATTTAAGGTAGAGATTTGGCCAATCAGGAAACGGTTGGGGGGAAAACGCAATTTTATGTCAACGCTAGTTTAGGTTAGTTTGTTGACAGGTCATCGATGTCTTACCTTCTGGTGATAAATGAAGTTAAAAGAGTGAATAATGGTTGTGGGTTTAAGAACTTTCCTAACTTTTCTCGGAAAAAATGTTTAATCGAGAGAAACGAGGCATAACGTTGGAATACTCATACGGCGTCGAAACAAAACATGGACCTTATTTTAAGCTCTATTATTTGATGCCGCGATTATTCTAACGCATGTTCAAATAATCGCGCATAACACAGTGCGGCCGGCGTTAAACGTATATTAACGCCTGCAAGACTAAAAGAATACTTCACGCATTGCACTAAATAGTGCGGATAGCGTAAAGCCCATATTAGCGCCTACAAGACTGCATGAATACTTCCTGCATTGCACCAAACGCAGTCGAGTCGGTCAGAGAGCGAGCGTCACAACCACCATTCCTCAGGAGACCGACAAAATAATTTCGCAATACCCGAACGGGGTCACGTTATCCCATCATCTAAAAAATGACGATTTGATCCGTACAAACCGAATTTGAGCCGCGGCCTTAATCACCGGTTATGAAACACACGAAAATATAATTGACGCCTCTCAGCGGAGTATCTTGTCTTTCAACCCGGACCTTTTTCCTTGTGAGTAAATAAATAATTAAATGAATACAGTGTCCGCGCGAAGTTGTATAATTTCGGGAGAGGAATGAGAGAAAAGACGAGCGAGGGGCTATGGTCGGAGTGGTGACGGCCGGCGAGTAAACGCTGAGCAGGGCGCGGGTAAATGATGAATGAAAAGTTGAGTGGGCAGAGCTGGAAAATAGGCCAACGGCTAATTCCCGACCCGGCGAAGGGAGTCAAGGTGATGGAGCGACTTATACTCGCGCGTACGAGCCCCTCAAAAACACGCCTCTCCACAGCCGAAGAAGATCCTCTGATATTCACGGCTTCGTCGTCTAAGTATATTGTGCCCCTGCGGCTCGATTATTCAAATGGATAGACAAAGCAATAGACAAAGAAGACAAAAAGGATATGGTGACAACACAATTGAAAACACTCTGGTTTCGCGCTGAGCCGAGTGATGTCATCCGGCACAAATCAGAAGCGAGCTCGAGTTTCTACGGCTTCCGTCAAATGTCGTTCTATACTCTTCGTACATGAAAAATACGATAGGAAAGTCGAAACTATAACCTCAGAATCAAAGGATCGAATCTCATTCATGTTATCTGTTGTGAACTAGCAACAGCCCACTGCGGGCTGATTGTTAAAATTGATAGACAAAGCGATAGACAAAGAAGACAAAAAGGATATGGAGGGATCCTGTTGGCGGAAGCGGGTGGTTGCAATGGACAAAGGAAGTAGGTAATAGACTGTAATAGGCCAGACAGCTTAAATCAAATTTACCGCCAGTCGGGTTCCGTCCACTCTCCGCTCACCAGAGCAGCGCCTCTGGTGGAGGGGGAGTGGACGACGCCTGATTGGCCGTACAGTTAGTTAGTCGAATTGCGATTCGTGCTGTTCCTTTTGTTGTATGGATCCTCGAGCTATTACAACTGGCGTTCCAACTAGTGGCTTCAAAGAGGATATCTTTGATATCCATCTCTAAGTGTTTCGAACCGAAACGAAAAACGTGGCGTGCGCGGGTACGCGTCCTCCACAATGTAATCTTGTACTCTCGTACCTAACTAGTGGAAATGTTTGAAGTGCTCCTGCATTCGTTATTAGTGTTTCATAATCTATTCTATCTTATTCTGATTACGTTGTCATGTTTGATTATTGCTTGACTTTTTCTGCCCATTCTAATCCGATCCACGAGGTAGTGAAATAGTCCCGATCCGCCGCCATTTTTGTGTTGTGCGTTGTATTACTCCGCGGACTACCATCTAGACGCACCACGGCCATCATCCATCAGCACCAGCTCGCCACCAACGAACCTAAATTTACCGCCAGTCGGGTTCCGTCCACTCTCCGCTCACCAGAGCAGCGCCTCTGGTGGAGGGGGAGTGGACGACGCCTGATTGGCCGTACAGTTAGTTAGCCGAAGACCGTTTCCCGATCTAGAGAACATGTAAGTTCTTCCCAGTTTTCACCCCTTTGGGGTGATTGTTTAGCTTTTCCTTTCTTTCTCGTGATGTGACGGAGTGCGCGGAGGTGGCCGGCGGGCCACTTCGAAACCCTTAAACCCGTGACTTCATCTTTTCTTATTTCCTTTTACCGTCCTCTCCGGTCGAGCCTCGGAGGCTCGATCCGGATGGCCTCCGAGGCCCGATCGGATTGCGATTCGTGCTGTTCCTTTTGTTGTATGGATCCCCGAGCCATTACAAGACTAACTAACGGCAACCCACAAGAGCCCCGATAGTTAGTCCATCATTTACCCTCTCAGTCTATAAGAACCACCCATTTCAACCAATAGGATCGCTCTATACTCCTTATGTCTTCTTTGTCTATAACTCTGTCTATACATTTCAATCGGCCCGCAGCGGGCTGATTTTTCAAATTTATAGACCAAGCAAAAGACAAAGAAGGCATAGAGGATATGGAGCAATCCCATTGGTTGAAATGGGCGGTTCCTTTGGACTAAGGGAGAAAACGATGGACTAACTATAAGGTATTTCGTGGGTTGCCGTTAGATAGTCTATTACCTACCTCCGATGTCCGTTGTAACCACCCGCTCGCACCATCAGGATCCCTCCATATCCTTTTTGTCTTCTTTGTCTATCGCTTTGTCTATCAATTTTAACAATCAGCCCGCAGGGGGCTGTTGCTAGTTCACAACAGATAACATGAATGAGATTCGATCCTTTGATTCTGAGGTTGTAGTTTCGACTTTCCTATTGTATTTTTCATGTACGAAGAGTAGAGCGACATTTGACGGAAGCCGTAGAAACTCGAGCTCGCCTCTGATTCGTGCCGGATGACATCACTTGGCTCAGCGCGAAACCGGAGCGTTTTCAATTTGCGGAAAAGTTTTGCTCTTTGAACCGCGTTTTTCTCCGTTATTTTGTTACTTTTTAGCGTTTTAATGTACACGTTGTTAGGTATGACATGTTCCACGCGTATTATACCTTTAGAATATTGTACTTGTAGGTGGAATAAAGTCGTTCATGGCTTAGTGGCCCATTTTGGCGAAGTTCATGGCCCCAAACGCATGCTAAATAGCAACTTCAAATCATTAGCAAGGTGTTGTCTCCATGAACTAAGGACATGGGTGGAAGGATTAAGGGTGGTGAAGGACTCATGATTCAGTCCTCTGATGCTGTAGGGCTAAGCGTAATGTTCTACTCGTAGTAGAGGGTGTCCCAAACCACCCGTGCCAGGCTTTTCTCCGGTTATTTTTCAACTATAATCAATATAATTTTATTTTCATTTTTTTTTTTATTTTATTTTATCATTCAATTTTTTCAAATAATTTTTTTCTCACTTTTTCCGGCATTAATCGACCACCAGGAATTAGAATTTGACACTTGAAACTCTCAATTTTTCGATGTAGTCTTGGGGGTCCGTAATTTTGTCAAATTTTGAAGTTAATGCCAAGAAATTACGGGGGAGGCGTGGAATTGGAATTATTTGGGGTCGATATCCTATTCTCCTCCGTAATCTCCGACTACATCCGACCTAAAATAACCGAGAAAAAAGCCCGGTGCAGGTGGCTTGGGACACCCTGTATTGCGTGTAAAACATTATGCTTAGCCCTGTAGCGTGAGAGGCGTAAAGGAATGAACGACGAGTCCTCCACCGCCTTTACTCCTCCTTTTCACGTCCTTAGATCATGGACGGAACATCTTGCTGGTGACTTGAAGCGGCGAGGCAAGTTAATAATCGTGTTGCGGGGGAAAGTCAAAACGCCCTCAATTTTGAGCACGCAACACAGCTAACTCTGGAGCGCGAATAGTTGCATCAAGACTTTACGATAAAAGATGCGTCTTCGCCTGCGCTTATGTGTGTGTCCTGTGTCACTTAGAAAAAGTAACTATAAGTCTGCCTTTTTTTATGAAATGATCTGTGTTCATTCATGCGCGGAAATCTAACGTCTAAATATTTTAAAACTATTGTCTAAAAATAATCCTCCACCTTCAAGGCTGGATCATTAACTAGTTACGGTTAACTCCTTGGAGTTTCTTTGCTTTATGATTTGTCTCCCAGGTTTTAAATTTAATCTAATCCAAAGCTGAGTCAAACTCTTGTCTGTTAAAACGTAAAAAAACAAATCTTAAACTTCAAAAAAATAAAATGATTATTAATAAATAAAGTTCCCCCTTATTTTTTTTTTTTGTCAAGCGAAGTTTATTCAGTAAATACATATATGTTTACAAGAATTATAGTGTATGTATCTTGTTACTAGTTTGTTATGACGGTAAATATTATAAGTTAAATATATTCGTAACTTAGTGTGTATGATAGTAGTTCCCCCTTATTGTGTTGAATTTATTTGGTACCACCGCAAATTTAAATTAAGGAGTCAATCATTGTTAAAAATCAGCAAAGGAGTCTCTTCTAACAGTGGTATACAATTAATTGAATGCATTTTGCAACGGAGACTTGGCAAGGTATGAATTATAGCAACATATTTTTACCTCAAAAGTTCACGAGGAAAATAAATTACACGACGGGAAGTTTGAAAACCGACTCCCAAACAAGATATAAGTGTTCAAATTTGTAGATACCATTGGATAAACCGCGAACCTAAAAGTACCGTCATTTGTATAATCTAAACTCCAATCTATCTGTGCTGAAAATACTTTTTAATCTTGCTCAGGAGTTGATTTCCAAACTTTCTAATGTGTGAATAATTCTCTACGTGAGATTCTGAAAAGAATAACATTCGGTATTTTTTTATCATCTAAGACCTCATCTACCGCCTTATTCTCTTTCGATTTCTGAAAGATTCACGTTTTGAAATTGAGAGTAAATTAGAAAAAGTTCATGCATTGAAGAAGAGAAAAAAAAAACCTTATGCAGTCGCGGCCGTACATTCTTTGTCAACGATAATCGATTATCTGGGCATTGTAGGAGAAGTATTGAGACTCGGTTGGTGGACTTGAGTTACCCGTGCCGACTGCGATTCGATGGAATAAGGTCAATAACCAGGGTCAGTGATGTAGCTCTCGACGCTTTTTACTCACTCACCGGACAGTGGTCACTCCACACTTGGAATCAAATTATTGGAAAGCGTGTCGCATGTCGCGGCTTGAAGTTGAAACTTCGGGTAGCAATCAGCGATCCCTCGATCATTTTTCATGAACCTCATTTTAAACATAAATTTCTGGCCCCTTTCTGATTTTCACTAGGGTTTAAGAGCCTCAAAAATAGCAAACGATGCATTGGGTCACATGGGTTGAGAACCTAGAGAATGTTGGAGGTACATTCACGGAGTCTGTAAAGAGCCCAAAAACCTCCGCCTCCAGCATAGAGAAATAAAAGGAGGTGTTTGTATCTTGAGGTTTGTTTACCCTGTGACGTAGGTCGGTACAACCTGACCAGCGAAATCCATAATTTGAAATATGAAAAACGGACCATAATGTCCGATTTTTTTTCTTCAACCAACTCATGATATAATTTCAAGCACTTTTTATAGAATGACTTTTTTCCATAAATTTCACCATGTCCAAGAAAATCGATGATAAACGTCGCTGTACCGACCTACGTCATCAAAAAAATTCCAAGATGCCCGAAATGCAAACACTTTTTTTTCCCTCTATGCGCCTCCAGTGATATGAATGCGGAGAGGAGTCTATTTTCCTCACGGAGTGGTTTACAGTGTATTACGGAGCAGAATCTTCTCTTTTTGCGGAGTTACGCACGCTTTTATAGTGCTGATTTCGCTTCGTAGGTAATCATATTACTCCCGGTTTTTGGGTGCCGTATTGATTCAAGCATCGACGAAGTTCCCGCCTTGATTTTTAACAGTATAGAAAAAGTCAAGCGTTCTCTCCAATTATCTTCAGTATATAAAACGTTTTAAAAAACGGAAGGCTCAGAAATTAACTCCTAAACGAGTTTTTGACAAGCATACAGATTAATCTTGTGTAACTTTCTACGAGGCATAGGTCTCCTGGTTTTGAGGAGAATCAGGATTCTCTCATTCTACGTCTTTCGCATCTTACATGTTTAAAGTAGGTATGAGTGGAATTCATAGTGAACATACTCAAAGAAAATTTCGCTTTGACAGCTGCTGAGCTGGTTTTGAATGCGAACAGTCTCGCATAACACAACGCCCTACTTATCGAAGAACGCCTTAAAATTTATAATACCTACTATAGTTTGTTTTTTAACTTCTCAATGCAAATTGATCCCTCGATCCTTCGATTCCCAGCTGCTGCTGTGTGATTTACTGTGCACATTACTAGTAAAAACCAGGGTGGCATGGAACGTGAGAAAGAAATGAAATATCGGAAATTTCAGTGAGATATTTCATAAAATTTTACGAGGCTGTGAAATATTTCATATATTTCAGGGGTTTGATTATGCAACGCGCACTCAAACATTCGAAAATGGAAGAAAGTCGCAATTTTTACATTTTGCGAAACATAAAAAGAGACCGGTACTTTTCAATATCTTTCATAAATTTCTGGAATTTCATTAAATATTTCACGTAAAATTTCAAGATTTTATTTTTCAGGAAATTTTGCTACCCTGTTAAAAACTCTTCGATCCTGAGGTAGGGTGATGTTTGAAAACGGTGAAATAAACATAGCGCGTTGAGAGTATCAGCCAATTGAACGTATTTTACATAGTTATCTTAATCATGGCTTGGGCCCTTAGGACCCGTAAAAATGCACGACAGAGCCCATGTCTGAATGGAGACAGCTTTTTTGATTGTCTTAAAAACGTTCAATTTCAAACCCGGAAATTACGACTTAGTGCTGAGCCCTAACCGTTCAGATCAAATGGAGCCATCTAATATGGCGGTAGTGCTGAGTCCTACCTGACAACTCTACTGCCGTGCTAAGGAAAAACGCCGTATGAATATTTGAGAGTTGCCAAATTTTCTATTAGAAAATGTTTGTTTTTGAAGAAAGTTATGAATATGCATGCCCCCTTGAAAATTTCAGACTATTTAGATCAAATTTAGAACTGAATTCTCTGAAAAATTGGAAGAAAAATATTTACAAATTTTCCCGGAAATTCGTGATTTTCCAGAAGAAATTGGCAACGCCTGAAGGTTCATACAGCGTTCTTCCTTAGCACGACAGTCTAGAATCCAGTCCTACAGACTGTAGGTCTCAGCATTACTGCCATATCAGCCGGCTCCATTTGATCTAAACAGTTAGGGCTCAGCACAGCACTAAGTCATTTTTTCCGTGAAGAGGAAAGAAGGGAAGTGAAAAATTCAACAGGTGGTGTGTCGTTACCTAAACGTCCTCGATACACGCGAGGTGGTTAAGATTTCCGGAAATATAGTTCCTAATAGGTGAAATTTACGACCACTTTGATGAATGTCCATTCATGAGTAATGTTTTTCAAGTGAATAACTTTTTTAAAAGCCGTGGAAGAAATTATTTCCTTTACTCCTTCCACACACAGAGGTGTAAATGGCCTTAGATGCTGAAGCACCGCTTTAAAATAAACTTATCTCACTACTACTACTACTCCTGTGGTACAGGTTTCCAAGCATAGACGTTTGGACAATTGAAAAGTTACTCTCTCTCTCTTGTTATTCATTGAAAGAACAACCCTTATTTTACTAAGTTTTATGTTTGGTTTTATTTCAGAACGAAACAGTAAAAATGGATCTCAGGAGTTTGAAATGCACGGCAGAGATGCATGGCTTACAGATGAGAATGACTTTGAAAAAGTGGACTCTCCAAGTAACGTAAATTTTCCCCAAACTGATGGGCACGTCAAGTTTGAAGTGCCAGGTGTTCCTGTTATATTTGTCCTCGGTGAGTTGATATTTCACACTATTTGATAAGATCAATGTCATTTTTTTAGAAAAGAAAAAAAAAACTAATGATAATTATGTCGCTTTTATTTACGACGGATTATCGTGCAAAAATGAACTTACGTTCACGCGGGTAAAATTTTTAGAGCAGCATTTTTTGTATAACTAAGCTAAAAAATTTGATTTTGAAGCATCAGTACTCTTCTTTGGTGTCCAAAAATAATACTTAAAGTTTGCAAGTGGTTTGCTTCATTTTTGTGATGATGCTGATAGAGACCGTCCTCCAGTTGATTCTTATTTTCTTCAATTAAATAGTTAAATAATTAAATTTAAAATCTCGGTTTAATCTCCATATCTTTACATTTTTTATAACTAAAAATTATCAATTTTATTTAGGTATCATTTCTAATTTTAATTTATCTTACTTTAGTTAGTACTTGTCTTCTAAAGATTTAAAATGTTTAAACTCAAAATCTACATTCCCATAAATTAATGAGACATTTTTTGATCGAATCAATTTATTTAATAAATGGATATTTGAAACATGATTGTTTATAAAATCTAAAAATATATTTATTTTAACTCTTAAACATTAATAATATTAATATTTTAATCTATTAATCAATTTCGAGATTCTAAATTTGGTATGTTAACGTGCGTTAAAAAATGTTACTAGTGTTGCACCAAACAGCGTATCTCTTTGAGGGAAAATTGTGTCCGTATAAGCTTTTTTCCTCTGTATTAAGATTTTCAGCTTTATGCTGATTTTCAAAGCAAATTGGCTGACAAATTCCAACATACTGTCTTTTGTCCTGCGCGTCTACCGCGATAAGTTTGTGTATTCTAAATTTCTTTTTTTATTTTAAGTAACCCTGATACAAGAGGTAAAAGATTAATATCTTCAGTTATAATGCAGGATGTTGCATGCATTGCGGCAGAATACCCGAAGAGAACTACACTCGGCCCTAGCGTGTAACAACTGTCGGATTCATTGACATCGAGAGTATTTAGAGACCCAAACGCCGGCTATGGGATTGATTTAATTCGAGCTTTTTATAGAGAAGAGCGTTTCCCGAAACGAATACGTGGGAGGTTGGATCTTTCGATAAAATATGCAGGATAATCAAGGTTTTTAGGTCAGTCCTCGATAGTATTTCTGCAGTGCGCTACACGGAAGATTGGCTATCTGCGATTGAATGTTCTCCAAGCAGCACATACGCATTCAATCATAGTCGTGTTTTGTTCGGAGGCAACATTCGCAACATGTTGTGAAAACAAGCAACAACCGCATTTTGTTCGAAGTTGTTTTGTGTTGTGGGGGCGGGGCTTAATTTTTGCGCGCAAAAGAAAACCTCTA